>NC_134149.1:33636363-33939393 GCF_033958435.1 Carettochelys insculpta
CCTCCTCCTCCGGTGTCCCAGGGGTGGGCTCCTGGGGGATCCCCTGGGGTGCAGGACTGGCCTCCGGAGCAGACTTTGTCTGCGGGGCCTGCTGGGGCTCGTCACCCGAGGTGTCAAGGGTGGCCGGGGGGGAGGAGGTGTACCGGGGCCCAGGATGGCCCTGAGCTCCCTGTAAAATGGGCAAGTGGCAGGGGCAGCCCCAGATCGGCTGGCTGTGGCCCGGGCCCGGGCGTAACCCTGCCGCAGCTCCTTTACCTTACTCCTGACATGGTCAGGAGTGCGGGCAGGGTGACCCCGGGCAGCCATGCCCTCAGCCAGCTGAGCGAACGCATCCACGTTCCACCTCTTGCTCCCCATTACCTGGAGCACCTCCTCCAGAGCCCCAGGAGGTCCCGGATCTCGGCCTCCGTCCAGGAGGGGCCCCGCTGCCTCTTCCCCCACTGGCTGGAAGGCTGGGAGCCCTGGCTCCCCTTTGGGAGGTGCCCTGTGGGCGCTTGGGGGGCTGGCTGGATGCCATGGGTGCAGGGTGGTGGGTTGGGGCTCTGGGAGGAGGTGCAGGCTGTGCACGTGGCTGTGCTGCTGCCTGCACGCGCTGTCAGCTTCCTGCACAGGAACTCAGGGGGTGGGGAGCCTTAAGGGGCTGCTGCACACGGTGACCATAGAGCTCAGGGGCTGGAGAGAGCGTCTCTCAACCCCTCAGCTGATGGCCGCCATGGAGGGCCCCACTATTTTGATGTTGTGGGACACGGATCGTCTACACGTGCCCTACTTCGACTTTCAGCATTGAAGTAGGGCGCTATTCCCATCTCCTGATGAGGATAGCGACTTTGATGTCTCGCCGCCTTACGTCGATTTCAACTTCGAAATAGCGCTCGGCCTGTGTAGACGTGGCGGGTGCTATGTCGAAGTTGGCACAGCTATTTCAAAAGAGCCAGCTAGTGTAGACGTGGCTAAAGATACCAACAGTAGGAGTAGGAGGTTTAACTTCCCAGATTTAAAACATGTTGCATAGCACTCACATTTGAACAACTGGTAGAATGATTTCAAAAAGACGGGTAAGTGATCTGAAGAGGATAACCTGGGGTGGGGGTTGGGAGGTTTTTAAAATTTCTTTTCTTCAAGGTATTTATTCATTTGTTGAAATTGTAGGAGCAAATATCTAAAACTTCAGACCCTTGAGATTACAAAGGAAATGTGAGTAACTTCTATGTTTGAGTAAATTCTGAAGTCAAATTTATATTTCCTTAGAAAGGGTTTGTAGTGGTCAATTGCAGAAGAACTTTATACATGAAACCTTAGGGGTGATGTGGTCCACCCCACCCCATGTCTAATGAGCCAGGAACAAGCCTCAGGGGAAAACAACCAAACAAGATAAGCAGTGGCATAGTAACAGAACAATTTGTAGAGATAAGAGGAAGGGCACAAACGTGCAACAGTCTTGTATGATGAGATGTGGTAAACGTAAGCAGGGTTGAAGAACAAGAAGTAACAGAATCAATAATAGATCAATAACTGGCAGCTAAGTAAATACTGTAAATGATAATGAGTGACCTTACAGAACTTTATAACGAAGCAGAAAAACTGAACAGAACCATCACAGAAACCACAGCAATTTGGACATCACCGATGGGCCACGGCTCCAGTGCCACAGAAAGCTAGAAAACTCCCTCTTATCTGCAGCCGATGGAGGCCCCCAGCTTGCCAAAGGGACGTGAGATTCCGCTTTCCTATCATGCATTTGCTTTTTGGTTAAGGCTTTATTGCTAAAGCCAGTCAGGGCATTAAACTGCTTGTGTTTAACAGATATCTTGTCAGGGTGTTTTGTACTCAGAGAACTCAGTGTCCAACCTGAGATAAGTTTTGACTGCAAAAGGGCTGCATTGTGGAAAAAATCTGATTTTCATAATTTCTAGTGAAAAAATAGTGGGGTATTCTTCATGAACCTACAATCAATCAGGACTGTATGAGGGATTCCTTTATATGAAAAAAAACAAAAACAAAAAAAAAACCTCCAGTATGGTCTTGGTAGAGAGAATCATTACCTATTATTTTGTGTTGTGTCATATGAATATTTGGGACCTGTTCCAAAGACAGTGAAGACAACAGAAATCTTTTTTATTTTATTTTATATGTTCCGCATCTAACCTTTAATGAGATTGAATTAGAATAAAATCTTAGAATGTCTAAACAGTTTTGTTATTTATCAAATAGCCAACTAAAACTCAAACACCAAATGTGAGCCAAAGGTTTTCTGTGCAACTCTGCTACTGTAATGGAAATGCACTGCTATCATTAGAGTACGGGATTTCATTATAGTTTATTGGAAATGGGGGTAAGAAATGTGCTGCAACATTATTGCTATGGATCTGAACCAGATTAAAAAAGTAAAAATAATCTGTATACCATCTCATTGAATGTGAAAACTTTTTGGTAAAACTTGCTGGAACTCTCTAAGTATACAGTAGACTATCATTTGAGAACTCTATGTTACTTTTAATCTTTGCTATCTGGTAAAGGACTGTAATGAAGACAAGATCTTCTTTGTGCTGTACAGTAAGGGCTCTAGGAAGCACAGCAGTATCACATTTCTTGTATATTCTGTACAGGACTCACTTCTTGCTAGGTAGAAATAAGCCCAGGACAAGGTAGTCAGAGGCTGCACCTACACTGAATAGTAAAAATTTTGTTACCTCATTGCGTGCTTGGTTTTGGTTCATTATAAAGACCAAGGCTAGGTCTACACTGGCCGTGGAAGACTGAATGCAGAATATCGATCTTCTGGGGTGCCGTTTCGCACATGTGCAAAACAGCATGTTCCAAGGTCAATGTCAACCCCGGAACTCCTTGTGAGCCTCGAGGATTAAGGAATGTTGGTGGGAGGAGTGCTCCCATCGACATTCTGCAGTGAGGACAGCGACCAAGTCGATGGATGCAAAATTGATTTTAGGCACACAATTGGTATACCTAAAATTGCATAGCAGCCATTGACATTCCCGGTAAGTGTAGGCACAGCCATAATGTAGGAACGGGAGGCACAGGGTGCTGCATAACTCAGTGAGAAGTAACACTGAAACAGCTGCTAAGGTGCCTCTGCAACTGAAAGTAATTCCCCACCCCCCCTTCCCAGGGACTCGGAGAAAACTGAGTATGCCTAGATTTAGTTCAAACAGTAATTCAAACTGTACATAAAAGCCACAGGGGCAAATAAACTGGAGAATGATCAAAACCAGGGCTCTGTTCTTAGCAGTGGCAGACGCAGAAACCCTTCAATTTTACAACTCTCTCTATACAGACAGTGGGAAGAGGGTGGGGAGGAGAGAGAGAAAAGATTCGCAGAAGTAAGAAAAATATTGGAGAATCATTCTGTCCCTAGGGAAAAAAGTTTCCCATGAAAGATGAACATTCCTGATGGGAACACAAAATTCAGAGAGACTCTTTCAATCTATGATAAAGTCAGGACAGACTTTTTAGTTTTAAATTTCTGACAAAGTCCTCCACTGTTTCCTCTTCAGTTAACGTGGGATGTAACCAATAGCAGAGATTTATACTCTCTGGCTGCATTTAAACTAGTAAGTTCCTTTTCTAAGATCAGGCCCTTTTTCAAAATAACATGTGGCGCATCTACCCACAAAATGAACTCTTTAGATCCAAAATCGAAAGAATGTGGTTCTTCTTCCAGAAGTCCTCTTCCTCTCCTGACCAGGAAGAGCATCTCCTTTTAAAAGCTTCTTTTGAAAAAAAAGTGTGTGTGGACGCTCTACGGGCCCATTTTTCAAAGGAACAGTCCTCATAGGCTTCATCTACTTTACAGATATCTTTCAAAAGAAGCCCTTTTGGAAGGTCTCTTTCGAAGGAACCTCTTTCAAAAGAGTGCATGAAGACACAAAAAAGCTGATCAAAAGAGTGATCTGCTTTTCTGAAAGAAAGCATCCACACAGCCCCTGCTCTTTCAAAGGAATAGGCTGGGGATCGATAAATCAGATATCATGAGGACTGCTCTTTGGAAAGACGGGCCCTGCAGACCATCTACATGTTTTCTTTTGAAAGAAGTTTTCAAAAGGGGGCACTCTTCCTGAAATGGGACTGGAAGAGTGCTTTTGAAAGGAGTGCCACATTCTTTCAATTTACCTTTGAAAGAACACTTTTTGTGTGCAGATGCTCCATGGGATCTTTCAAAAGCGCCCCCTTCTTTCAAAAGCCTGTTGAAAGAAATTGCTAGTGTAGACACAGCCATGGCACTGGATTTTTTGATCCCTGCCCATTCTTCTATTCTTCTGAAACAACTCCTCAGGTGCTTGTCAGGTCAGGTAGAAGTTTTGATCTGAGACAGAGTGAAATGGAGGAGACTTGCAGATGACCTATGCTCCACTCAGAGTACAAGGGTTTAAGTAAGTATGGTTGCACGCATTCCTCGTCTTTGGGACTGGAACCACTTTCTCCTTCATCAATCACCCCATCTTTGCACATCTGCAAAACATCAGGGAAAATAAGCCATGCAGCTTGAAGTCATATGGCTCTACAGATAATCTTGTGAACACGATGAAAGTTTTCTTTGACTGAAAAGCATGTCATTTGGGATGTTTCACTCACACTCTGAAATTCGCGTTAAATGAAGCTTTATTCCAAACAGCCAAAGAATATAAATTACCTAGTACCTACATTCTAGAATTCTTTATATAATGCTTTCTATTCTTGGAAATCATGTTATTCATATTCTTCATACTTCAGAATCTGGAGATACTGATTTGTAACATCAAATATCTATATGTACGGTGAAAAATTCAGGGGTGAGCAAACTTTTCATATCAGGTCCCCCTTTCGTCCCTACAATTAGCAGGGTTCCCCCAGCCTATGTAATGTAATCCAAACCAATGGAAATTTCAGTTGTGTTCATGTGAAACAAAAACTTTTTGGCAGGAGTAAGAAAATATGTATGTTGAACATGAAAACTTTATTAATCATGATATAAATAGGAATATACATACACACAAACAGTAACATATTTTAACATTTCACGTGAGATGGATGAGCCTGAGACCCAGCAGCCAATCATGCTGCATCACCCTTATGAAATTTCAGGCCACTCCTGATGCCTGAAAATTTAAGGCATAAGGGATTGGCAACAGAAGGGGGTCAAGCCGGCAGAGGCACATCCACACAACTTGTTTACTGCTGGCAGCACTCTCTGCTGACAGTGACATCTTGCGCGGGTATGCTAATTAGCACATTGATTATGTTAATGAGCAGCCATTTGCAATTACAAGACTGCTTATTAGCATGGAGCTTCTGGCAGTCCAGTTCCATTTAGACGCACCCAATGTGACTTGGGAACCTATGCACCTGTCAGGATCTGGACCCTAAATTCCATCCGTTCAGACACTTTTAAAAATCTCACTTGCTGAAAATCTGGCCCATAGTGTCGTAACTGGAATCCAGGAAAGGTAATCAGGCAGTAGGGAAATGACTATATTACTCTCCAATCTATGCAGTAAACAATGATTAAATCACCAATAAAATATGTATTTTACAATGTATATGACCTGATGTTGATCAAGTTTATATATTGGTTCATCTCATGTTTTCAATCACACACAAGGTATTAACTATAAATATTGATTCACCACTTTATAAAATAATTATTTGCGTTAGTTACAAATCTAAGTTTTTTATTACTCTCTCAAATATGTCAAATGGAGTTTTAATTGGGAAGTAATTATATTTTGCCTTATACAGCCTTTGTTGATTTCATAAGCTTATTGCTAATCCTTTGGTGATTTCTCACCTGATATAGAAATAGCATATCTAATTAATCAAGTTGTGTAATAACAAATCTCCTGTTTAGAGGTACAATAATTAGATAGGGAAAATGTTAGAAAATCAAGAAAATGATTCCCCAAGGTGGAGAGATTGTGGGTTCGACTTGAAAGGAGGATATGCATTTTGCAAAGTTGATTAATTAGTTTCAAGAAGGTCTCAGAAGGTTTGCGACTTTGAAGTATGTAATCAGTTTGCAAAAACATTTCTGAGCTACAAAGATACCTTGTACCAACTTGCAAAATATTATCTGTGGCAAAACACAACATTTGCTTTGCTTTATGAAAAACCTGTTTCCACTTTTGGAGATGCTGTATGATAAATTCTGGCACGCTCGGTGATTTTCTATCTGTGATTCATTTGGCAAGACAGAAATATGGAAGAAATGTGCCTTCAATTTACGTACCTGATCCACACAGCTTCAGCTGCAGCTTCTGAGAGCAAGGAAGATGCTATTTCAAGTGAGAAGTCTACTTGGGAGACAGTAATAAATCACAAGTTAAATGTGTGGCCACTCACCAGTGTGAGTTTTATTAAGTGTCTGGAAAATTTGAAAATCTGCTTTATTAAGTGAGGATTTTAAAATCCCATTTTGACAGCTGTAGTAAAACTGGGCAGGCCAGTTTTTGTTTTTAAATAAATTATCTGAAACTGACAACCACAGCAAACTATTGACCAGAAATCCGTGGGCAGAGATGCAGTGGCATCATCCTGAAAATATGATGCTGCCATACACTAGCAATTATGCAAAATGTCTGCATTTCACAAATGAAAGGAAACTGTGGTATCTCACTTGAGGGGAGAGGAGTAGAAGGGAGGACTTAGAGTCATTAAAATATTTAGTCAGATTAAAATGTGGCTAGAAGTTGTTAGAGCACAGAATGTCTCCACAGGATTTTTCTTTTTTAAAGCCCAGAAAATTATGAAGACAACTGGAACAAAACCGAGGCTGAGGATACTATAGGTATGTTCTGACTTTTCAACCTCTTACTTCTCAAGATGTGTATTCAGTGCTTTTTTTTTGGGCCAGTATATGCTGGTACGGTGTACTGGCACTTCAACTGCCCCAGCAACGGTTGGCGGGGGTCCCCGGTCTAACTACTGGCTCCTCTTTTTTTACAAAACCAGCACTGTTTGTATCAGCTTGTTGGCACATAGACTCACATTTCTAACTGATAATAAAAATTTCTAATAAAGCAATTCCTCCCTCCCCAAACACACATACCAAGTAAGCTTTACATAGATTTGTTAATACATATTAAGCATATGGGAATAGAGCAACATATATAAAGGGCCTGGGGAAGCCTCCTCCGTTGTGGCACTCACAACCAGGAGTTCCAGTTCCTTTTGTATCACTGGGCCCAAGGGCAATTTCCCCTCTGCCTCTGGGCCTGATCTTCTGTTAATCCTTCTGGCTACTGTAAGCGATCATCTTAAACTTTATACAATTGCAAAGGTGGCTTTCTAACTTCATTCTTTAAAAACACCACATTTTCCCTTTTCTCTCCTGTTTTGGGCCTGTCATTCAGTAAGAGCCCAGAGTCCAACCTTCTTGTTTGCACTATTAATTGTTTTAATATTTTCAATACCACTTTTTGGAGTACTGTCAGATATATGAAAAATACATACTTCTCTCCATGTGTCGTTCTTGTGGACTGTCTGCATTACTCTCTGTCTCTCCTTTTAATAGTGGTCTAACATGTCAATCTCAATATTTCAGATCTTCTATCCTCTCTACAACCATAGACTGACTTTACCTGCTTCTCACCCCCTGGTTGTATTGACCCATATTGCCCACACTTCTTACCAGGTGTAATGTCTGTCTCGCCAAGTAGTCCTATTGCACTGCATTATGTTACAATACATTTACAACTGCAGCGTTGTCATGTTCTATGTTTTTGTTGTGAATCAGGAAATAATTAGTGAGTGTAAAATCCTGGTACCTAGAGACAAATTGCTGTGGAATAATCTGATCGTTCTTGTTTAATTTTCTAGCACTTCTGGTTGCAGAGAAAAAGCTTGAAAATGTGACTCTCTAACGGCTGAAAAAGAAAGAAAAAAACAAGGAAAATTAATGCTTCGTAAGCCAAAGTTATGATTTTTGTAGGCCCAACTCATGAATTTTTTGTATGTTTACAGTTAGCAATATTGCAGCTCCCTAGCTATAAGGGGCAATATGTCTTCCCATATGTATTTTCAAGATCAAGCCCTATTTTGGCATGTTCTATTCCAATACCATCTTCCTGGAGTTACAGCCCTAAAGCATCTATATTGCATACAACACAGTTTTAGTTGTCACCCCTTTTGCCACTCGAATTCTAAAAATGGCCCTTTGACAGAATTGGTTAATTTATTGAATATTTATTTATTCCAATATAGAGGCATTTGGGTCTGTATATTACATAACCCTTGTAAAAATCAGGCATTCTTACTTTAGTACTGCCGTTAAATGCTTCCTCTATTTTACCTCTGACACGTATATACCCCTTGACTTTCCCTGTCACATTGCTTGGAACAGCTGTGCTCTTGATAAATCTGGTTAGAAATTAGTTTAGATGTGATAATATTCATCTTGTTTGCTAATTTTAAACCTCCTCTCAATTTAGTCATCTCTTCATTCAACTATTCCTTATCCTCTCTTACTGGTAATTACAGTAACCACTAGCAGCTGGCATAATTAATTTATTTATCATTATCTTAGAAATGGACCTGCGCTGCAGAATTCCGAGATAGTTGAGAATTCTTGCTGAACTTGAGATTGAGAAGAAGAGGGTATAAATATGTTAGCATTAATAAACAAATAGGATTTTTTTTTAATTTCTGGCAGAGAAATTTACTTATATGTGGTAAATTCATAAACTTGCCCCCTCCCTGGGATTTGTTTGTGTTTAAAACAGTCATGACCAGCAACCAAAGTAAAGTTCAATTAAAACAATCTCTGTATGATGTGCTATTCCTAGCATTCCTCCTGCTAAACTGTTGAGCTCACATCCTATATATTCTGCAGAGAACTGCTCATGCATTTCTTATTTCTCAGTGAAGTAAACATCCACTTATATCATTGAATCAGAGAACCTAGAGGATATACCTCACAGATTCAACACCCACTAATGGGGTAGATTGTTTAGTCATACGTTGCCAGTCTCTTAAATTATCCTTCATTTGCTGATAATGTACCAATTCAGTAACAAAGAGTACTTATTTTTCTTGCTCCCTAAACAATGCCTCTGAAAAAATGATTGACTGATGGCATGTGCTAGATCGTAAAATTACATTCATTTGCCTAATTGCATAATGATTTCTTTTAAACACATCTTCCAATATTTGAAGTAGGTATACAGGGGAAAACAAAGAAAGAATTCCTATTTAGAACACAGAATGATGCACAGATGCTTCTATGAAACTGTAGAGAGATATTTATTTAGGTGGCACTGATTTACCTGATAGCTGGTAAAAATGAGATGGTGGGAATGAAGGAAAGAAGAACAGAAGAGATGCTTATTGCTTCTCTCTATCTAGAGTCCTGCAGGATCTCTGCTGTGAAGATAAAAGTCCAAGGCTAGATTATGTTTTCCATGGCTCTGTTCTATTTGGTGTAAGGAGTTCATATTTCCCTATGCTAAACAAGGGACACCTCAAACTCAAGTGAGTTCCATAGCAATCAGTCAAAACTATGCACTAGTTAGACAAAACTCTAGGGCCCAGGGAGGAGAGGCAGGAGTAGCTTTGGTATAGGCACAGAATAACTTTTGCTTTGGGGGACAGAGGCCAGTAAGGCTCAAGCCAGATCCTTATGATAAGTCAAGGGAGGGAATGCCACCTCCATGATGTGATTCACCTCAGCAGGCTACGTAGTTGGTCTTGGCAGTGGCAGGAGTGTGGGGGAGGTGCAACCAAAAATTATAACTCAAATGTGGGGGATTCAGCTCAAAATTGAAAACACCTAAGGGTCCAGGGAGGGGATAGCTAGGGGCTGTGGGAAGGCTGCAGGTGGCTTAGGATACAGGAGGTGGGACGTAGGGGTTTTGTGCCAGGAAGTCTCCCCTGCCATCCCTGTTTCCTGAGGTCTCTGCCACCCATGGAACCAGTCCCCAGTGACTTTTACCACCTGTGTGACAGCTGAGGAGCAGCTTTTGTAAAGGTATGGTTCTATGCTTTTTTTTTAAACAGATTTCCAAATGGGATCAAAGAAAGGAGTCCCATTCACATATATTTTATCTTTTAAGGTGATATATTTCTTATCTTTTTCCTCCCCTAATTGGCTTTGTAATATTGGAGTGATGTTTTCATGGTTTACAAAAATGCTAATCTAGCACTAACAGAGACATATAACACATGCGACCTACACTATATTGATTTAGATAATAATTCATCATAAACTAATTAAAACTGTCTTTTTCTTTTTTAATTATTGGTCTCTGATGATATTAGATGAAGGCAACATATTTCTCAATCAGTTGACAAGACCGAACTCTCTGGCACCAGTGATAGCCGTTATATACTTGGTTTCAATTTTATTTTAAAATTATGCTGGAGAAAGCACTTATGAAATGCCTTGAAGAAAATAAAATATAAAAGTAGAGAACATCTGCTGATATTGATTCTGTGAATCTGAAACTTTATGAAACCAGAGACGGGATGCATTTGACAAGCATTTTTCTGGAACACTTTCAGATTTAAGCAAACAACATCTGTTAATATTGATTTTTGGGTTACATTGAAATTTTCAGAAGAATTACAATCAGTGGGTGATTGAAAAGTGAGTTGTGTTTCCATATAAATTAGAAGGCCAAATGCAAAAAAAAAAAAAAAAAAAAAAGTCTGCTTTCCTTGCTACTTTACATGGTATGTGAAAACTATTCTTCACTTTAAACAGAAATACAAATAGAAATCTAAATAAAAACAAATGGAGGATTTTGTTTTAAGGAAAATAGGCAACTAAACTATCAGGAAATATGTTAGAGTTAACACCAACAATAAATATATCAAAGCTGCCAAGAAATTATTCTGACATAGGAATTCTTTTTCTTAACTTCTCATAAGTGGATCCAAAGCTGTATTATATTTGAAAAAAATGTTTGGTGTCTAGAGAATAGAAACCAGCATTTTCAATGAAGAATAAAGTTTAAAAACAAAACAAAACAAAAAACAAATAACCCCCCACGCCCATCCCCCCAAAAAACAGACTGGTTTCAGATCTTACCAATTTCAGAAACTTGTTAGTCTGCCTCTCCACTGACCTGTACACTGTGCAATCATTTATACCAGTAAAAAGTGCATATGATATAATAGCAAATGAGAAATACAGAACTTTTCATTTCTTTTGTGCTGTTATAAACGATTACCCAAGTGCAGTGAAACTAGAACCTGTATGTTGACGCTGTAGTTCATTTACCTCCTCTATCTCCTCCATTCTCTTCAACTGAAAAAAAAACAACAAAAAAACAAAACCTCTATGGTCTGAAGAAGTGGGTCTGTCCCACAAAAGCTCACCTAATAAACTATTTTGCTAATCTTTAAAGTGCTACTTGACTGCTTTTTTTTTGATAGTGTATAGACTAGCACGGCTTCCTCTCCCTTACTTTAAAGTTCAGAACTTTAAAGGATATCACAGGTTACAGGGAGAAATATTGGAAGGCTCCCAGGATGCCAGTCTTTATGCTCATGGATGAAGCACTAGCACCAGTTGCAGCACCCCTGTAAATAGTTTTCCTAGAAAAGAGCCAGTTTAATTTTAGAAACATGGAGTCCTTCATCCCCCAAATTATTACCCAACTCATTGTAGGTGAAAAAAAAATTAGTGGAGAATTCATAATAGAATGAGCTTACTTCTCAGTTCTATTAATATTGGAATTTAAAATCAAGTAAATGAAATTAATTTAGTTTATATTTACTTAAATACACATCACATAAATGTCAACAACAAATTTTGTCATTAATATTTTCCATCAGAATTTGCAGACTGTAGTGCCTATTTTTCCACAATATATAAAGTAGAATTTTATTCTGTGCAACACAAAATATGAACATGACAAGTGCTACACTTAGGACATAAGTATCCCAAACACTGTTACTGACTGTCTAAGCAGCAATTTTGCAGAAAAGAACCTGGGATTACAGTGGATGAGAAGCTGAACATGGGTTAACAGCGTTCCTTGTAGGCATGAAGGTTAACAGCATATTGGACTGCATTACGAGGAGCATTGCCAGCAGATCTAGGGAAATAATTATTTTCCTTTATTCAACATTGGTGAGGCCACATCTGGAATATTGTGCCAAGCTCTGCCCTCCCCCCATACAAAAAGGGTGCACTGGTGAATGGTGTCCTCCTTTCATGGACTAGGAGTTTACCACTGTACTCATGCTCTTAGGCCTCTTAGCTGCATTCAGTATGGTCAGCTGCAATGGCAATCATAGGAAAAGCCCTAAAATCATAGCACACCTTTCAGAGGGTGACGACTGGCAACTATGTCTCTGCCACCTGTGTATTCCCCTGTTAAATCACACTCAAACTCATAACTGTCCTATGCGAGGCCTACATAAAATGACTGGCAGAAAGTCTACACTCTGGACTCCTCAGAGTGGACTCCACTCTCAAACTTATGTAGATAAGATACAGTTCTAGTTACCATTGCTACCATAGGCAATGTTTCCAATTAGTCCAATATCTAGCCGCATAGGACGTGAATAATGTTGGTAGGCAGAGAAGAACTTTGTACACCCTGACCTTCCTGCAGTTCTTGCTCCAACAAAGATCTGTGACCCAAATCATCAAGAACTCTTCAAACTTGGACTATGTCTACACGAGCAGCATTTCCCGGCAAAACTGGGCTTTTATCAGGAAAAACTGCGGAGCATCAATACACAAAATTAGCTTTGCCAACAAAACCCGACACTTCTGCTGGTAGCATTATACCACTTCCCGTTCAGGTATAGCACCTCTCTGGACAGTGTCCTGTCAAGAAAACAGCCTTGTACAGGCTTCAGGGACCCTTTTGTCAATGGAGGAGTCCTCCATGCTGCCAGCAAGCTGCAATTGCCCTCCCTCAATCGTGGCTCTATGGCTTTTAAAAACACAGAGAGCACTCAGAAGCCCCATGCAGGAAGAACATGTGTCCAGCACCACACCCTGGCAGCCACTCCCTGCATTTTAAAAATATGCCTCAGGCTGCCTGAGACCCCCCGGGCCCTAAAAAGACTTTGAAAAGGGATCTCAGGACCCACCCCAGAGCACCAGGTAGTGGGCCTCTTCCTGGTTCAGCCTCGAGCTCCAGGACCTGCTGTCCCTCTGGGGCAATGAGCTGGTCTTGTTGAACCCCAGCGCAAAGTGCAACAATGCCCCAGGCTACATCCATATCAATGGACCCTGGTGGATCACAGCCACCCTGCCTGCACTCTGGAGCAGGTGTGGGCCAAGGTGAAAGAGCTCCACCAGAGCTACATGTGTACCTGGGGCATATGGCATACATCAGGGGCTGGGACAACCACCTGCCCCTCTTTTGAGGAGCTGCACCACCTCCTTGGGGGTGACAACACACGTAGACATGAGACAGTGGACACTGGGGAGCAGCCCCCCCCATTGGAGATGGCACCCCAGGAGCTGGGAACCCCACCAGAGCCATCCAACCCAAAATCCACCCAGGAGACCCTCAACATTGCCCTGTATTTGGACCCCTCCAGTGCCATGATATTGGCATGGGCATCTCCAAACCTGTTCATGGGACCATCCAATGAGTACCCCATGGATTGCTTGCCCCTGGGCTGTGGAGGACAAGTGAGACAAGCCACAAGCCTTGCCAGGACAGCTTACCCCTCCCTCTCACTTCTCTCCCTCTTGCCTCCCATGTCCCTTCCTCCCCCCCATGCAGATTCTGTGGCTCAAAGGTGACTTACCTGGATACATATGGCCCCTACAGTAGACCTCCTGATGCCGAAATGGGGGCCCACAGAATGGTAGTTGCCAGGGGTGACCAGCTTCCACAAAGCAATGATGACCCACTTCTCAAGGAGGAGGGCGGGCTGCATGTTGGTGTCCTGTCATTGGAGGGTTGGGGTGAGCCAGGTGCACAGCTAGAGAAAGGTCTCCTTGCACATCCAGAAGTTCTGTCACCATTGGGGTCTTCCCATTGCCCTATGACGAGCTGGTCCCACCAATCAGAGCTGGTGGGATACTGCCAGACCTATCTGAGCAACCAAGGGTGCAAAGGCAGGTGGACACAGGGGTACTGCAGGCATAGTCCATGGGCTGACTGTCAGGCTCCTCCCCCCAGATGTGGTGGAACAGACCAGTCAGATCAGGGCCAGGGCCAGTAGCAACTGAGCCTCAATCAAGGGTAAGCCTAGGGGCTCCTTTGGCATGCTAGCAGTTTGGAGCAAACTGCTTCTCTCTCAAACAGCTAGGGAGCCCTTCAATGGCTTTGCTGTCCCTCCAGAAGGTATGCAAGGCCTGGCATGGGTAGGAAGCGTGGGTGGGGGGCAGCACTTTAAGGGCACATGGGGCCAGTGGTCCCAGAAGGGCTTGCCTTCCATGCAAGCCTCTCTTCTGGTGTTTCATCAGCTGGTTCTGTTGACAGAGCAGCTGGATCATGTGGTCACTTTCTGTCGACAAATCAAAAGATCGATCTGCTTTTATGTGTAGATGTGATCTGTCAACAGATATTTTGCCAGGAATTCTCTTCCAACAGTGACTTTGGTCAAGAGAGGCTTCTCGTGTAGACATAGCCTTATAAGTTTGAGATTTCTTCCTGATATTGGTCAGTCACCTAGTCCTGACCAGAAAAATCACTTTTTACTATCTATAGCTGGCTAGGTATATGTGCTCATCTGACGACTACATAGGTTATTCATACCATTGTTACTTTAAGATTGGTTTCTTGTAACACAATATATCTCAGTTTGCCAGGATCAGAGCGATGAAGTTGCAACTAATACTCTTACTGGATATTGAGTATATAATCTCTGTACTCACCTCAGTTCAGTTCCTCCTATAGAGCATAAGATTTCTTTCATTTCTTTCATTATTTTAAAAACCCTTTGCTGTCCTCCCTCAACTATTCTGTTCTACAGGTTAATGAATGGGCTGTTTAATTAGTTCAGGATTTAGGCTTTCTTGGCAGCTGTCCTGCCACGGAAGAATTAGCAACTGCAATAATCACGAATAGTCATAGATCTCTCCCCTTCTAGGATCTGATGCAAAACAAACAAAATCCAAAAAACTTCATCACAATTTATTCTACCACAAAGCAACACTTAACTCATTAGCCAAAACCTACTGGTGTTCATATAAAGAAAAACAATTGAAAATAAAAAGAAATGAAAAACATAGTAAGGAAGAGTAGCAAAGAAACTAACTTTTCATTGCTTGTATTTTTTAAAAACTTCAGAAGATATTTGGATGCTATGAGGGGTTATGATTTGAGAACCCAATGAATTCCACTAAAATTGAATGGCTCTTTGGCACCATAAGGAAAATGAATTGATGGTTTGTGGCCACCTCCTAGCAATTCAGTGTCCACACCACAAAACGCTCCTTTGTAATTGGTACTAATTGTCACACTTGTCAACATTCTCCTAAGAAAGGCCATGCATCAGGTGACTAACTGGCTATCAAGGCAGTCCCTCTGACTCAGGATTAAGTCTCAAAACCATGGATACCTCAAGAAGCCATGTTTCTTGTCACAAAACTGCAGGGGCATCATTTTTCAGCTACTGCCACAGATTCAGAAGAGAGGACTCCACAAGGAAAACATCTCCCACAGGATTACCAGCCACCATGAAAATCCCAAACTGTCCCATACACACCCTTTGAAAAGGCTCTCCTCACCCAAAAAGGAGCAGTTACTTCCAATCAGAAAAATCATGATGAAGAATAAAATAAGAGAAATCAAAATAACGCTTTCCTGAGAGAACATGGTGTGTGCCTATCCCCTTACTGTGCTTCTAGAAAGAGATAGTCGCTTAGCTGAACATAAGGAGAGTACTTAGAAAGCCAAAGGACCAGAGCACTGAGCACACACATGTAGCTGCTCTCTCTCTCTTACTTTATGACCTGAATACAGGAATTTTATGATGAAGCATTTTAGATAATTTTTTATATTTTAATTAGGATTGTGTTTTTAAAATGGCATGAATATGATTCATAGGCATTTAGCTGTGTGCATAGTGTAACCCTCCTCTCAAGCAAAGTGCATCTGGCCCCAGTATACAGCCTGATCAAATTCAAGTTGAAAGGAAAAGGAGAGTAACATTGTTTACATAGAGTCTACTGGACTTTAGTAAGTTTAAATGCTTTTGTTTAGTCCTTTATGGAAATTAATATAACAATTTATCTAAAAAGCAAGATGTCAAACTTTTTGTGTACTCCACGCTTTCCTTTTGGCTCAAGAACAGTGAAAAGAACATATTTAGTATAATTAAAACATTGTGTTGTCGATTCTATTTTCACAAACCACTCACTTGAAATGACATTTTGAAAAGTTAGCCAAAACCTTTAAGGTGAGCCCAGTACATGTGCACTGAGTCCTTATATAGATGTCTTTTCCCTGCCCCAGAGACAATGTTGAAGTGGTTTCAGAATAAGAGGAGGAAGATGATTAGTGGACATGCAGAGTGAGCCTATGCAATTAGCTTCCAATCTGGCTCCTATCATTATCTATGCACTACTAATAAGTGAAAGCGGTCGACAGGAGGAATTATTGTCTGAGAGCATTTAGATATGTAACAAAATTGATTAAGAGCCAAAATCCATACAAATGCTGTCTGGCCCAGGCTCAAACCTGTGCAAAGCTGGCCAGATCCTGAAAAAAGTAATGTTCTTTGGCACTACTCAGTGTGAAAGCCAGATGGACTTTTTATTGAATTCGGCCCATATTCTTTTAAGGATGAAACATATTTCAAATTGTTACTCCAAGCTGCCATCTATTCAACTGGCATAACTTAGCATACTCTGAGCAAAAGATAAGGCTGATAATAAGACAAGAGGTACTGTACAGGTAGACAAGTTATTTGTATCTATCTGAAATTTCTGCTCAATCTAGTAGAACATCAAGTATTTGAATCGCCAACAGGTGTCTTGTTCCATGATGAGTGTGGAAGTCAGAGGTGTTAACTGTTTTAGTGCAAGTTGCTAACAAATAAATAATGATCACACTCATAAGAGAAACAATAATAGTTTCCATATAGATGGCACTTGGTTCAAACTGATTTAAGAAGACATCAACTAATGACACTTTACAGTCCCATGAAGAAGTTTCAAAGAGCAGTCCATCTCCCTTTGAAATTGGCAGCAAAAAGTGCAATGACTTCAGTGTAATTTAGATTGAGTGGTACATAGAGCTGGTTAAAAAAATTAAATGCAAAAAAAAAAAAAAACACCTCTAGCTTTCAGAGACAACCTGAGCTGAGCTGCTTTATATATATGTTTGATGCATCTTCCTTGAATATGTAAGAAGGACCTATTTCTGTTACATTCTTATCAAAGGATACTACTGTAGTTAAGCTTGTAGTTAAGGGGCCTAGGGGATATGGTGGATGAAAGGCTGATATAAGTAAACTGTGTGCCCTTGTAGCCAAGAAGGCTAACGGCATATTAGGGTGCATTAAGAGGAGCACTGCAAGCAGATCTAGAGAAGTGGTCATTACCTTCTGTTCAGCACTGGTGATGCCACATCTTGAAAATTGTGTCAGTTATGGGCCCCCCAGTATAGAAAGGATGTGGATGTGCTGGAGCAGGTTTAGCAGAGGGCAACAAGAATGATTAAGGGGCTGGAGCACATGACCTATGAGGAGACACTGAGGGATTTGGGTTTATTTACAGAAGAGAAGACTGAGGGGTGATTTAATAGCAGCCTTCAACTTCCTGAAGGGGTGCTCTAAAGAGGATGGAAAGAAACTGTTCTCAGTGGTGACAGATGGCAGACCAAGGAGCAATGGTCTGAAGTTACAGAAGAAGAGGAGTAGGCTGGATATTAGGAAAAACTACTTCACCAAGAGGATGGTGAAGCACTGGAATGTGTTGCCTAGAGAGATGGTGAATTCTCAGTCCCAAGAGGTTTTTAAGTCCCAGCTTGACAAGGTCCTAGCTGGGATGACTTAGTTGGGGTTGATCCTGCTTTAAGCAGAGGGCTGGACCAGATGACCTCCTGAGGTCCCTTACAGCTCTGTGATTCTATGATTGTGGGAACTGTGATAATTGGAGTGTTACAATCTCTATATTCCAATAATTAGACTATTTTAAATTATTTTAAATAGATTAGAATCTGGAAAGATGATACATTGAAGAGACTCGTGGATTCTCTGAAGATGCACAATTTGAAAACCTTTCCAGTGCCTTGACTCAGACTTATGTGGTTCCAATGATCTTGCTAACTATACCAGGCATTTCAACTCCTAGTAGTTGCACCCACACCAGACAAGTGAAAGGACAGGGACCAAAAGAAAAGCAGTCCATTGGTCCTCCAAGCTTGATATTGAGCAATAGGCCAAAAAAAACATCTTCTTGGGAAAGTTAAATAACAAACTCTTAAAAATGTAGCCATAACAATAAGCAGCATGACAGACAGGAATGGTGGAGCATTGTTTGTGCCCAAAGTAATACCTGATGGCACAGGAAGGATTTAGAGATTTAGACTCTGATCACCACTTTATCTTACAAGATTTTTTCCTGTGGCAGACATCTACAGTATAGGGGAATCTCAAGAAGACAGTTCACTTGTAGGTTTTTAATTAATGTAAATGTTAATTTTCTCTAGCTTGAAGTCATTAAATAATTATTTGAGGATTTCAATAACTCAGCCATAGGTTAGGGGTCTCTTACAGGTTCAGAAGGGTGAGGTTCTGTAGCCTGCAATGTGCGGGAGGCCAGACTAGATCATCACAATGGTCTCTTTTTACCTTGAAGTCTATGAGTTCCAGTTCCCTGATCCTGAGAGCTGGTTCCAGCACAGAGGTTAATTAGAGATGCTACTAGGCAGGATGTGAGGTCCTCAGTAGAGCTGTCATACCCCCCAACTGTGACATGCCCACTACACTAGGGGTGCATGGAGGCACAGATCCACATGTAGCACAGTTATTCTCAGCAAAGAGTTCCTTGTAACAAAGGAATTCTCTGTGCTAGGCATTTGCAGCAAGAGGGCAGCTCCAGATGCTCTGTCCATTCCAATGGCTTTGGTCCCAGAAGTCCTGGCAGCTCCAGCAGCTGCAGATCTGGTGGTGGCTACAGCAGCTCTGGTAAATCATTGACACTGATTTAAAATGGAGGGCTGAGAGGCCTGGCAGTGCTTGGCTGTTGAGGATTGTTGACCCAGGTGAAAGGTAGCAAGATATGTAGGTATATAATTTTGGGAAGGCTAGCCAATCTGACTTAAAGTTGAAGATTATAGGTTCACACTTCCCCTGAGTTAAAGGTGAGATCTGAGGCAAAGACTCAGGCCAAAGCCGGAGATGAGTTTTTGGGATTCCCAGTCATAATGATCTTAACAATACCTGTGCTTTATTTAAGAGTACAATAATACATATGCAGCACTTAACCATAACACTACAATAAAAATATATTGTGGTTAGTACTTAGATTACAATCAAAGATCTTACTTAACAATATTACTAAGCAATACCTATTTTTTTACTGATTAATCTTATGGTTTTATCCTATGTCTAGCAAACAGGATGCAATACTCACTGACTTCTTTTGAACTCTTTAGAAGCAGAGACCAGCTCGCCTCCACCTGTCGAAAGGGAGTTATTGCAGTGGTTCAGAAAAGGAAGAAGTTAGCTAAGAGTTCTAAGAAATAACAAGAGTAGAATATAACAAAGAGAGACAGAGAGAGAAAGAGAGAGAGAGTTGGGGTGATAGGCACCCCATCGGTACGGATCCGTCTGGCACAGCTTCACATGCGTCGTGTTGGGTGTTTGTTACGTGCCTTCTGTTCTCCCACAGGCTTGTTTTATACCCTTTTTCCCTTGTGTTGACTAAATTAGGGTCTGACATAATTGAATCTTGAATACCTATGGAGACCCCTGTATGTATGATGACCTATTCTATTCATCCTGTTTTTCTCGAAACAGAGTTTAAAAGGGAAAGTCCCATCTTAGCCCTTTTACCTGAATATATCGGATGACCTTTTATTCTTTCCCATAAGTGAGAGAAGGTTTGGGTGTATTTTGCTATTTCACAAGTGTTTTTAGATGGCCGAGGCTGAAATGACGCACCAGTACTGACCTGACCTTAAGCCTACTTATAAAAAGATAATTTGCCCAAGCTTTCCCCACTCATGCCCTACTTACTGGGCAGGCCCCTTGCGTTTCTGCTGACAGGAGAGAAGGTAAGCATAGATTCTTCTAGGCCTCAATTAGCCAAACTATCATGGCTTCCTTATATCTACCCTAGTTCTAATACTATAAGATAAGCACAGGCAATAGGAGTGGGAGGGCATTCATTAAGGGAGGGCATGGGCTGTGGCAAATATGGAAGGAAAACAACCACAAGTGTGGTGATCTTCGACTTTCTATTGGACATCAGTGATATAGACAATACAAATCACAGAAGGTCTGCCTACACTGCACACATGCAACTAAGCCATACCTGAGCTAGATTTAATTTACCTAGCACAAGTAACAATAACAGCAATGCAGTGGAGGCATAGAGTTCATCATGGGCTAGTTACTCAAATAAATATTCTAAGTCCAGGTGACCTTGTAAAACCTGCTCTGAACCCCTGGTGCCGAGGCTTCACTATTGCCAATGCCCAGTGTTCGTTTGTTTGTTTGGTTGGTTGGTTGTTTTCCTGGCAGGATGCAGGGGGTGGTGTTCCAACACCTTTTTTCCCCAGCACCACCATTTTGAAAGCTGGCTGGGCAGGGTGGCTACAAGTCACAAGAGGCTCATTAATGAGACATTTGCAGCTCCCACCCTGCCTGCTGGCTGAAAGATTAGCATTCAATTTAACTGGTGTATCAGCCAGCAGGAGGCTCTGAAACCAATTAAATTGAGGCCTATTGTTCCAGCTCAGCAGGGTGCTGGGAGCAGCTCTTGCCACACTATAGATGTGGGGTGGGGAGGGCAGCCATGCGCAAGAGATAATGGTCACATGCAGAGTTCCTATGAAAGGTAAGTGGGATTTGGAGCCTGGCAGGGTAAGCCTGGGGTGGTATGCAGCCTGGAAGAGAAAGCCTGGGGGTAGTTTGTGGCACAGACAGAGCCAGGAGCTGTCAGGGCACAAAGTTCCACTAGCGGCCCAAGCCCCAGCCAGGGAACCCCAGTGTAGCTAGCTGGAGAGTTCCCAGCAGCACTGGGGCCAGGATACACAAAGGCAGGCTAAGCCTGTGGGTGGGTGGGGAGTTGGAGAAGGCACGGTTGAGGGAGGCAGTTACGCCTGATGGGGAGAGAGAGAATTCCAGGATTTTTTATTAGAAAAAAAGCTCTACCAAGGCCCAAGGCATATAAACGAAGTATGCCTCCACTAGGTGCCATCACAATTTGCAATTGCAGTGTTGGCACACATAAAGGGAGAGAAATATTACCAATGAAGAAATAAAGCATGTACCTATAGACTACTGGTCTGCCTGCCTGCCTAGCTTTGCAAAAGCATGTAGGAAAGAATGATCCGTAACAACAAACTGCCTTTCCTTGGTCAGGAATTGTTGTTCTATTTTTTTTTAAACTGAATCAGATGTGGGATAGTTAAAATAAAAGATGTCTTTAGGGTGAAGGGGGGGGAATGCACAGTTTCTGAAATAAGACTAGTTCTGTGAAGCCAAAAACAAAAACAAAATACTAAAAAGAGAGTTTTCAAAAGCCTGGGACTCCATGACATTCACTAACAAGTAGAGCTGCTTGGGAAGTTTTAACAGAGCTGCTTTCAGCAGCAGAAAAAATGCTTTATGAAGCCATGTCATTTTCACCCAATTTCATTCAGGGAAATATGGTAAAACATTCCAAAGATGTTGAAATGTTTGGGAATAAAATGTTTTGATTTTTCATTTTGAAATGAGTTCACTTTAGATGTTTAAAAAGTCTGGGTTGCTCTCTGTATTAACAGAAATGAAGCATTGTGATTTTATTAAAATGAAATGTCTCAAGGGACCTGAAACAAACATCTCCATGGATTTTCTTTCACAGTGAATTTCAGAATTTACAAGCTTCATTCCTAATCACAATTATACATGCCAAAATCTTGAAATATTTCACAAAATGGAAGAGTAAAACTGTGCAGGATGAATAACAAGTTTAACAGGAAGTGTATGCAATTGGCATTTAGATGTATATAGAGGGCACTGGGTAACTCTCACAGATTAATACATAATGAAGTGGGTATTGTGGCAGTTGACAGATTTATGAAGTGTGCTTAATGAAGATATGTACAGTGATTTAATTCTCTTGTATTCTTTTTTTACATCTTCCCTTTAGGCTTGCAATAAAGCTGAATCCTTCTTCAGGAAAATGAAGCTGTTTGGACCCTATTCTCTCCTGTTTTGTTGTGTTAAATCATGGAACATCTTAATTTATATATCTCCATCCCCCCTCTTGCCACTACCTGCCATATACATTATCCAGCAATAACTTCTTTGTGTGTTATATGCTTTGGGAAACACTGATAGAAATCTTCTATGCTCAGACTTGATAACCTGTCTTTATACAACATACAACTTCTGAATACCACATAGAATCAATTTTAATATTTTCAGATAACCTTCTAGGCATCAAAGGGCAGAATCCATTGATTTTGGAGAAACTGGAGAACTGGAAGGAAAAATAGCTGACACACAAAGGCCCTTGTATTTCTCCAGCAGGTCTATCATCTTTAACCAATTCCATAATTGTCTATAGATCAAAGAATGAGATGACAGCAGCCATTAACACTTTGCAGTAGAGTGGAGTAACAGAAACAATCAAAGTCCCACTAGAGCATATAATGCTGGTGACCTCTGTGGGTTTCTCTACATACCAAGTAAGTCAGTGTCAGTTGACTTGGGTTTGCAGAGCTCAAGCTTCAGGGTTGTATAATTGCAGTGAACATCACAAAATCATAGGGCTGGAACAGAGCTCAGGAGGTCATCCAAATTCCCCCCTCACGTAAATAGTTCCCTTCAATGTTGTTCATTAAACAAAAGTTTTATTCAGAGGTGCACTTGTTTTCTATATATACACATACATACACAGTTTCATTTTCCCAAACCCCTGTATTCTGTGTGCTCATGTGGGGGGGGGTACGATGTGGCAAGTGGGGGGAGTGTGTGGGGTGTTGCGGAGAGTATGTGGGATGCCCACCAGGGTAGCCACAGCGGCGCTTACTGGAGCCTTTGCTCAAGTACCACCACAGAGCTTCCTGGATGTGGATCCTGTCCTGGACGGCCTGGTGGCTAGGGGTGGTGGCTGGCTGGGGGTAGCCCGTGCTGGCCACAACCACCCACTCCTGCACATAGGTATCTCCCTTACTCTCCACGATGTTGTGGAGTGTGCAGCAGGCACCCACGACCTGGGGGACATTGAGGACACTCACATCCAGGTGAGCAAGGAAGCAGTGCCACAGCCTCTTCTGGCTGCCAAAAGTGTGCTCGACCACCTGGTGGGCATGTCTGAGCTGCCCATTGGACCGCTCCTGGCTGGTGGTGACGTAGCCCATGTATGGCTACATGAGCCAGGGCTGGAGCTGATAAGTGGCGCTGGCCACCAGGAAAAGGGGCACGGAGGTGTCCCTCAGTGGGATCTCCCTCTGGGAGATGTAAGTCCCCGCCTCCAGCTGGCTACACAGGCCCAAGTTGTGGAAGACCCATGTGTCATGGGTGCAGCTGGGCCAACCCATATATATGTTCTGGAACCAACCCTACATGTCCACCATGGCCTGCAGGAGAAAATGGAATGGTAGCTGTTCCACTTGATGTATTCTCCTCTGCTGTGCTCCGGGGCGCGGATGGGGATGTGGGTCCTGTAGAGGGGCACCAAAGCAATTTGGGAACCCCAGCCTGGCAAAACCCATGATGGTTGTGTCCAAGTCTCTGATGTGGACAACACTGTGCAGAAGTGGGATGTTCAGAGCATGGACCACCTCCAGGGAGGGACATAAGCACCTGTGAGGGTGTGCAGGGTGACCCTGGCCCACCCTGGCTCCCTACCCTTAGCCTCCCCTCCCTGGTGCCCACCCCCATGTGGGTGTATGCCTGGGCCTCCTTAACTCCATGATGACGGCCCCAATGGTGGCCTTGCCCACACCAAACTGCTGTCCAACAGAGCAGTAGCTGTCAGGAGTGGCCAGCTTCCAGACAGCCATCACAATCCTCTTCCCACTGGGGTGGGCACACCACATGCACGTGTCCTGGTGTCTCAGGGTGGGGGGTCAGCCACTGGCAGATCTCCAAGAAGGTCTTCCACCTCATCCAGAAGTTCCAGAGCCACAAGTCATCATCTGACTCCCCGATGGCAAGTCCCTCCCACCACTTGGAACTGAGGGGAGTGGCTCCAGAGCTGGTGAGGCAGCAGGGCCCAGTGGTCTGGTGCATCCCCTTCTGCCCATGGGGAGGGCTCCCTTGTCATCAGCTGCTGGGTGGCCACTCATGCTATGGCTAGCAGGACACCTGCTCAGCCAGTGGCGGCCAGCAGGATGTCGAGCTCTTGCTGGGGCTGCTCTGTGTCCATTCCTGCAGACACTGTGCTTGTGGCAACTCCACAGGCCTTGTGCTGTGCACGCTAAGTGTGTTTGGGAGGGGCCCTTTAAAGGAGCAGCTTGCTGTGGCTCAGGAAGGGCTTGTCCGTCCTGAGACTCTGTTCGCAGCCTTTCCTGTCCCCTTATTTCTATAGGGTCCGCTTGTATGTGTAGATGCTCTCTTCCTGTGTCCGTGGCAGCTCCTTTCAATGTGCCACATTGCTATTTTGATGTTGTACATCGACGGTGCCAGCCCCGGCGTGTGTGTAGATGCTATGCATCTAAGTCGAGTCTTTTGATGTCCCTACTTTGAAAGACGCTACTTTGAAGTGGCGCTCTAGTGTAGACATAGCTATTATAAGATACAGTCAAATACAGAACTAAAAACTGGAAGGAAATGTTGTTTGAAAAGGAAAACAAGGAAATATTTCAAAACATTTTATCAGATTTTTGGATGCTATCACAAGATCCTTCCCTTTCAGAAACTAAATGTTGGCAAAAATCAACATGAGTTTGCAGAGCATATGGATTAGACTGGAAAATGGTACTGCTCCCTCTTACATCTTTTCTTTTCTAACACTTAACCTCCAATAGGTGGTTCTGCAGTTATATACCTACATATGATGTTGAACAAGTTTCTATGACCTTCCTTAACAATTCCCCTTAGATACAAAATCTCCCTTTAGAACAAGATTTTGGGTTGAAACAGCATCTTCTTTTTGAATAGGCATTTACTCAAGCTTTTAATTCTGAAAACTCCTGAAATAAAGCCATGTTTTCCCCCAGCAATAGATGGCTCAGATGGCTTGGAATACTGAGGTATGAGATTTCAGCTTCTCAATTTAGAATTTTATCTTTCATTTTTATTTCTTCCTCAATGGCTTACTGATTAACATCAGCTAATTTATGAGGTGGTAGCATTTATATTTGTATTTTGGTAAATAAGCATTCATATTTATCTTGCACAAGCCACCCAGCAAATGAAAACTGATGTACATACGAGAAAAGGAGCAGATTCTTTAAGACTAGCACTAATACTGCTAGAAAGAGATAGACAAATGCTATCAACAATATGCAAAGTAACCTTGCAACAAAAGGTTTTATTGTAGTGCAGTTATATACATGACAGTGTATGAAATTCATTTATAGCAGCCACTGAAAATAATTTTCTTTATATGAATGTTGTGATTTTCAATGTTGTTTATAAACAGATTTATACTAACAGTTCTGTCTGACTCACCTATTTAAAAATTCCTTCTTACACTAATTAAAGTATTTTCAGGGCTATTTTCTCATTCTGTTGTAAAAAAAAGATGCACAAGAAGTGTCTTATGATGTAATTTGCAGAAGATAGCTTTTTCATAGAAACATTGTGTTCCTTTTTGAACACTATTTTAGTACTCCAGGCTTGCTGTTTGAAGGAACATGCATGTAAATTCTGCTATTCAACATTAATGTGTTGTTATAGCTAATGTTCCTAGTAAGTTATCAAAGACTGTTGTGTGTGACATACTCAGGGTACAGTCTTGACCAGTAATTAGCTATATCATCCCTGCCCTCTAACCCAGAATGTCCTTTACACTACTTTGATGGTCTTTCTTCCACCATTGGATTGCATAATGTTGTCATCTTTCCTATCTTGATGGATTGGATGTCATTTGCAACCATGGTGTCCAGTCCGGGGGAGTTGGCAGCCCTGCATAAAAACAGTCCTATATAAACAACCTCTACCATATAAGTCACTGGTACTGTGTATATGGTCCTGCACATTAGGGCTTTCAATAGCTGCAGCTGCACTTAAAGTGATCATTGCATACCTCTGATCCCCAACTTTCTGCAGAAATGTATGCCTTGCGCTGACCAGACTTCTCATGGACAATACAAGCTCACAGAAAGTCTGTAATTTATAAAAGTAATATGTACAAATCCTGCTATCCCAAATGTAGTTTCCCAAACACATTAATTCAACCATATTGGTTTATAAAATAAATCATATAGCAAGTTGATTAAATGCAAAGAAATAGATTTAAATGAGTAGAAGTAATGAGACATAAAAATCAGAAATGGTTACATGAGGCATAAAGATAACTATGACTACTTTAACTATGGTAAATTCATATTAAAGTTTATTTAAGAACATTATCTCAATAGTCTAGTCTTGCTGTCTGAACATTTATGCCAGGATCCTAAAAGCATAATGGCTGTTTCTTTCATTCCTCCTGGTGTACCCAATCAAAGGACAGAATGAGAAAGGAAGAGAAAGAATGTTTTAGGATCTTTGCCCTTCATTTTTAGTAGCATCAGTTCACCCATCGGTGCCAACCCATGCAGCACCCACGTGGAAAAATAGTGGATGCAGAGTACCCTCCTGTGCCAAGGTTCCCTCCCTTCATTTTCTCTCTCCCTCTGTGCTTCTCATGTGCCAGAGGGCCTTGCACTTAACAACTCCTTCATTCTCAGATGTATTGGAGTGCTCTAAACAACTGACTCATGGCATTCAAGCTCTGGGAGGAATGGGGAGGGACTGAAGAGTGGGGTGTGCTCAAGGGAGGAGGTGGGGAAACATGGTGGGAATAGAGTTGGGGCTGAAAGATGCAGGTGGAGTTGTGGGTGAAGGGGTGGAGTGGGGAGAGGGCCTAGATTGGCGGGCAGATTCAGCAATCCCTAGCAAAAATAAGAAGCTGATGTCTATGAATCCCTCTATTAGAAAACATTTCCAGCTGAGATTCAGGAGCTCCCTTTGTGCTTGGTGAATCTGTTTACTAAATCAATGCAAATTAAGAAGAGCACATGTTCTTTTGTTTGAGACTACCCTCTTTTAGATTACATATATTATCTCAGTACACTCACACCTAGATAGTGTTCCACAGAATAGCATATGTTTAAGTTTATTGTGGAGCAAAAGCAGTAAACAATTAAAATTGAGCTTCCATCCCCAGTTATAAAACGTAATTCATCCTCCTATCCTACAAAATCCCCAAGGGGAAAAGGAAATTAAAAAAAAATGAACCTCACCCTGCTTAAAATCTGGGAAGTATGTTATGTGTCTAGTGGACATTCTGTATTCCAACTATAACCGCATTTGAGAATATTTGGCAAGTTATTTTTGAGATGTGATAGAGTTTATTGTTTTTAATATAGTCTGAAAAAATTGTGTAATTTTATCGTGTGTAAAAAATTCATACTTCAGATTAGCTTTAATGGAAAGAGCTTGGTGAAATCTAATGCACATAATCAAATAAATATGAGCTGCTGAAAATCATGTGACAATTCTTCAGTGCTGAATAAAGTATTATCGGAATCTAACTAAAGATCACTGGCATTTCCAATGGCCCTTCAGAAATTCCACATGGTTCCTCAGGCCTCACAAAATTCACTCAGCCACTAGCTCAGGGGTCATAACCATTCTGAGGTAGAGTGCTGAAATTTGACTTTTTGACCTCTGTGTATGGTCCGAGTGTTGGTGATACTTTTTAAAGACTCTAATAGTTCTGTTTATAACAGCCTCATCAATAAATAAAGATGTGTAAGTGGTGGTTGGTAGCATTTTGTTAATCCACAGGTGGTATGGCTTTGGTCAAGCTCCGACTGTATGGGGGTGGAGGGGCAGGGCTGAGATCCTGCCTCGCATGCCAATGAAAATTGGTTTGCGTGCCACTCTTGGCACTCATGCCTGCGGTTGCTGACTCCTGCACTAGCTCAATTGCAAAGCACTTCCTTAGATCTACAGGAGACTCATTTTGCAGATGTTCCGAACTGTATACCCAGTCTTGTGTTTCAGAGCCTTTTATGTTTAATTCTGAATTACTTGACCTTTCTAACATTTATCTTCTGGTAACTCAAAGGTCTGTTACATATGAGGTAACACACAGCAGATCTTAAACTGAGGGTCAGTGTTCCCAAGTGGGTCACAACCACATTTTAATGGGTCAATAAGTCTCAGACTGGCTGGATGTAGCTGGGGTGAAGCCATGGGGCTCAGACTTTATTAACACCCCCCCACACACACACCCCTCAAGATTCTCTGGTATTTTTTGTTGTCAGAAGTTGATCCCAGTGCAATGGAATTTAGGAGCCCTGGAGCTAAACCAAATTAAATCTGTTGGGGTTCTCAATAATTAAGATGATTTTGCTGGTCACAGAAACATACACTCAGGTTAAGGAAGTTGTGTTCCTTTAAAGTGAAGAATTAAAGCTGAGTGAAATGCCATTAAAAATGCAAAGTGAAAATACTGATCAATGACAGTGTAACCAACTACTCCACTAAAGAACCCAAAATATTGCTCAATCATTCAAATTACCCACAGTTTAAATAAATATCAGTCTTCTTGCACTCTCTGTATATTTAGGCCTGCCTTAAAGGCAAATCATTGTGATGAAGTCAGTCCTGTTCCTGGGCCTCTGGCCTCTATTCCGTCCAGTAGGCCCACTCAAGGGCCCACTCAAGGGCCCAGTTGCAATCACTGGGGAGAGGGGTGGTCTGGGGGGAACCTGTCCCCACCCATTCATGCTGGGTTCCAGCTCAGGGACCCTGTGTGACTGCTAGTGGGAGAATCTGACTCCCTTAGTCCTTGGCACAGCAGCTCTCCTCCCTGGGCCACTTCCCCAGACAAGTCCCCTTCTCCAGGCTGCAGCAGTTGTGGGTCTACACTTTCGACCCATTGAAGCTCCTCACTCTCCCTCTGCGGTCTCTGATGTTCCTGTTGCTCTCTTCTCCTCCTCTCAAGCCTGCTCTATCCTACTACTCTGGTCTCCTTGCATCTCTCCACTCACATCTCATACTCTCTCCCCTACCCTTCCCACTGTGAAGGGTTTTTAAAGTCCTCTTATTAGCCCAGTCATGGAGTCAACTGGCCCCAGTTAGGCTGAGCCATCTCCCACCCAGCTGCCCGTGATTGTCCTGCAGGGCTTCTGTTTGGGCTCCCTATTAGGGGTCCTCCACCCTGGCCCTGCCACACCATCTTTAATTCAAAGATACCTGAATCCGTTTAGAAATGCATTGAGGAGGAAATGCTGTGATGGTGAATTTTAGATGCAAAAGTGGTTAGGTGGGATATTCTCCTTTCTTTTCACATTCCTCCATAAAATACACTTCCAGATGGTGAAGGGACTATCAGAGTCATATGTGCCTACAGGAAAAAAAATGTGGTATTCAGCAAATGAAATGGCTCCTACTGCATCCTTGGATGAATACATATCCTCTGTCAGGTATGTCAGAAGTGGTTTTTAAGAATTGGGAAGCCAACAGCAACACGTACTAGCAGAGTGGACCACACAGGAAGAATTGCTTCTTGGTTGGTCTATGATCTTCTAGGATGACATCTGCTTCCTGGCAGCTCTTTGCTCTCTTTCTTTTATGAGTGTACCCTGATACCCATATATCCCACAGGCTTAGGGGAGAATGGGGTATTACCTAAATGATGTAAATTCTAACATAACCATCCATTTCTATTCCTAATTAGCTCCCCTCTGAATGTGTTTACGAAGAGAGGAACATATGGGATTACTCTTTTTTCCCAGTGCAAATGTTGTAAGACTCATTAAGTCCTATTCTTAAAAAAATCTGCAAACTGTCACAATCACATATACACCAACAAGACATTAAGATGTATCTATTTGTGACAAAGTTCCTAACATAAACGTCAATAAAAATTTGATACATTGAATATGATGCAAACAAAATACAAAACTCTAGATATGATCAAAAATATATTTCAAATATTCTTGACATTTTTGTGAATCATGAATTACGATTGACTTCTACTTTTTATTTTAATCTTCCTAAATAATAGACTCTTCATTGCATAACATGTCATTATTATTAGTGATGGAAATTAAAAGACATTAGGGCTATGTCTACACTAGCCCCAAACTTCAAAATGGCCATGCAAATGGCCATTTAGAAGTTTACTAATGAAGCGCTGAAATGCATATTCAGCGCTTCATTAGCATGTGGGCGGCCGCGGCACTTCGAAATTGACGCGCCTCGCCCCCGCGCGGCTTGTCCCGACGGGGCTTCTTTTCCTTTTTCCCATGAGCAGATGGGAATAAGGGGACTTCGAAGTAGGCAGTGTCCTTTTGAAAAGGAGCCCCATTGGGACGAGCCGCGCGGTAGCGAGGTGTGTCAATTTCGAAGTGCTGTGGCCGCCCGCATGCTAATGAAGCGCTGAATATGCATTTCAGCACTTCATTAGTAAACTTCAAAATGGCCATTTGCGTGGCCATTTCGAAGTTTGGGGCTAGTGTAGACATGGCCTAGGAGACTTTAGGAATCAAACTTGATAACTAGCAAAGATTGTCATGAAATCTTTAGTATGTGAAATAAAACCACCAGGGAATGACCACAGGATGAAAAGCATGGACCTCATGCTGCTCCCACTGAAGTCATTGGCTTTACTCCACTTGGGCCATGTCTACTCTAGCCCAAAACTTTGAAATGGCCATGCAAATGGCCATTTTGAAGTTTACTAATGTAGCGCTAAAATACATATTCAGCGCCTCATTAGAATGTGGGGGGCCACAGCATTTAGAAATTGATGTGGCTTGTCACCGCGCGGCTCATCCAGACAGGGCTCCTTTTCTAAAGGACCCTGGCAACTTCGAAGTCCCCTTATTCCTACCAGCAGACAAGAATAAGGGGATTTCGAAGTTGCCAAGGTCCTTTCGAAAAGGAGCCCAGTCTGGACGAGCTGCGCAGCGAGGAGCCGTGTCAATTTAGAAGTGCCATGGACGCCCGCGTTCTAATGAGGCGCTGAATATGTATTTCAGTGCTTCACTAGTAAACTTTGAAATGGCCTTTTGCATAGCCATTTCGAAGTTTTGGGCTAGTGTAGACATAGCCTTGGCTTCAATAGGAGACAGTCTTAGAAGAATGTGTTGTGTTGATTTCCTTTTCTGCTACTGTTCATTTTTTGACAAACTCCATTTTCTAACAGTTTCTTATCTTTTTCACAATATGAAACAGAATAGCTGGTCGTGCAAGTTAACAAAATGTAGCTTTTTCTTCAACTGGGGGAAAATTCTCATGAGTAGAGGGTAATTTTGCCACTTTCTATTGACTTGTCAGTGTCTTCAAAAAGGGGCAAATACTGAGATAATGACATTGGCGGAATTCACAGTGAAGTCCAATCAATCAGGCTGCTTCTACACATGCCACCTCCCATCAGAGGTGGCACGGTAATGAGGTAATTTGAAGCAGGCTAATGAGGTGCTAATGTGCATATTCATCAACTCATTAGCATAATGGTGGCCACAAAAATGTCAAAGTGCAAACTTCGAATTGCAGATTGACAGCGTAGGCAGGGCAGCTTTGAAATAAGCACCCCTTTTCGACATTTCCTTACTCCCACAGAACTAGATCAGAATAAGGGAATGTCAATGTGGGGCACTTATTTTGAAGCTGCTCCCATCTTCACTGTCAATCTGCACTTCGAAGTTTGAAAATCAAAATTCATGCAGCCGCTATTATCCTAATGAAGTGCTGAATATATATGTTAGCACCTCATTAGCCTGCAATGAATTGCCTCATTATCATGCCACCGCCAATGGGAAGTGGCATGTGTAGAAGCAGTCTCAGTGACATATATCACTTTTATTTTTAGAGACCATGTGCTACTGGATCTCACGCAAAGTTTATCTTGGAAGGCCATATCTGTGTGATACAATTTGTCTACAAAACCAGAAAATTAATGTGCATGTAGTGTGATGCATCAGAGCACAGAGGCTGTATCTACTCTTGCATTCGTCTTTCAAAAGAGGCATGCAAATGATGTGAATAAAATGCAAATGAGGTGCCAAATTGCATATCTGACCCCTCATTTGCATATCCTTATTTCGAAATAGCTTCTTTCAAAAGAAGAAAACCAGGTAGACACTGCTCTTTCGAAAGTAAACCCCATCTTTGAAAGAATCTTTTCTCCCTTTTTTAATGGGAAGAAGGATTCTTTTGAAGATGGGGTTTACTTTCGAAAGAGCAGTGTCTACACTGTTTTTCTTCTTGGCTGTGTCTACACGGGCACAATGAGCAGGATAAGGGAATTTCAAAAGGTGCAGGGTCCTTTTCGAAAGTACCCCCCTGTAGCCACACCAAGCCGCACACTTTCGAAAGCAACGTTTTCAAAGTGCCATTGCTGGAAGCGTCCTAATGCTAATGAAGTGCTGAATATTCAGTTCAGCGCCTCATTAGTAATCTTCGAAATGGCCATTAGCATGGCTATTTCAAAGATTTGTGCCCGTGTGGACACACCCCTTTGGAAAGAAGCAATTTTGAAACAAGAATATGCAAATGAAGGGTCTGATATGCAAATTAGCACCGCATTTGCATTTTCAATTTGCCTCATTTACATACATCTTTCAGAACAGGAAGGGAAGTGCAGACACAGCCAGAGAGAAAAAGAAAAAAGTAAGCTGTGTATTTTCCTTCTTTTTCATATAGACTTGAAAACTTGGTGCACTCTTCTATTTCTGAATAGAATGCTGAGAGTGAATTGTCTGAAGGCATGTTACAATCATACACAAATAATACATTTGGGTTCCTTAATTTTTTATAATGTTATTCGCTAAAGAAACAGGCAAGCTTCACAGATTACAAACAGGGATCGACAGAAAGTAGCCAGAGGTGAACAAAGAACAGGATGACTGACACCCAAACTTGGATCAAAAGGCTGATCCATTGCAAAGAAGAAATTATATTCATTGCATAAAAATGTATGTAATGAGAGCTCAACTGGTAAAATGTAAATCAATGTATATGCTGGATAGAAAGTGGATCTGTTTAATTAATGACTGAGAAGACAGACTATTTCAATAGTGAGCGAACAACCATGCTATCTGGGTCTTGATCAAAGAGATTCAGGATCTAAAGGGTCAGGGAGTAAGAAATAGTTAATTGTATTTTAACATCCCAGACTCAAGGGTGAGTTTGGTCCTAGAAACATATTATTTATCCTCTTGGTAGAGCACAGAGACCTTGCACTATAAATTCCCCAGCAATGAGTTTGCTAGTTAAACCACATGATGTAAAATCACTATCACAGGTAAATTTAATTTATCTTTAACAAGATGTCTACTCTTGTTAGCAGCAAGTGTTGGGAAAAAAGCTTTTAAATCAGAGATTACACAGGCAAAGGGGGCAATTTCCCAGGTCCCAGCATTTCAAAAGGGCTCAGGGCTCCTGGCCACCGCTGCTGCTACTGTGACAGAAGTAGCAGACAGAGCTCTGGTGCCTCTAAAACACTCACAGAACATTGCACAGCATGTTCCGGGTGGCTCCAAAGGCTGCTGGGGCAGGGGGCAGGGGGCAGGGCATGTGGTACACTCCGAGCAGCCTTGAAAAAAAAAAAAGTGTGGTTGTAAGAGTGAGAGAGGGAGGCCAGGCAAGGCAGGGGTTAAACAAGGCCTGTTGGCTCAGTCAGCAGCCAGTGTCAGGCCTGGAGGGGTATAAAAGGAAGGAAGCCAGCCCAGTTCGGGGCTGACCAGCCAAGAGGCAGGAGCTGGCTCTGAGGCAGCAGGCTCCAAGCCAGAGCTGCCACCTGGTCAGCCGACGGAGGGTGCAGCCCAGGACGCTCCCCCAGGCACTGAGGGGAGTTCAGAACCCTTCCCACCCCCCCGGAGCCCCTCTCCCGCCAAAGGGGGAACTAGATTCTCAGGGCCATGGACTTTTGGGTGGGGCTGAAGATGCACCCAACTTGCCCTGGTCGGGGGCCCAGCCACTAGGCCACCTGGTCCCAGGTGCGAACCGCTAACAGCGGTCTTAGCTTCAATTAATTAAATCCTAGAGAAAACAAAGCAATATGCAGTTTTCTCATGTGTTAACAGGTTACAGACAAATTGCTCTAGGATTCTCAGTTTGAAAAAGTAAGCACACTTACAACACCCACTTTTCTCCTCATGACTGTCACAGATCAGGACATCTGTACCTGTATTGCCGTCTTCCCGACCCCATGGTCCAGCAAAAGTATCCACTCTAGCCTTCAGAATCTCCTAACCATCACCTCTCTTTGGGAAGAGAAACATACCACACTCCTTTCTGACCAGGGCATTCCCAGAATGCATAGTTCCCTGACCATACTGTGACATCCCAGCAAGGGTCTCTCCCTAAACAGGTTGCTTAGTTATTTTCTATTCACAGAATAACTACGCAGAGTCATAAGATACTGCACACTTCTTCCTGCACAAAACTATTTTATTCTTAAGGTAAAACAACAATGGACAAAACATATGACAACAATAGATTGTAAGCACATGCAAGAAGTCTCCCCAGTCCTAATATGTGGTCTGGCAGAACCAGCTTTTAAAACCTCACCTAAGGTGTCTCCTCATTGTTTCAAGTTCACCACAGCTCCAGCTCAGAACTGCAGTAGGCCCAATCCTTCTAACCTTTCCCTCCCTGGACTAAGGGTCCTGTTCAGTCACTGGATCACGAAAACATTCCTGAGTCTGCTTAAAAGCTGGCTATTCATTAAAAAAAAATTCCTTTGTTGGTCCCCAGATAATCCAGTGCAAACTACTATATGCAAACCAGTTTGGTGTGGTTTCATATAGCTGATTACCACAGCAATTACATCTGCATTCCAGATTTACCAACAACCTCACAGTAACACAAAAAATTGGACCCCAAAAGTTATAGCACTAAATGCAGTTGGTCCATGATATTCTGTTAGCCGGTGGCCGGGTAAAGTGCGGTGAGGTACCAACTATGCCCTTGTTATCATCCAAGTTTAAAACTACAAGAGCAGAGAGCTTGTCGCTGCAAGCAGTCAAGACAGGCTGACGGATTCCACTGGGTCCTAAGCAACCCAGTTTTTTACTGTTACAGCAGGCAGCTCCTAGCACTCTCACCCACGGCCAGGCTGTAGTAACCAAACGGTTAAAGTTCTTTTTGTTGTGCCGGCTGTGTTGCAGTGACAAAAGGGTTAACAAAATGGTTAGGCTTGGATCTTAACTAGTTACAAGTTTATTTAAGCTACAGTTATAAGCGTGCGGTTACAAAAGGCTATTGTTTACTTCTTATATGCTAGCAAAGTACAGGTGTTAACAAGTTACGTTACAATCCAATACAAAGATATCTGTTACCATCTAACACAATGATATCTTGACACTAGTTACAGAGCTCTAATACTTTAGCTGTGCACAAAAAAGTCAGAGACCTAGCATGGGTGTATCTTACCCTCTCTGCGTCTCTTGATACCAGCGTAGCCAAGCTGGATCAGTCACTCAATTCCACGGAAAGACGAACACGAGGTTGGGCGTCCCCAGCTGTGGACCTCGGGACGCAATCACCTGACCCGACCAGCAGGTAGTTGGTGGAATGCACTCAAAGTTAGAGTTCTGCTGGACCCATCTTTTATACCCCTTTTGGGTTACGTATTCTCTTTCTTATCTATGGTGCCAGATCATACTGGTCTGTCTTTGTGACGCCAGTTTGTTACAAGGGCATTTCTTACTTAGTTTGCACTTGTAAGACAGGAGATAAGCAATTTAGGAGTACAGGACAGTCTTTCTGTGTGGGTGGGGCACTTCCCCTTCTGGGATGGTTGTGTGCATGTGTGCATCATATCGATCAATGCCAGCTGGGGTGATTTCTTGAGGGTCCCCCCCCCTCATGTTGACAGTCTGGCCTGTTAGCCTTCTAGCTGTACTTTCTGCTTCTCAGGGTCACGATAAGCTAGCATATCTGGGCCTCAATGAGGGCATCAAAGACTGCGCTGTCAGCAGCCATTTCCGTGCCCTGTGTGATCCTCAGTGGGGGGGGGGGCAGCGAGCAAGCTGGCTTGTAAGGGGGAGACTCTGTCTGGCTACATTCCACCCCCTGATGCACCACACTACATCCCAGAACGCAAGGTGGTGGTGATGCCAGCACCTTTTGCCCTCCTTGGGGGAAGTCTAAAAGTGCCCAATGATCCGATCAGTACGTGGGGAATCGCGGAACTAGCTAGGATCACTTGTCAGCTCCATGTATCGGATTTGCGTGGAGGAGATAGCCACATCAATTAGTCTCCTAACGATGCACAGTGTTATGCAAAACACAACTACTATGATAAGAACAATCAAAATAGTGGTTACAATAGAATGCAGGAATGGAGTAAGAGAAAATTCTAATTGTTGAGCTAACCATTTTAACCATGAGATAGTTACAGCATGTAAGATTTTAACTGCATCTTTGATGGCAGATACATCCTGTTTAATCTGTTCCGAGTGTTTACCTAAAAGCAGCAAGATTGGTTAATTACAGCACAAACTCTTCCTTGTTGGGCCAGTACTGCATACTTCGAGACCCACCCATCCCTTGCTGACACTCAGACAGAGAACAATTAGACAGGAAGGCAGATGAGAATTATGGTCTAATCCAGAAAGTTCAAACCGGTTACCTCTACCCACACCAGCGTGGGTGGGAGGACGGGACAGAAGGGCCCAGCTTAACCTTGGAACTTCCTTGCACGCGATGGCTTCCACTCCGAGGAATTACAAGCAAGACATTCAGTTCCACCCTCCTGGCTACATATTGCAAGATACTCTCAGACTGCCATTGTTCCTCAGATTTCCGCTATCCAGACATATATCACTGTCTGTAGTTACAGAGCCTTATGGCTGTTCTACCTGGGAAAGTTACACCATACCTATTTAAACCATTGTAGTTATACTAAAACAACAATCTACATGAATACTCTCATTTTAATATATGCAAAGGGGAATCTTTCTGGTCACTTTGGGAAGCAGATTAAACTAAACAGGAAAAAAAACCACTCCAATTCTAGAACAAGCATGTGCAAATAGGGGAATTAAACCACTCTGACTATACCAGTATAACTATAGCAGGAAAAGTCTGTCATAGCCAGGTTGAATTGTTGAGGAGAGGAAGCCACAGGCTCTCAGGACTGAGATGGCATGTTCCTATGGCAGCTACTGAAAGCAGCATTAACTTGGCTTCAGCTCCTCTCCCACCTGCCAAGAGAGGAATTAACTGTGTAGCCAAGAAGATTCAGTTAATGGCAAAAATACCTCCTGAAGGATCTGTGTTGCAGTAGAAGAGAGTGATCTTAGGATGGATGCAGATTGGCAAGTTATCTCTAGCATAACCAGGTACACACCTGGTTTCACTGTGTACCCTGTGGAAAACTGGGATCCAACAACCCTTCCCACTGTGAATTTTGAAGAATTTGCATCAGAGAAAAATGTTAGAAGTTCTGAGAACTTTCTGCCTCTTCTCATCTTCCCTGCAACAAGGGAGCATTCAGCATGACCTTCTCTAACTGCAGAGAGCCTAGTATCAGAGGGGTTCCACTGTTAGTTTGTATCCCCCAAAACAAAGAGAAATCCTGTTGCACCTTATAGACTAACAGATTTATTGGAGCACAAGCTTTTGTGGGCAAATACGAAGTGGGTCTTTGCCCATGAAAGCTTATGCTCCAATAAATCTGTTGGTCTATAAGGTGCCACTGGACTTCTTGTTATTTTTCCAGGAGCCTGAATGCTTTGGGATAATTCTGCTGACTCCTGTAGCCTTATTACATTCATTGACTTGTCTTTGCTGTATGCAGTAATAATGCAAGGAGAGTACTGGCCTGTATCACGTAACATATAGGCTTGAGTAGTTAGCATAAGGCTTGAGGCATAGGAATTTTGTCACAGATAAGTGATCACCCCTAAATTTGGGGGAAATGGGAATAGAATGTGAAGGGGGGAGTTTGTCCATCCTGTTGTCAGCCAACTACAAAAATGTTAGCTACATCAGTGTTTGGAAACCTTTTGAACATCCGTAGCTATCTGGCCACAAAAGTGCCATGGCAATGAATAGATGTGTGAGACAATAAATTGAGATTATTAATATACTAACAGATAGAAGGGGCCCTCAACATTTGTAGGGTGTAGAAACAAAAACAAGGAAGAGGGAAGTAAATATAAGTGCTCAAAATCTCCCTCATCCCCAGGCCCTGCCTCCCACTCCAGACCTTCCCACAACCCCCGCCTGACTTCTGCCTGCTGCTGCTCAACCCCTGTTCTGTCCACACTCCACACTGTCCCTAAGCCTCTGCCATGTCTCTTTCCATGCCTTTCCCCACGCACAGGACATCCTTCCTCCTCCCCCTCTCTACCAGAGCATCTGGATGCTGCAGAATTGCGGGTTGATGGCTAGAATGGAGAGCAGAGGAGCTCAGCAGAACTGCTGGCTGGCAGAAGGTGCTAGGGGTAGAAGACTAGAAAGGGGAGCTTGACTGCTGGTGGGTGCTGAGCAACCCCTAATTTTTCCCCTTTGGTGCTCCAGCCTTTGAGCACCCATTGAGTCGGCACCTATGGGAGCAACCTTAATGGAATATGAACTAGACATAGTGGCATCAGCATTTTTATAAAAGTTTCATCCCGTCCTGTGCAGTTAGAAGGGAGATGCAGCCATTGGAAAGTGCCAGAATAATGGCCACTAGTGATGGTGGTGAGGAAGTTTACAACTTTACAGGCTGTTCAGTAAGGGACTGTGAGTGTGCCTGTCCATATGTACTTTCTGTATTAGCTTTATCGAAATTACAGCGTTGCAGTGATTGTGATGTCACTGAATGTATTCATAAATTATTGTGTGTAGAGAAGAGTTCAGAGAGTGTGAGTGTTGCAACATACACACTGGGTTTCCCAACTGTATAGCAATGATAATATTACTGGGCCTGCTACGGGGACCAGACCCTGGCTACGTCTACACGTGCAGCCAACATCGAAGTAGCTTATTTCGATGTTGCGACATCGAAATAGTCTATTTCGATGAATAACGTCTACACGTCCTCCAGGGCCGGCAACGTCGATGTTCAACTTCGACGTTGCTCAGCCCAACATCGAAATAGGCGCAGCGAGGGAACGTCTACACGTCAAAGTAGCACACATCGAAATAGGGATGCCAGGCACAGCTGCAGGCAGGGTCACAGGGCGGACTCAACAGCAAGCCGCTCCCTTAAAGGGCCCCTCCCAGACACAGTTGCACTAAACAACACAAGATACACAGAGCTGACAACTGGTTGCAGACCCTGTGCCTGCAGCATAGATCCCCAGCTGCCGCAGAAGCAGCCAGAAGCCCTGGGCTAAGAGCTGCTGCCCACGGTGACCATAGAGCCCCGCAGGGGCTGGAGAGAGAGCATCTCTCAACCCCCCAGCTGATGGCCGCCATGGAGGACACAGCAATTTCGAGGTTGCGGGACACGGATCGTCTACACGGTCCCTACTTCGACGTTGAACGTCGAAGTAGGGCGCTATTCCTATCTCCTCATGAGGTTAGCGACTTCGACGTCTCGCCGCCTAACGTCGAAGTTAACTTCGAAATAGCGCCTGACGTGTGTAGACGCGACGGGCGCTATTTCGAAGTTGGTGCCGCTACTTCGAAGTAGCGTGCACGTGTAGACGCAGCTCCTGTGAACCCTTAAAGTGATAACTGGAAATTCTTAAGTAATCAGTATAATTAATATCTAAACTTCATATCAGGCTTCAGATTTGGGAAACTTCATATCAGGCTTCAGATTTGGGACCTCAGACAGGGCCCCAAGGGACACGTCGGAGCAACAGTGCAACTCCAGAATTATACTGAAGTAAGAAGTCCTTGTTCTTTTGCTGAAACAGACTAACATGGCCACCTCTCTGAAATCTGTCATCACTGAAGTAAGAGGAGAATGAAGCTTTCTGGCAGGGGGAGGCAGAGGTGGTGTAAGTCAAAGAGGACAGATTCTTATCTGACATCAACTAGCCTAGCTCTAGTGAAGTCAAGCTAGCATCACCTAAGATTCTGCCTTCCCGTGAATAAGAAAAGACAGCAATATAATCAAAAGGGAAAAGTGAAAAATTTGGCAGATACAATGAAAATTAATTCAGTGTTTTCTAGCCTGTATGCAGCCACATTGTAATGCATTACCACTGACCAGAAAGTCTGAGTAACAAGTATAAACATTAGTTAATATACAAGCAAACATGGATTTTCATAATTTTATGAGCAGGATTTTCATTTTTAGATATGATCTTGAAACAATGAACAGAACTATTGTGGGACAAGCTGAGAAAATGTGCTGGGTCGTGAGTGGGCTATGTTATTAAAAAAAAAAAGAGAAAGTGCCAATTTTTGCATTATTCTCTGGAAGACCAAAACTGCCAACAAATCAGACATTAAAAATCACGTGGGTTCCAGCAGAGTATAGTACTGATGGTACAGACTTTCCTGCCTTTTGCCATAAATGTCTTGAACATATACCCTCTGTAGATTTTGGACAAGAAGGAGAGAAGGGCTGCTAGCAGAAGGTCTGAACAGCCTTTTGTTAACAAGGATTATGGGTTGCCGTTTCTCCATACAAATTCTTTTGGGAAGACTGTAGCTGCTCCACAATCAGTGAGCTTTGTGTTTTGTGGTATGCTTAGCAGAAGACCTTCTGTTTTCCTCTGCTTTTTACTTGACTGCCTGAGTAAGCTCCCTTTGAAGTAGGAAAAATACATCCATGTGTGTTGTTTGCCAGTCTTTGCAGTTTAATTACTTTGATCTGGGGACTCGTCATTGTTAGGTTTATTACACATTTGGGTTTTATCTGTGGAAACTTTAAATGTGCTTGGAATCTCAGAGAACTCTGTGCTCTACCAAGGCCACAGAGAAAAAGGGAAACTGTGAAGAGAAAACCAACGGTCTCACAAGGAAAATCATACATCTGCTTGAGATCATCTGGCTTTTAGTCCTGTTCTGTGGTCAGTGAGTACTGGACGAACTCACTTGATGCTTTAATGCTTGCTGGGGTCATAAAGTTAAGTGAAATCTAAATCATTTGTTTAGAATGAATAAGGTATTTGCCTCTTTACACATTTTAGGGGTTTTTTTTTCATATCTAACACATGCATTGATTCATTTTTATTTGCCAGCTAAAAGATTAAGTTGAGAAGGAGAAATGATCTTTACTGTGTGACAGGCCATTGTTTCTACAACTGTTTACAGGGAAACAGTGAGTAGAAGATCACATGGACTTTCTTGGGGTTAAATCTCAGCTTCCCACTACAGACTAACAGATAGATGCCTGAAAGGTGTTGCAATCAACAGTCATGTTGCTTTGGCGGGCAATGTTTTCAGTGTGCAGCACCCACAGAACAACGTGAAGCCCTGTTGCTCAGAAGTTTGACCCATACCTTCTTGCATGGATATTAGGAGCAGAGTAGGGGCCATATAAGGACGTTTCTGAGTAAAGAAAACCCTGTTTAGGAGATGACACTCCATTTAAGTGGAGATGTGCTGTGACCTTTGGAGGAAATAATTCAAACCCAGGTCTACATGGAACTCTCTGGATTCATTCCTCAGTGTTTCTCTGTGAAACCACCAAAATATAAATGACAGTTTCCCTGATTCCTCTCTTCTATGAGTTTTTTAAAAGAAGAACATATCAAAAGAGAACTGAGTTCATGTAGAATCATGCTGTCAGCAAGAAGTCTAAGAGTTACCTGCCTTGGATTACAGTGAAATTTTTCTTATATTTTGCATCACTACAATGAGAAAGAATTTGAAAACTTTCCTCTCTCTGAATATCACTTATCTTTTCTTCTCCCTTCCTCATCTTTGTGATGAAATTGGAATGTGGGGGAAATGTTTGTACTCTGTGGGCTTGCATTCATGTGTCTTTCCTTAAATTATTTACAAATCCAGTGAGAATCCTGTCATTACTAGATAATATGTTTTTAAAAAGTCATTCTGTCCTCTGAAGCGTAAGCTGCTTCTCTGTGCATGCATCAGAAAAGCCTTCTAGTGCATCTTGTGCTATCAGAGAGGAGGGAGTCATGACAGGGATATGTAGAAATTCAGGATTTTTTTCCTCATCAGGATTACTAAGGCTATGTCTACACTAGTACGCCCCTTTCAAAAGAGGATGCTAATGAAACACTTCGGGATATGTTAATAACCAAATAGGAATAAGGGGATTTCGAAGTGTGCAGGGTCCTTTCAAAACAGACCCCATATAAATAAGCCATGCACAATCGAAAGTGGCACTTTCAAAGTGCCATGGCCACCATTATGCTAATGAGGCACTACATATTCATTGAAGCACCTCATTAGCATGTCCTGAAATTTCTCATTAGCATCCCCCTTTCGAAAGGGGAGTGCTAGGGTAGACGTAGCCTAAGTCTGTAATATTGAAGAAGAAGAAGAATATTGTCATTTATATAGCACTTTTCGTGCTAGCTGGGTCTACACTTCAGAGTTTTGTCAACAGAAGAGGCCTTCTGTCAACAGAACAAGGGAGCATGCACACTACAAATGCACTCTGTCAAGAATCTGTTGACAGGATTCAGCAGTTTTCCTGGCAGACCTCTGTCTTGATCATAAAAGGCACAGTGCCTCTGTCAACAGATTCTGTCAATGAAAAAATAGTATAGACACTTTGTGAGGCCATCTGTCGACAGAGAGGGCTTCTGGTCCACCAGGCTGCCCTGTTTGCCGAGCTTCCAGTTGGTTGTTCTGTCGACAGAGGGCTGGGCAGTCTGGCCACTCTCTGTCGACAGAGGGTGTTAATGGGCGAGTCTATATTAGGTGTGAATGTGGTGTGTAGACAGTGGTTCTGTTGGAAAATATCTGTCAACAGTGACTTCTGCCAACAGAACTCTGTCGTGTAAACACAGCTTTAGAGGTGAGCTATGGATAAGTTTCAATTGAGTTTTCAACATGATTTCTGCCATCACTAGGTCAGGTCCAGCAACAAAAGCTGAATAATAAACACCTTTATTGTTGGGGGGCATTCAGATGTGGATCCAGACTTTGCAGTTTTAAGTCCATATTTACTTTGATTCTAGCATTATTAAAATGGCTTAATGTAGCTGAAAAACAAGAAGCCGTTATTCACCCACAATTGAAATACCGAAAGGCTGTAGAGTGTCAGCCTTTAGATAATCCTCATCACTACCTAACAATTCATAAGAGAAAGTGAAGGCTATGCTTTGCCCAAGTGACGCTGAAGTGAGTTGTTCCTGGCAGGCGAGCAGCACACAGTTAGTGGGAATTTTGGCATGATACCCAGGCTAGAGCTTTAAATAGTCATGAAATTATTTGAATTTTATGCATGGTGTATAAAATATATTTATTGTTAGCAACCACAGCTGTAAAAACCTTGTTCTTCAACATCTTTAGTAACACAATAACCCGTATCACTATAACTGGAACTAGTCTCATAGTCTGTAGCAAATTTATTTATTGGGTATTGAGCTGAGACTTACCCATGAAAGTTAATAAATAAATACATAAATAAATAAATTTGTTCGTCTTTAAGGCGCCACAGGGCTGCTTTTTTTGTATAACAGGAACTGTTCATTGCTGACTTGTAGGAGAATTGCTGCCAGCTACGTCACCAGCACCACTTTTTGAAGGACCTGGGTTTCCCAGAATGTTTTCTGTCCATATAATCAGCCAACCATTTCTAAGATCACATTTTAACACAGCTGAAGTTGCTAATCACAGTGGGGGATCCAGATGTTATTATTGCTATCCCCACTAAGAGCAAGAACATGTTGAATGCACATCACATGATGCTCAGACATCTGTGGCATCTGTTGGAAACATGCAATAGAACAGAATAATGCCATAAAACCCCAAACTTTTTGAGCACTCTTGAAGAGAACTCTCCAAAATTCAGAGAGAGACAGATGAGGGAATATGCTGAAAAATCAAGTTGTGATTCCAGGGAAGCCGTAAGTGTCCTGAATCTTCACTGAAGTCAATACAGTAAACCCTCAATTTAACAGACTAATCTGTTAATCTGTTAAAACTAATCTGAGGGGAAGGGGTGTCTGTTAATGCCTAAAATCTGTTATATCCAAATGATTATACCATATGATGATGAACTTACCTTCCCAGCCCATCACTAACTCCTGTCCTCCCGCTTCCCTTTACTGCCTCCTGCCCCATTCTTCCACTCACACCTCCATCTCCCTCTCCCACGTACCAGAAGAGGAGCTGAATACCAGCTTGGCTCCTTCCGCATCCTGCAGCTCTCAGCACTGCGATTCCTCCAGCCCCTGACCCCAATCCACCCATGCAAAGGCCACCCCTGCCTGCTGGCGGGCAGCAACCTCTGACACCATGGCTACTGCTCAGCGCCATTGCAGACAGAGGCAGCCAGGTGCCAACATGTTCCCCATACATGGGGCCGGGGCAGGAGAGCTCCTGCGCACCACCGCAGCCCCTGCCCAACTTCTCCACCCCTGGTGGCCCCAGCTTTTCTGGCAGCTCCTCCAGCCCCAGCAGCAGCTCTGATGGGTGGGTGAGGCTGGCAGACAGTGTCCATTATTTCCACAGTCCGTTATACCAAGGTCCGTTAAATGGAGGGTTTATTGTAAAAGTTGAATGCACACTGTGTGAGAAGAGTCACAAGGTAGGCAACGTTTTAGTGCTGTATAGAACACTTGTGCAGAACAAATTAAAAGCAGAAACTAAACTTCTCAAAGCGTAAACTGAACTATTCACCAGTCTCACAGGCGGCTGAGATAGCAATCTGACTCCTTTCCACAAGGCACAGGAAGTAGCCAGGCATAAACTATATCATATTAGTTTAATTACACTACATGATACTAACAATAAAATGGTAAATTATTTTTTTTCCATGTGAAGTTACCTTTGGTGTCATGCTCATATTCTCTGTAATCTATAATCAAATTTGTATTTGGAGTGACATTTCTTACACACATGATATTTTTGTGGTACTTCTAATCTACCCCATATCAATCAAATATTGAATATTTCATGAGAGTCTGTCCTTATGAGATTTCTAGTCTGATGATGTTTAGCTAAGTATCCATGCTTTTGAAAGCTTATCTACAACAAGAGTTTTGAGGTTGATGTACCACTTCTATTCTGTAATAAAACATTCTGTGTGTATGTCTGGAAAGCTTTAAAAGTTATACAAAACCACAATGTAACAGGGCTTTGTTTAAACTGTGGGCAGTACAATAGTGGTTCTTCCATATAAACTACATCCCTAGCACTTCAGGGTTAAAAATACCAAGTTAAAACAAATAGTAGTATATTAGAGAAAAATAGACAAGGCACAAGAGAAACGTTTTTAGCTGAGAGCAGAAAACAGATGGAAAGCTGATGAGGCAGAGCGATGCCATCTTGAGACTTTTTCAAGGCACTCATGTGGTTGGCACAAGGTTAGGGCCCTATCCTGCAAGGTGCTGAACACTTCTGTGGTGTTAAGTTCCTCCAGATTCCATGGGGGTGATTGTTAGAGGGAGCAGGGAATGTACTAAAATTTGAGAAAATGTTTAAGAAATTAATTTTGCTGCTGTGCCTTGACGGCAACTTACAGAAAATATAAAACGGATCTTTACCTTTGAAACATCCACGGGTCAGAGGAGTGCAGCACATCCATCCTACATTTCCATAGTCCAGATCTGTGTTCCCTGTAAGCTGTACCCTAGGGCAACCACACAGGAGAGATACATGTGCCACACAGTTGATTAGCAGAGCTCATCCAGCCAGCAGCTGTGTTCTTCCCGCGCCCCTGCTTTTCAGCCACATTGCCCCCTTCAACTGCTCCTGGGACCCTCCTGCTGCTTTTCAAAGTGTGGGGGTAGCGGTGGAAGAAGAGGAGCATACTGATGCCAGGGTGTTTCCCAGGGCTGTCCCCCAGCCCAGTACCCCATCTCCACAGAACATGGTGGGGGAACAGGGATCAGCGCTTGCAGCACCTCTGAGATCCGATCAGGCCTTTGGAGCAAGCGAATGCCTTAAAAGCCAGTGCACTATCACTCAGCGACTTTCCCAGCAGCCAGAACACACAACTACTGTCTGTCAGTCTCTCTCTCTCTCTCTCTCACACACACACACACTTTGCCTCTCTCCCTTTCCCTATCCATGTACCCCATCTCCAGAGAGCAGGGCAGGGGGATGTGGGACATGGTTCAGACGGAGGAGAATTTTCAGTGAGTGTCTTAAATATACAGCAGATGGGCATCTCTCAGAAACTTTTCCAGAAACCAGCATATGGGCGCACACACACACACACGTCTGTATCCCACCCTTTCGTCTGTGGCACAGTATTTCTATCATACAGTTGCTATTGTTTTTACTGCTTGCTAGTTTCTGCAATGCACATATGTTCTCTGTAATTTTATTGTTTCAAATTGTTTCATATTAAGTTTTTTGACTGGTCTATGCAGTTCATAATTTTTATTTCTTTATGTTGTGAGTTCTAAAATGTCTAACTTCTCTTGGCTAGAATAACTATTCCTCTTTGTAACTTTTAAAAATATGTATCTTGGGTTTTTTTATTCCTATTGTTGATTCAAACCCATGTCATCTTGGTGCACAAAATAAAATTTATTTTGTGCATAGGTGGACAATTTCAGAGGAAACTCTGAACTCGATTTGTAATGATCATACCAGCTTCCCTTCTAAGAGGCAAACATCTACCACTATAGTTTTTTTTTTTTTTCTGGTAATAGGACTGTTGAGTTAACATCTTAGCTGAATTGAAAGAAAGGGAAGAGGACTCTTTTCATCTTATTAAAAAATGAGGATTCATCAGAAATACCTCATGGTCCAATGTATGGAAGCAGTTTTGTTTAGAATGGAATCAAAGCAGCAGTCCTGAATCTCCATATTTATGCTCCCTCATTCTGACCTGCTGCACACCTCTTTATTTCTCCCAGTCCAGCCACAGATAGAGATGTCTAACCAATTGGAAACTGTCTGTATTTCAAAGTACAGCCCGTGTATGTTTCATATAGCTCACCTTTGTTATTTTTATGCATGTTGGGCTGATCACTTTTTAAAAAGAGAATGGTATGATTACAGAGTGTTACACAGAGTGCGCAATAAGAACCAGCCTCTGGGCATGCTGTACAATCCTTGCTGCATCAGATGTTGCACTGCAAGATGGAGGGATGCACGCCAGCATTTATTCAAAGGAAGATATTGCCCTTTTGACTTTAACTCTCATAATATGAAAAAAGGGGGAGTGCTTAAAAGGCCACCTACATATCATTATTTATTAAAATATTTTAGATACTAAGACTATACAAAATATTTTTAGACATGGGTAAGAAATTCACACAGAAAATGATTGAACAGACCTACAACTACCATCATGTAACTTCCACTGAAACCAATAGAATGCCTGTTTAAAAATCAATATGAATATGACACTTCCCATACGATGCTGCCAGGTTCAGAGAAACCCCGAAAGTCACTAAACACTCTGAAACTTCAGAGGATATAGGGCTCTAATCTCCGCATCCAAAGAATAGCACAATACTGAAAGCAGCAATGCTAGCACTTTTATAGCCAATGACAAAAGCACTTCCTGCAACTGTTATACATTACAAGACAGGTTTTCAACTGTCAGTTGTGTTCCCCACACCCCACAAGGAGGTGAGTAGCAATGCTGCTTGGCTCAAGGCAGCCCTGACAGGGTTCAGGAAAGGACTGCCACCTCCACCCCAACTCACCTGAGTGGGACACCTGTGCATCAGTATCAGCTGTTCTGACTTCTCCCAGCAGCCTGCACACCCAGCACTGGCTCCACCTCCAGAGACTGTCACATGGACTTTCCACTGCCGTGAAGATTCAAGAGAGGAAGAACAAGGAACAGGTTTTGGCCCTGCCTCAGTGCTACAGCCTGACTTTAAGGTAAATGCAACTGCTGCGGAAGAAGTCTTGCCTGGACCATGGGTAAGTCTTTGTGCTTAAGAAACTGACAGGTGCAGGAAATTTAATCAAAACTAAGTCAAGGTCTCTGTTAGGTTTATAACTGGGCTATCGAGCCTGCTTTTGCATGTGTCTTTTTATTGAATTGCATCTCAAAGAGGGAGCTTAGTTCAAAATGTTTAAAACCATTGCTTTGCAATTATTTATTCTCAGGTTTAACACTAAAGCAACAGGACAAGGTGGCATTTCCTTGGCAATTTTGTTTCACTTTCAACCCCCACCCTCCCCTACACACACTCTCCATGTTGATGTCTCCAGAGAAATGTGTCCATTAGTATTGTAACTGAAGTACCACTCCAGCGCAACAAGCTGCTTCTCAGTTTGCCCCTGAGAAGGCCTGAATTGTGTTGCCTTTTTTTCAGGAGACTGAGAAAGCACATAGAAAAATGTCTAAGGGGTATAAAAGAAAGGTACCACTGATATATTGCACTGAGATTAGAAGCAGATGGAAATAAACTGTCAAAAAATATGACCAGGGTAAAATACATGCATTAATTTTCTAGTACTCAAGTTTTAGAACCATTCACACCACTTACTCTAGAGCAATATTTAATACATTATTCTCTCCTTTCGTAAAAAATGGTTTGAGATATTATTGTCACAAGTGAGATATGTTGCTATACTCAGCAAGGACAGTCAGCATTAGTTTGCACATAACGAACATCCCCACTCACTCATGTTGCAATTAGTCACTTTAGCACGTTCTCATAAATTAGGCGCTGCAACCTTTTCCAACTGAGATGTTTTCCCTGCAGAGTTCAGCCTTCCACTCAGCAAGGGGCACTGAAGTTGGGCATTTACTACAATGAAAAGCAATTTCTGTTATGGAGCGAGAAACTGGCTTTTGTGTGTACACCAATAGAAAAATAAAACAAGAATTAAATTATTGAGGAAAAAAAATGGAGACTTTTTTTATCCAGAGAATAGGACATTTTATGTAGTTTAAAATATCTCCTATGCTAAAACACACACACACACATCCAATAAAACACACAGAAAATAAAACACATTAATGAGTATGGTCCATATTCTCAGCAGGAGTAAATTGGCATGGCTCTATTAAGGATACAGGAACTATGTCAATTTACAGTACTTAAGCTTCTGATGCTACAGATATAAAAGGAAAAGCAGCGAAGAGAATTGAGGGGGATGTGCGTCTACCTCTTTATAATGTACAGTTTATTTTAACTTTATATTATTAGATCATTGCTCAATCTACCAATTTCAATTACATATGAGATCACAAGATGTTTATCCTTAATTGTCAAGTAGTTAAGATTAAAGTTTTGACCCCTGGACACAGAGGTCTACAGTGAAAGATATGACACAGTCTGCATACTCTGTCATATTTTTCTTTCTAAGCAGCAATAAGAACAAGATTCAGAAGGCATGGTTGACATCTATTTCAAGAGAATTTGTTTCATAATTTGTATTAGGTATGTTAAACAGTTAACCAATAAGTGTGCCAATAAGCATGAGGCTTACTGGTAGATGAATAAACCAGCCCTTGCCATTACCTGGGCGAGTGACCAGGTCAGAGCTGCGCTGACCACGGAGTGGCTTCCAGGCTGGGCAATGGGATTTCAGGGCCACAGAAGGCCTGCAGTAACCCATGTCCGCTGTAGGATCTCACAGCTGCAGTGGGAACAGTAGCAGGAACTATGGCCATAGTGAGGTTGATAAGGTTAAACTGTTATGTGCTACCATTTTACCTGTTAACCGTGTAGCATTCCTAATTTGTAGATGTTTGGTGTTCATGGACATTCATCAGGAATTGCAGCATAACATCACATTGTACCAGACATAACATTTCTGGGCTATGTCTACACTAGCCCCCGCCTTCCGGAAGGGGGATGCCAATGAGACACTTTGGCAGATGCTAATGAGACACTTCCATGAATATGCAGCACCTCATTAGCATAATGCTGGCCACAGAGATTTGAAAGTGCTGCTTTCAAATCGTGTGCTGTCCGTGTAGACGGGGCCTTTTGAAAGGACCCCCCAGTCTTTGAAAACTTCTTATTCCTAAAACAAAAGTGGCACTTTTGAATCACTATGTCTAGCATTATGCTAATGAGGCACTGCATATTCATAGCCCTGGAGAGGAAAACAGGGAAGATAATTCCTGCAGTCTGCAACATCTCTTTGTAATGAGTCTTTTCAAATTACTGTATTTATCATATAATATATTACCTTTGTGGAGGTGATTAGGGCCTTTAATTTATGAAAAGTGATGTACATTATCAGCACTATTTGAATTAGAAATTGCACTTTAAAGAGCAGTTCTGTATGTTGGGATTTTAGAGATGTTATTACCCCTAATTATCCCTATGAGAATTCCAACAGGACACAGATAGCAAAGCCCAGAGGATCCTGCTGGACACTGAACACCAGAAAGTCTCTACCTTCACTCCGGAAGCAATGGTGATAGGCCCATATACCATGCTGTATGGAATAACCCTGCACCATGGTAAGCATTTCCATGAATTTGTCAAAAATCAAAAATGGCTACTCTTACCCCCAAAATGCACTTTCATGTCAGTAATACAATTTCAAAGGGGTGTGTATGCTGTTTGCTCTATCACTCCTAGTAGAGCCAGTAGAAACATTATAGTAAATCCTTACACGATTTATTGAAAAAATGTAGGGTAATTAGTGTAATTTTTCATTGTTATTACTTTTGTCACTGACTCACTTTTTGCGCACAAGAATATAATTTTTGCACTCCTTTAATTTCAGACTGTGTATACCCAGGAGTAGCAAGAAGAAAAATTGAAGGCTCCGTGATTACAAACTTTCCCTCCTCTGAGTCAAGCACCTAGTCATTATTGTATTTAGAGGATGGTTGCAGTGTCAGTGAAATCAGGGAGCTTCTTCTGACTCTGGTTCTCAGGTTGGCTTCGCACGAGCGTCCCCTAAGCTCTTCCAGTTGGTACAGTTCCCAATGACCCATCTGCCAGCTGGGTATGAGACAGCAATGTGTTCTGACCATGTGCCCTGTCCACTCTCAGCTCATGCTTGCTATGCCTATGGGGGAATGGAAAGGTCTAAGAACATGGGCATAGCAGCTGGGGTCTCCCTCACACTGAGGATTTTCCTGGAAAGGTAATGCAAAAAGTCAGCATTGCAAGGCTGAAGGGGAGCATGCAGACGATCTAGCCCAGTGAAAATGGAGCAATTCCACTTTTATTATTGGGGGCAGGTGAAAAAGCTTGTTTCTGTATGGTGTAGGAGAAATCACTTAATGTTCTTTTCCTGTAAGCAGCCAAAGGTCAATGTATTAATGTTTGCATTTATTTGTGTCTCATGTGAGGCCTGAACATTGCCTAAATGTCATTCATTTCGTTTTCAATAAAGAAAACTCGTACTTAACAGAAATCTCTGGTATTTAGAGATGTCAATCTTAAAATATATTTTCTCACTTGAAATATAGTCCACTCCATCCAGGAAGATGCAATGTACATCAGAAGTTTTGAGAAGCATAAGAAAAGTTACAGCAGCCACAATTAAATGCCTGCTGTTTTAATTTTTTTCACCCTTCTAAAAATGCAATTCCATCTATTTTGGAGAAAAAAAATATAACCTTTATGCACATCTTATATTATGATTTGAATGAGCAATTATAGTAGGTGGGCTCATTAAGAATAGGTCTACTCAGAAAGCATGTAGGAAGTGAAAGTACTTTGATCATGCTTGACAATATAATTAGCATTTTCAGAGAAGGAAACCTGGGAAATGAGCAAAAAATATGTTTATGCTATAGTATCCAAAACAACAGTGTGCACTATATTAGTACACCCATGTGTTTGTATTTATATAACATATATACACCTAATTTTTATCTTATGTAGTCTTGTTTTACAATATATTTGTGACTGCATATATACATAGACACATGTACAACTATTATATATACATGTTCACATTATTGTAACACGAAATAGCTGTGTCTACACGTGCACGCTACTTCGAAGTAGCGGCACTAACTTCGAAATAGCACCCGTCACGGCTACACACGCCGGGCGCTATTTCGAAGTTAACTTCGACGTTAGGCGGCGAGACGTCGAAGTCGCTAACCCCATGAGGGGATAGGAATAGCGCCCTACTTCGACATTCAACGTCGAAGTAGGGACCGTGTAGTCGTTGCGCGTCCCGCAACTTCAAAATAGCGGGGTCCGCCATGGCGGCCATCAGCTGAGGGGTTGAGAGATGCTCTCTCTCCAGCCCCTGCGGGGCTCTATGGTCACCGTGGGCAGCAGCCCTTAGCCCAGGGCTTCTGGCTGCTGCTGCGGCAGCTGGGGATCCATGCTGCAGGCACAGGGTCTGCAACCAGTTGTCGGCTCTGTGGATCTTGTGTTGTTTCGTGCAACTGTGTCTGGGAGGGGCCCTTTAAGGGAGCGGCTTGCTGTTGAGTCCGCCCTATGACCCTGTCTGCAGCTGTGCCTGGCACCCTTATTTCGATGTGTGCTACTTTGGCGTGTAGACGTTCCCTCGCAGCGCCTATTTCGATGTGGTGCCGCGCAACGTCGAAGTTGAACATCGATGTTGCCAGCCCTGGAGGACGTGTAGACGTTACTCATCGAAATAGCCTATTTCGATGTTGCTACATCGAAATAAGCTATTTCGATGTAGGCTTCATGTGTAGACGTAGCCCAAGAGTGTGAGACAGATAATACTCAGGAAGGTGGTGTGTGACCTAAGTTTTTTTATTGAAATAAACTACAGTGATCATATTTTGTTCCTTAGTTGAAAAAATCTGCATCACTATTTTGTAACAATAGTAGTTGCCCCTGTAATGAAATAACGGATGAAATCTTCTTTTGAAAAAAGCTGTGTGGCTTGACCTGATCACAGTGTATAATCACAGAGTGGAAATCACATCCCTTTTCCTGACCACACAGTAATGAAGAGCTAGATGTCCCTCAAAATTACATTAAAATAGCAAAGATACAGTTGTCTCTTTGATTTCCTAATCAATCATCTGGAGATTTAGTGGTCATTTACTGGAAGAAGAGCATACAAAATAAGAACCAGTTCTGGTGATTTGCAAGAAGAAGAAGGTGGTAATACAAATGTGTTTGCACATTACAGCCAATGTTACTGTACACAGTATTAATACCCTCTGGGTGCCTCTACACGCAAGGAACTAACTTCAAAGTGAACTTGAAGTTAGGCACTACATCAAAGTAGCCAGATGAGAGTCCACACATATTTCCCTTACTTCAAAGTTAAGCAGAAAAGTTAACTTTGAAGTAGGGAGCCCAACTTCGAAGTCCTTACTCTATTCCCAGGAATGGAGTAGTGCCCTGCTTTGAAGTTTAACTTCAAAGTAGGGTGTGTGTAGATGCTCAACTTAGAAGCTATTTTTGTAGCATAGACACAGCCTAAGGCTGTGGCCACACTTGGCCAAACCTTCAAAATGGCCATGCTAATGGCCAAATAGAAGAATACTAATGAGGCACTGAACTGAATATTCAGCACCTCATTAGCATTCTCAAGCTTCCAACCAGTGCAGCTACATGGGGGTCCTTTCCTAAAAGAGCCCCCACATTTCAAAATCCCCTTATTCCACTCAGCTGATAAGGGGATTTCAAAATGTGTGGAGTTCTTTTGAAAAGGACCCCCATTAGCCATGCTGAGACACGCCTGTTTGAAAGCAGGGCTTTTGAAGCACCACAGCCAGAAGTATGTGAATGCGAATGAGGCACTGAATATTCAGTTTAGCGCCTCATTAATATTCTTTGATTTGGCCATTAGCAGGACCATTTCAAAGATTTGGCCAAGTGTGGCCACAGCCTAAGTGTTTCATCCATCCATCCATTGCTGCTGTTACCACAGTGACAATGTCTGTCCCTATATTTTGCTATTTTAATCAGACTCTTGGAAAATAAATGAAACTAATCATTTCTGGTGGATAGCTGGGAGTTCTCGTTTTCAACCTGCTCTTCTGTAGCCAGACAAATGTCTCCCCCCATTACAAGCCAGCTTGCTGCCCCTCCTGAGGTGCCCCACAAGCACACAGGGCACGGAACAGCTGCTGACGGCACAGTCTTTGATGCCTCTCACAGAGGCCCAGATGTGCTGGCTCATCATGACCCTGAGGAACTGAAAACACAGATAGAGGGCTAGCAGGCTAACCGTTAACGAAGGGCCTCAGAGAACTGCCCTGGCTAGCATTGATGGAATGATGCGCCCACACAGCCATCCCAGAAGAGAAATCTCCACCCTTGTAAAAGAATGTCCTGTACTCCCAAATGCTTTATCTCCTGTCTTACAAGCGCAAATTAAGTAAGAATTGTCCTTGTAAAAACTGGCATCACAAAAGACAGACCAGTACAATCTGGCACCATAGATAAGAAAGAGAATACGTGACCCAAGGGGTATAAATATGGACCCAGCAGCACACTGGCTCTGAGTGCATTCCCACCAACAACCTGCTGGTCAGGTCAGGTGATTGCCTCCCAAGGTCCGCAACTGGGGACGCCCAACCTCGTATTCGTCTTTCCGCGGAATTGAGTGACCAATCCTGGCTTGGCTACGCTGGTATTGAGAGACGCAAGGAGGGTAAGATGTACCCACATTAAGATCTCCTTTTGGTGTACACAGTTAAAGAATTAGAGCTCTATAGATAGATGTCATTGTATTGAGATGTCGTTGTATTGGATTGTAACGTAACCTGTTAACACCTGTACTCTGCTAGCGTATAAGAAGCAGACAATAGCCTTTTGTAACCGCACGCTTATAACTGTAGCTTAATAAACTTGTAACTAGTTAAGATCTAAGCCTGACTGCTGTTACTCTTTGTCACTGCAACACAGCTGGCAAATCAAAAGAACTTTAACCGTTTGGTTACCACAGCCTGGCCATAGGTGAGAGTGCTAGGAGCCCAGCGCTCTAGCAGTTAAAGACTCTGATGGTAACAAGGGCATAGTTGGTACCTCACCGCACATTACCCGGCCACCGGCTAACATCTTCCCCTTTGTCTAGTTTGGTACCTGTTACTAGGCTAAAGCTACTCCCACAGCTTTTTTAGAATCAGATGGCAGGCCCATAGGTGGGGGAGGAGGGGTAACCCCTGCATCATCCTGCCCCTTCCCTGGTCTCCCCCTACACCCGACTCCTTGCTCCTCCCACAATCAGTCTGGCCAGGGTTTACCTGGGGCAAGGGATGGGTAGCAGCAGCTGCCATAGGGGATCACCTCCACTCTTCCCACTCCAGCCACCCACAAAGTGGAGTTCTGCAGTCCGGGAGGCAGCAGGGAAGTTCTGCATGGTAAATATGGGCGTGGGAGGAGGCCAAGTGGAAGCAATCCCTTCTGGGGCTGCTGCCTCCCCTGCCAAAGGTAATGCTCACCCTCCTGGGCCAAGCCTCAGAAGCATATTCAGGCCAAGCAGTGTTAGGGAGGGGTCCTTGGCCCAGAGGGGTGAGGTGTTCAGAGGGAGGAGTGGGGTAGGGTGTTTTGAGCTGTGTGGGGTGGCGTGTATCGGCCAAGCAGGGAGTGGGGAGTTCTTTGGCTCAAGCAGAGATGAGGTGGTAATGTTCTTAGGCCGAGTGGGAAGATGGGGTGCTCAGGCTCAGGGTGTGTGTGTATTTGGGCCAATGAAGACGGAAGTTGGAGCCTTTGTGGGGAGAGTGGTTCAGTCTGAGTGGGGATAGGGTGGGAGGGGAGACAGGGTGTGGGGGTCCTTTGGACCTAGAGGGAGTTGGGTTGGGGGTGCAAACCAGGTAAGGCCCTGCCACTGCTGCTGCAGCTCCAAGGCTGCAGACTCAGGATTTCTGGCTCTGTGACAGCCCATTAAGATAACCTGGTCCCAAGGTCATTCCCTGTACTCCACCCCACACACTGTACCCTCACCGCCATGCCCAACCCTGCATCCTGTACCTCCCCACCTACAGGCCTTGCCCTGTTCCCCCCATGAACCCTAATGACTTCCTCTGGGCCCCTCATATGCCCCATTCTTTACTCCTGAACTCCAGACATCCATAGCACCCTACCCTAACTTCTGCACCCCACACTTGCAATCCCGTTCCCCGAGCCCCTTATGAACCCCAATCCTGATTCCTGCACTTCCCCATCCCAAGCACCCTGCCCTTACTTCTTTACCCCTACACGCTCCAGTCCTGTATCCTGAGCACCTCCTGCACCTCCACAACCCAGCCCTCTGCTCTGAGCCTCCCGTTCTCCATCTCATCATTTTTTGAGTATTTCTAATTGACTAGTAGATTTGTTTAGCATCATAATTTTTCCTGGTTTAACTAAGATGTGGGTGGATAATATTCATTTTGGTGTGTTCACTTCCAAGGTCGTGCTGTCTGGAGGGCAGAGCCAGCTGGAGAGCCAGGGAGGTGATTCATATTTACCAAAAAAGTACCCCTGGCTCGGAAATTCCTGCATATGGGCTTGGTTGGGATGAAGAAAAGTAAACCCATGTGGACTGCCAGAAATGTGGGGTTTGCCTCAGATTCAAGCTCAGAAGACTCTTCAGCAACAGAAAAGCTCTAATTTTGTCCTTCACCCTCCTACACTGTGACTTCAGGTTTTGGAATCAAGTTAAATGGAACCTAATTCTATGCCTTTTTCCATCACTTCTTTTGAAAGTGCAGGCACAAATTGCTATACAGATTCGTCTCATTGCCACTGATGTTGCAAGGTTAAAATCCTTTAAAAGGACAAAAATGAAGCTTGGATCACATTATTAAATTATTCACAATAATCTCCAGAAGTTATGTATTCGCCATTACCAGCACCTATCAGTGAGATGGAATTGTTAGTCAATGTTGATAGGACAAGAATTAGTAGAATATAATACCACAACTAATTTATAATTGGTGGCAGATACCCTTTTAGCAATGTGTATTACATTTTTATGAAGATACACTGTATCCTCTTCCCTGTTTACTTGTCCACTAGTTCTCATGTACTATTGTTCTAATCTCTTTCTCTCTCACTTTGAATCCTGTTTTTAATATAAATTTATATCTTTCCCTCTCCTGGTTTACTGTGCATGAAGCAATCCTAGCAAACTTACTTCAAAAGGTTTTAGTGATACTCAGTGACAATAGGACTGTTCAGTGTACACAGGGAGATGAAACTTTTATTAGGTTCATAATGTAGAAGATATAAAAATATTTATTTGAAATGATGTTGACACTTTATAAATTCACCCTTATGACTACTGGAGCTATGAGAACTATATTAACTATGACACAGGGAGCATGGGATTTACAGAAGACACCTCAGAATCAGCATCATAGCCTACAATTCTTGATAGTCAAGATCTTCTTACATATTTTTTATCAAAAATGATTCCTTTGAATCATGTTCTACCCTTATGTACTAGTGTGCTTTTTTTTTTTAATCTGCTGCTTTCCTAAAGCAAATGGCTTTATCATATTGTGGCATACAGCTATATTCTTCCGGAGGGATTTTGAAACTGCAATGCCTGGGAGCTTCCCTAACTGAATCTTACCTGCATATAAATCATTTTCTATTCTTCCAGAAAAAGCTAATGAAAATGTTTCCTGGCAGAATCCAAATACATGGGAGGCCAATTCTTCTCCTCTGGAGAAAGATGGAACAAATGCAGGAAGTGTCTCAGCTTTGTGTTCCTGAAGGTTTGGACTGTGCAGCAGGAAAAGCAGTCAGTGGGGCTGTCTACACTTGCATTCCTCTTTTGAAAGAAGCATGCAAATGAGGGAAATCAAAAATGGAAATGAGATCCAGATTTATATATTTCACACCTCAGTTGCATATTCTGCTTTTGAAAAATCTCCTTTCGAAAGACGAAAAGCAGTGTGGACACAGCTCTTTTGAAAATAAACCCCATCTTCGAAAGATCCCTTCTTCCCTTTTTTTTATAGATTCTTTCGAAGATGGGGTTTACTTTCGAAAGAGCCACATCTACACTGCTTTTACTCTTTCAAACGGGGAACATGCAAATTTGGTTCAAGATATGCAAATTCATGCCTCATTTGAATTTTGAATCCCCTCATTTGCATGTCTCTTTTGAAAAAGGAATGCAAGTGTAGACCCACCTTGCGAGTTTGTAGGGAAGGTGTAAGTTAAAGCAGTCACTGTCCCACAAGATGGATTTTAGGTAATTTATTTGTAAAGGTAGAAGAAAATGCTAATTGAAGACTGATCAAAATAGGCAAAACAAATTCCCATCCCACAGCAGTGCTCAGACCAATTTGTAAATCATTCCCTGAAATGCTTTTGTCCCTCCTTCTAAAGCTTCCCTAGCTTTTCTCCCCACTCCAAAACATCCTGTATGATCCCAGCAAGCAGTGGTGGGTTCCTTTTTGCCCTGTGTTCTCATTCCTTCTCCTCCCAAGCCTCACACCTCCACCTTCCACAACTTTGAGTTCTTCTCCCACACTCCCCTGCTTTCCCAGGAAAAATCCCATTTCCGAAATCTTTCTCAATGCCTGATACTGCTCCACTTCAGGCAGCAATGGGAGTGGCTGATGCATCTGAGCCAACTCCCATTGTGTGGGGAGGATGATGAACTGGTGAGGGGGTGCTGCTGTTTTATCAGCCTGGCAGCCTGCTTCCTGCAGCCCAGCGCTTTAACACTTCTAGGAGCCAGTTCCATTGCTGGAATTGCTTGGGCTAAATTCACAGAGCATTCTAGGACAGCTGTCAGTTAGGCTACGCCTACATGGCTATGTCTACACTAGCCCCAAACTTTGAAATGGCCACGCAAATGGCCATTTCAAAGTTTACTAATGAAGCGCTGAAATTCATATTCAGTACTTCATTAGCATGTGGGCAGCCACAGCACTTTGAAATTGACGCGCCTCACCGCCGCGCAGCTCGTCCCGATGGGGCTCCTTTTTGAAAGGACCCCGTCTACTTCGAAGTCCCCTAATCTCCATCTGCTCACGGGAAAAGGGGACTTCGAAGTAGGCGGCGTCCTTTCGAAAAGGAGCCCCGTCTGGATGAGACACGTGGCGGCGAGCCGCGTCAATTTCGAAGTGCCGTGGCCACCCACATACTAATGAAGTGCTGAATATGCATTTCAGCACTTCATTAGTAAACTTCGAAATAGCCATTTGTGTGGCCATTTCGAAGTTTGGGGCTAGTGTAGACATGGCCCATTAGAAGCATCTGTTGACAGTAACATCTGTCAACAGTTGTGTCAACAGAAACTTGGTTGACATAGTGTATCTATGCACAAAAGCAGATGGACAGAGCAAATCCACTCTGTTGACAGACAGCAGCCAGACTGCCCTGCCCTCTGTTGACTGAACAGTTGACCGGACGCTCTGCAATCAGGGCTGCACAGTGAACCAGAATCCCTCTTTATTGACAGAAGTATCTGCACTGCACTTCTGTTGACAGAACACTGTAGACAGAAGCATTATTACTCAAATTTTTGAGGGATAACACTGTTGGGACATGTGCAGAGCTCTGTCAGACTCTGTTGATAGAATGTTTTATGTGTGTAGACACTCCCTGAGTTATGTCAACAGAAGGCCTGGCTGCATCTGCACTGTCCCCTTCCTTTCAAAAGGAGCATGATAATGAAGAAGTTCAGAAGATGATAACGAGGCACTTCCATGAATATGCAGTGCTTCATTAGCAAAATGGTGGCTGTGCACAATTCAAAAGTGCCATTTTCAGAATGCACACCCCATTAGAATCTTCCAAACTCCCTCATTAACATGCTCCTTTCGAAAGAGAGGGGACAGTGTAGATGCAGCCTCTTAGTATGCAGTGTTTTCAGATAGCTCCAACTCTGCTGCTACATGCCAGACCTATCAGCTTCATCCACCTCTGCTCTCATTCCCCTGTCACACAGATGTCCCCATTAATGACTATGAAAATAAAACTAAGCTGGATATTCACCACTCATCTCATGAGTACAGTAGGAGAAGAAATTTCTTGTTACAACTGATCAGCCCAGCAGTTTTCAAGAATTTAATATTTCCTTTTAAAATGGGTTTATATTATTTTGAAGGTGGCATATAGAAGTCCAGCTCATGGAACAAGCCCCATTATGCTAGGCACTGACCAATAGAACAAAAAAAGGTGACCCTCATTCCTATCTATTCTATAAAATTAAAATACATTTGGAGGGATGCAACATACAAATGAGCTGCCTACATGTATTGTTAGTTCCTATGTGCACATTAAATATATTCATTTATAGTTCAGGTCATTGGCCCTAAAATGATGTGAATTGATAAGAATAGATACATAGACATTGTGAGGAAAACAAACACTATACAGGGGGTCCTTGTGATAAATTGCTTCACTATAGCTGTGTCTACACGAGCACGCTACTTCGAAGTAGCGGCACTAACTTTGAAATAGCGCCCGTCATGGCTACACGCGTCGGGCGCTATTTTGAAGTTAACTTTGACGTTAGGTGGCGAGACGTCGAAGTCGCTATCCTCATCAGGAGATGGGGATAGCGCCCTACTTCGACATTCAACGTCGAAGTAGGGACCGTGTAGTCATTGCGCGTCCCGCAACTTCGAAATAGAAGGGTCCGCCATGGCGGCCATCAGCTGAGGGGTTGAGAGACGCTCTCTCTCCAGCCCCTGCGGGGCTCTATGGTCACCGTGGGCAGCAGCCCTTAGCCCAGGGCTTCTGGCTGCTGCTGCGGCAGCTGGGGATCCATGCTGCAGGCACAGGGTCTGCAACCAGTTGTCGGCTCTGGGTATCTTGTGTTGTTTAGTGCAACTGTGTCTGGGAGGGGCCCTTTAAGGGAGTGGCTTGCTGTTGAGTCCGCCCTGTGACCCTGTCTGCAGCTGTGCCTGGCACCCTTATTTCGATGTGTGCTACTTTGGCGTGTAGACGTTCCCTCGCAGCGCCTATTTCGATGTGGTGCCGCGCAACGTCGAAGTTGAACATCGACATTGCCAGCCCTGGAGGACGTGTAGACGTTATTCATCTAAATAGCCTATTTTGATGTTGCTACATCGAAATAAGCTACTTCGATGTAGGCTTCACGTGTAGACGTAGCCTATAAGTCGTTTCACATATACATAATTAATTAATTCAGGAAAGCTGATTCATTATGGATGCGTCTACACTAGCTGGCTACTTCAAAGTAGCCAGCACAACATCAAAATAGTACGTGTCGTGCCTACACTCACCGTGCGCCGTTTCGGTGTTGAAATCGACGTTAGGTGGCCAGACACCAAAATTGCTATTCCTATCTGAAGATGGGAATAGCGCCCTACTTTGACATTCAGCATCGAAGTAGGGCATGAGTGCACAATCTGCATCCTGCTACGTCGAAATAGCGGGGTCCTCCATGGCGGCCTTCAGCTGAGGGGTTGAGAGACTCTCTGTCCAGCCCCTGCGGGGCTCTATGGTCACTGCATGCAGTAGCTCTTAGCCCAGGGCTTCCGGCTGCTGCTGCGGCTTGGGGTCCATGCTGTGTGCACGGGGTCTGCAACTGGTTGTTGGTTCTGTGGATCTCGTGCTGTGCAGGCTGAGTGTGTCCGGGAGGGGCCCTTTAAGGGAGCGGCTTGGTGCTTTGTTGGCCCCTTATTTCAACGGGGAGCGCTTGTGTGTGTGGACACTCCGCATTTCCTTCTGGGGTGACTCCTTTCAACGTTCTCCATCTCTACTTCAATGTTGAACGTCAATGGCACAAGCCCTGAAGGATGTGTAGACAATACACACCGAAGTAGCCTATTTCGATGTTCTTATGTTGAAATAGGCTACTTCAACGTAGTGTGCTAGTGTAAACGTAGCCCATAAGTCACACTAATCTGCACTTACATTGTTTAGGGGCCAAGGGACCAAAAGCTAGGAACATAGAGAAGCTTAGTGGTGGCAGGCGGTGTACTGCAGGGGCTCTGGATGGGAGCCCTGACGTTACAGGGGACTGGCGGGGAGCTGTAGGGAGCTGGGAGTAGTTGGAGGAAGCTGGAAGGTAGCTGGGCGGGAAGCCATGGGGTCAGGCGGGGAGTGGCGAGGACAGGTGGGGAGCAGGCAAGCTGTGTGGAGCTGCAGGCAGCCAGTGAGGAACAGGTAGGGGACTGGTGGGGAACTGTGGGACACCAGTGAGGACTGGCTGGTAGCTGGCAGTGAGGCAGTGGGGACTCGTGTGGAGACTGGGGGATTGGTGGGAAGCTGGCTTCTCTTTTTCTATCTATCTATCTATCTATCTATCTATCTATTATTATTTATTATTTATTATTTTATTTACTTATTTATTTTTTCTTTATGTTTATTTTGTATTTCTATTTTATTTCTATTTATTATTTGTGTGGGTTATAGGTATATTATATGTACCACATATGTGTGAACTGTATGTGTTGGGAACATATGTCAAGCTAATTACATTATTCCTTATGAATATTAATTCACCTTTATAAGTCGTTTCGCCAGAGGTTACATTATTTAGGAATGTAACCTGTACTTATAACGAGGACCCACTGTGCAATAATCAGGACTATCCAAATCAAAAAACCTTTCCCAGATCCCACTGAAAATAGAATCTCTCCATTTCCACTCCCATTCACTCACCCCTCTCCCTACCACTCACCACAGAAGAACTTGGGAAATCTGATCTTGCTGCGCAACTAGAAGGCTGACAGAATCAGAGAACTAGTAAGGAAAGCAAATGTCCTTCACACTAAACCACACTGCTGTTGATTTAAGCATCCCAGCTGATCTCAGCTTCCACAGCAGCAAATGAGGAAATATATAATTTCTGAAACATCCAACACTTTACCCAGCAGCTGAAATAAATAGGAAACGTGTAAGTCCCATAGCACAGCAAGAATATACACAAGAGATGGAGAGATGTTTGCATGCCAGGATGCATGCTGATTATACTAAAGAAAACATCCCAATCACCTTTTCAGAATATGCTTGTGGAATTCAAAGTGGCCAAGAGCTCAGAACATAACAAAAAGCTGAAGAAATATAAACAGGCTGAGGAAGAACTTTGATCCAAAATAGGAGCTTAAATTGTCCATCAAGAATAAAAAACACCATGGCTCAGCAAAAATGAATAGCAATTATATGCTTGTTGTGAGCTCAGCAGGTTTCAGGCAATGCTCTCCATAAAAGATTATGTTTAAATATATTATGCACACTCACAGAGGTTTCATTTCTTTGGTTCACAGGGTGATTCAAAATAAAAGCATTTTATACTCTTTTTCTCACCTATGGAGTAGTTGTGAAACTTCAGCTGGTTACAGCATTTTCACTCACTCTGAAGAACTTCGACGGGCTTCATGGGGCACATTCTTGAAAGATGCACAAGAACTTAACCACATGACTCTCATTATGCCACTTTTTCCACCCAAGAAGCCTCATTCTTAACATATGCTTCATTAACCTCCCATAAGCAAGAGCTCCAACGATGCTGTACCTACATAGAGCAGCTTTAGTTTAGCAGGGCTTTACCTGAACATTAATACAAATTTTCTCAGCTGGGTAGGTGAAAAAAAATTAAAAATAAGTTTACCTAAATAGAAATCTTTCCTCCACACACATGCACCACTTCATTCTCCCCACACCTCACCTCAAAAACATAAAAGAGAGCATCTGAAACCTATGTCTAATAAGCCTTGCTTAGGCTACAGGAATAATAGACCCTCTGAATGTTTCCTGCATCCCTGGTTCACCACAAAAACAAGAAGTTCTGTGGCACCTTATAGAGTAAGAGACGCATCTGACAAAGTGGGTCTTTGCCCACGAAAGCTTATGCTCCAATATGTCTGTTAGTCTATAAGGTGCCACAGAGGCTGTGTACTCTGATCAGTCATTTGCTACTTTAATGCATGGCCACATTTAGAAAGACAGCTAGTTTTGTACTTAACATACTGATTCTTAGTCCAGTGCAAATCAAGAAATCCATCCACTGAAGTTGCACTTGGGAGTACAGTTAGCTGCGAAAAACAAGTTCACATGAATATATTCAAAACTGTTGTTTCATTCTATCCTGTCTTTTTCAAACAAATCTTTATCCCTGAATGGTACTAAATAAATTCCTACCTGTTTCTGATTTTTGTCCCTCTTTTCCTTTAGTTTATTTGGTCCACTGAGGGCAAGTAAAACCAGTTTCACTAGAGTAAAACAGACTTCAGAGTTACACTGATGTATCAAAGACCAGAATCAGCCTTCTTACATTATAACTATAGTTTATGTTCAAAATAAATATGATCTACTTCACCTCAAATGCATTTGCCTTGGATTTCAACATTTGTTTCTATTCAGTGTGATTTATGGTTTTAATACTAATTTCAAGTGCTGGAAAAGAGGCACTTTTTATGCAATTGTAGGTATAAAAACAAAGAAGAAAATAACAGAGCACAAAACCCAGGGCTGCATTACTTTCCTTGCTGCTTTACTCGGGTTATAAAATATTTTCAAGGTAGTATCCAAATATGAAAGTAGGTTATATGATGCTGGAAGTACGTAGTGTGGCTTGTGAATGCAAGTACGTGTGTATTTGTGGAACCAAATTCCCATGTGAAATGTTAATGCCATATTCTTCTCAGTCCCTTCACATGACAGGCAGCACACCTGACTTTGCTATGTGCAATGTGCGTGCATGCGCATGCACACACACACACACACACACACCTTAATCTTTTTAAATTTTGTGAAGTATCGGCTTGCATATTGAACTGCTTCAAATCTAAATTTCCTTACATTTCTATCAAGAACCTCATTGCAGTAAAATTATATATGTCCCAATTAAATAATAAACACGGTTTACAAAACAATAACGTGTGTTTAATGGTAAAAAGAGGTGTTTATAAATTTGGTTGTACTTTAGTTGTTGTCTTGAAATTAAAGAATAAAAGAAGCTTTAGGTTAAAAAGCTCCTCTCCCACTTGAAAGTTAGGGGTAGTTCCTTGTTACCAGTGGAAATAAACTCTGTTTATTACCTACTATACTCTCTAACAGTAGATCATATATTATTTCCTATTCTCCTGTTTTCTGTATCCACACATTTTAATGCCTGATTGGATGGTATAATCTGTAAAAACAAACCATTCCTCCCATTTGAACAAAATTCCAGATGAGTACTGTTGTTGAACACATTCGATAAATGATCAAGAAAATGACTGAGAATTTAATACACAGTTGATAAATATGCAGAATAAGATTCTGATGTGCTTAGTCAAGGTGAATAGTTAGTGTTACACCAGTGTGAAGTGAAAATGGACAAGTGGTGTAGGGGGGGTCACATACCATATAGTATCTGCAATAAATATCAGGACCTGGCTTGAGTAAACATGGGCTACATCTACACTTGAAGCCAACATCGAAATAGCTTATTTCGATGAATAACGTCTACACGTCCTCCAGGGCTGGCAACGTCGATGTTCAACTTCGACGTTGCGCGGCACCACATCGAAATAGGCGCTGCGAGGGAACGTCTACACGCCAAAGTAGCACACATCGAAATAAGGGTGCCAGGCACAGCTGCAGACAGGGTCACAGGGCGGACTCAACAGCAAGCCGCTCCCTTAAAGGGCCCCTCCCAGACACAGTTGCACTAAACAACACAAGATACCCAGAGCCGACAACTGGTTGCAGACCCTGTGCCTGCAGCATGGATCCCCAGCTGCCGCAGCAGCAGCCAGAAGCCCTGGGCTAAGGGCTGCTGCCCACGGTGACCATAGAGCCCCGCAGGGGCTGGAGAGAGAGCATCTCTCAACCCCCCAGCTAATGGCCGCCATGGAGGACCGTGCAATTTCGACGTTGCGGGACGCAGATTGTCTACAAGGTCCCTACTTCGAAGTTGGACGTCGAAGTAGGGCGCTATTCCGATCCCCTCATGAGGTTAGCGACTTCGACGTCTCGCCGCCTAACGTCGAAGTTAACTTCGAAATAGCGCCCGACGCGTGTAGCCGCGACGGGTGCTATTTTGAAGTTAGTGCCGCTACTTTGAAGTAGCGTGCACGTGTAGACACAGCTATGGAGAGTTTAATAGGTGTATAACCCGGACTTTCCTCAGAGATTCATACCCTATGGTCCTTAGCCAAAATTCTTTCTGAGTTTAACAGAAAAAAAATGAAAAACATCCTGGAAGCACCAAAGAAAAGAGCATTTATTAAATAGTTAATACACACCTCAGTGGTAGATGTTCACTAACAGTCACAGGAACATACCAGAATGTACAGTGCCAGAGTTGTTAATGAGTCAGAGTTGTGACCCCCACCTTGTAATCTGAATTATTTGTCTTGAAAATAAAGATGTTAACTTAAAAAAAAATAAAACAATACAACAAGCAATTTTCATGAGGCTGGTAATTTAGAGCCTAATTGTCATAACACCGCCCACATTTGGGAATCTAAGATAGAAGGCTGGCTGTGACAAAACTGAATTTTCATTCTTGAGCATAAAATCCCAAACCATAAAGGAAACATTGTGGGGAGAAGAAAATGTATATTTGTGCTCTTGAATGACCCCTCTCCCCGTTTCTGGCAGAGTGTAGTGTAATGTTGAAAGGCTCTACATAAAGCTGCACTGAAAGCTCTTAAATCACAGAGCAAGTCACCACCCTGATATCAAGGCATTGTGAGAAGTGGGAGTGACCTCTTCTTCAGATCTGGCTATTGATTAGTGCCTCCCTTGTGGGCAATTTCACCATGTGAAGAAAGAACAGAACATCCTTCAGGCAATGGTGCCTTATTTCAGGAATTAATATTCTTTTGAAATACTGACTATTGTAATGGTCTCTTCCTTGCTCCCCTTCTTCCTCTGGTTGAGACACACATGCACATACAGCATATTGTTTTTATTATAATTTGTAACCCTTTCACTCTGTAGTGCAACATGACTATGTTAAAGGGTAACTCTATCCTTGTTCCTGTGAGTTGCGTGTGTGACTGCAGGGGCTGGAGAATTAGAATGATCAATCTGAGATCCACTAAGGCAGACAACTGAGGGGATCCTGGAAAGATCTCTCAATCTACAACTCCTTCAAAGAGGAGACTGTGCTCCCCTCAGTTCTCTATCCTGAGGGTGAGAGGATGCAAGGATATGGCCTCATAGGGATGAGATGCTCTGTTAATAGCATTAGCCTCATAGAAACACTGAGGCCATCCTCTGCTTCTCTTACACAAGTGTGCTGTGTGGTGGAGACAAGCGAATATGCAAATATTTCCTGAGTTTCTTGACCCTTCCACACTCCATACAGAACACAGGCAAATTTTGCCTTATGGGGCTTAAATGTATTCCCCAACAAATCATGGTCCTTAGTTCCCCAACCCTGAACACATGAAACATTCTGCTTCCAGGCATAATTCATAGAAAAATAGAAATACATGATGTACTTGTACATTGAGACTACCCTGTGGTTCAAAAATACCATCTTAGTTGATCTTTTTTTTAAAAAAAGAAGTAAATAAGTTAAACACACAAATGAATCAATGAGTAAAATACTTCCTTTGTTTCAATAATCAACACCATTTCTTTTTTTCTGAATTATTTTTTGGTCCTATAAAGAAATATCGTACATAAGTTAGGCTTTGAGGCAATCTAGTTTGTCGATCCAGTTTTATGAACGTTTCACCAGTTTGGCAGATATTGTTCTACTTGATATCCATTTCCCTCTCACGGACACTAAAGAAAAATCCACTTCAGACACTGGAATTACATTTTATTGCTTTTGTGTGCCCTTTATGAAATACTATGCAGTGGTTACAGACAGTGCTATTTCCTGATCACTTTATTTTGGGTAAGTCCTTCTTTCAAGTTCCACAGTAAATGAGAGATTTTTTTTGACATATAACACTGTATAGTTCTTCAAATCCTGAAATGTTTTTAAATTATTTTATGTTATATATATGTATATATATAAAACATATAAATAACATATAACATAAAATATATATTTAAATGTATGAGTTGACAAGCAAAACTACTAGCCAAGCTACTGTAGGAGATTGAGTGACAACCAACACAATCTGAAATCAGATAAAAGGGGATTTGTGATGGGTCTGAAACTTATGAGCAAGGTAAAGAATAAATCTGTTTTTGTGAGTTACTTTCTTTAAGGAAAAAAAACATTTGGAGTGTATTTCATCTAGGAGCTGTCAAAATAATAGCTTTGTGATGTGAATTCAGAACATAAAAGAGTTCTATTAGCAATCAACAAGAGACAAGAGATAAAGCAATCTTTGCATAGCACAGTTTTGTTATCAGACATACTTGTTTTACTCCTTGAGATTGTTCTAATTCCATAAAATTTACATAAATAGGCCTGCAGTCCTAATTTTGACTATGAAAGTATTCAAAAGGTTTCAATTTTTGTGATTAGTGGAAAACTTTACAGCTCAGAAATGTTAGGCAAGAGTTATAGGCAATCTTCAGGTTCCAATGGTACAGTTTTCACATAAAACATCACAGAGAAAAAAGTGAGCAGCCCAGCTAATACTGCCAGAAACCTCAAAACTAAAAGATAAGTAGAGAACTGCTCTGAATGGCTGTGTCTACACGTGCCCCAAACTTCGAAATGGCCATGCAAATGGCCATTTCGAAGTTTACTAATGAAGCGCTGAAATGCATATTCAGCGCTTCATTAGCATGCGGGCGGCAGCGGCGCTTCGAAATTGCCGCGCCTTGCCGCCGCGCGGTGCGTCCAGACGGGGCTCCTTTTCGAAAGGACGCCACCTTCTTCGAAGTGCTCTTATTCCCATGGCCCAATTGCATGGCCATTTCGAAGTTTGGGGCACGTGTAGACACGGCCAATGTGATATGTTGTATCCCGGTTTTGCAGTGTAGGATTCTCAGTTTGAGGTAATTTTAGATCCTCAACTGTCTGATGACTGTATTACAGCAGTGGCCCAATCAGGCTTTCTGGTCCATGTGTGGCCAACAGATTGGAGCCTTTCCTTTCAGTTGAAGCTTTTGCTTCCATTATCCATCAGTGTTAGACTTTTGCATGGTACTCACTCTGGAACTACACTTAAAATGCACTCAGAGATTGAAACTAGCACAGAACTCCCTTGGGCTCCCAGCATATGTTTATGGTACAGTGCATGGTCAGTGTTAGTGGGACTCAGGTCAGCTGACCTGTGATAGGGAAGCCCAGACTCAAGCATGTACATTCTATTTTAAGATTGTTTTATTGTGTTTCAATCTCGGTCTCTAGAATTCAAACTGTGGTGTGGAGACCAGAGTCAAAGGCTGGGTGTGTCCTGGCAGCGGAAGATTGAATGCTTACATTCGATCTTCTGGGATGCCATTTTGCACATGTGTTAAACGGCACCTTCTAGGGTCAATGGTGACCTGAAACTTATTTTGAGTGGCATGGTATTAAGGAAGGTTGATGGGAGGAGCACTGCCTGTTGACCTTCTGCCATGAAGACAGGCACAGAAGTCAACAGCTGCAAAGTCCATTTTTGGTACACAATTGGTGTACCAAAAATTGCATAGCAGCCATCAACCTTTCAGGTAAGTGTAGATGCAGCCAAAGTAACCATGCCCCAGATTCCCTAGTGCTGCTCCCATAACATGTGACCAATCCAGACCTACCACCAGGATCCAGGATGCACTGTGAGACAAGTTTACTGCCCACTTTGTACATTATCAGGAAAGAACCTCTTTTGCACACAGCCTGATCAGTTCTTTCTGCATTGCAAATCCACCATGCTCTCTGCTAGTGTGTTTACAGATCAGTGATCAGAAAAGAATGATTAAAGGTGACCTGAGATGCTTTCCTTCACAAGGAAAATGGCTTTAATTTCTGATAGGGTGGATTGCAGAATATTGTGATAGATAGAGCTAAGGAAGTTATTTCATGAAATTATGGGATACTTCCAGCTGACTTCCTGGACCTAAGTAAAGCGGAATTGTGTCTACACTTCAAAACAAAAGGAATTGAACTTTGGGTCCTGGCTTAATTTGAGTTCATACACTCAAGTCCTACAGAGTCCTGAGATTCTAAATTCAAACCCTGGGTTAGCACTATTGCAATGTAGATGCAAGCATGGTTAGGCTGCAATCCAGGCTAAGGCATTGCAGTGTAGATATACCTCAGTGAGAACAGGAGAGAATCCAGGATTTGCATTGGATGCCCTGGTCTCCTGGAGATTTAATGTGTTGACCGTAAATCCCTAGATGTCCAGGTATTAGCTTGTCTGAGGGACTGCCTCTCTTACTGTGCCATACTGTGGTCAACAAGGATAGTCAGACTGGGGCCTCACAATAAAGGATAAAGGACAAATTTGCAGGAACTTTTCTGTGATCTGCAATTTGCTCTTCTGTGGTTTGAAACAATCTGAATATCGTGATCTTCCAGGCACTCTGCAAGAGATACCAGTTGTCCAGTGATTTGGGGAAGGTAGGGGATGATGTTTTCCATAAAGATAACGTTTTGTTTTTTTTTTAATAAAAAAAAGCTTCTGTAAGAGGCTTGGGTATGCAGGTTTTTTACATTTGATTTACGCTGAAATGAAATAAAGAATACTTACAAAATTACTGAGCTGAAGTCTGACAATCAGCTACTTGCTGACAGTAGGGACTGTGTAGCAGCAGAGTTTCCCCAAAATCTACTCACCATGACCAGCCAGCAGATTGTAAGTCACCCTTCCAAGTGCACTTTTCAGGATGTCATGCACACCAGATGCAAGATACAGGTGGCACTAGTGGGGATGCTCCTTGCCCTTGCATGGGGTTCTGTCACAGGCAGCCAGCCATGATAGAGCTCCCCACTTCTGGACATTCAGCAGTGTATTTTTATTTAGGTCCCACCTGAAAAGAAAATCCAGGTGCAAATATCAACCACGACAGGGAGAATCATGCTAAAGCCATTGAGGCACATCTACTCAAGCAGTCCAACAATTTCAGAACAACTTCACAGCATCAATCAGTATTCATAATCTGTACATAGATTCTACAAGTCAACTTATATCAACAACAAGGGAGAGGTCCAAGCACTCATAGGCCACGTATACACTACCAAGTTCTTTTGAAAGATTTTTTGAAGGAATAGGCTTTTTTGAAAGATCCTGCAGAGCATCTATACACAAAACATACTCTTTTGAAAGAAAACTGACAGAACTCTGCTCTTCTTTTGGAAGCACTTTTCAGCTCTTGGATCAGGAAAAGTGCCTCCTTCTGAAAGAATCTTTTGGAAAAAAAAAACCAAGTGTATATGTTCCATGGGCAGCTCTTTTGAAAGAGCAGACTTGCGTGGCACTGGTCAGCTTGCATGTGGGGATGACCTGTCCAGTACAAGCGGAGGTCTATGTTTTCCCTGCCCAGCTGCTTTTAAAGGACCCAGAAACCTGCAGAGACCCAGAAACCCCATGGCGGGGAGCTGAGAGCTAAGAGGCAGCAAGGAGGGAAGCCCCATAGCCCCACGTCTTCACAGCCACTCCTGTGGTGACTGGATCCATGACGTTGGCCAGCCAGCTGCCACACAAGCCACAGGAACCCCCAAGGAGCCAGCTGAAGGGTCACAGGAGCCTGCCCAGGGTCCCAAATGGAGGGCCCTCTCCAGGACAGAGCCAGAGCTCTGGGACCTCCTGGAGTTCTGGCATGAGGAAGAGGTCTTCCCAAACACTATCTTCAGCATACCCCTGCCTATACCTGGATGGTCACTGGCCTGGCTGCTCAAGGCCACCCTGCCTGGATCACTGACCAAGTTCATAGCAAGGTCAAGGAGCTGAGGCAGCCCTATATGTGGGCCTGGTACAGTGCCAGGTGGTCAGGGCAGGCACAGCTGGCCATATTACCAGGAGCTGCATGGTCTCCTTGCTAGAGAGGACAGCTCCCCACTCACGTGGTAGCCCTGGAGTCCCTGCCACACCAGAGTGGGAGCTGGGTCTGGATAGGGATAAGCCATCCAGGCCAGATCACCAGAACCAGACCCACAGTCTAAGGTCCCATCCAAAGATGACTCCATGGATAAGACCCTCTTGATCATCACGCCCTCTGGCTCTTCCAGCCAAGCACCCTCAAGCTGAGCATCCCCCAACTTCCCTGAGGGACCCTTAGGTAAGTGCCTGATGCATCACATTTCCCTCTCCTACCATGCCCTGAGGTGACCTGGGCACACAGTCATGGCTGCAGGTGACACCTAGCACCTGCACCCCTGGGCTGCATCATGACTTGCATGCATGAGGGGGGTGGTGGGAAGGTCTGGGCTGCATCCAACATGTCCACCACACATGTGGGGACCCTCCCCTGTGCCTGGCTGACCCGTCCACCGACAAGCCCATTCCTGGTGGTGGGGGTCGGGGGCAGAGGGCCCTGAACATTCAGCCCCATCCACAAGACGTTATGCAAGCCATGTTCAGCCAGGCCCACCATGCAGGGCAAACATACCACTGCTCCTGGCATATCCACATCCCTCAGCCCAGGATTGGGGACAGCTGCCCATGGGGTACAGGAGGCACAGTAACCAGGGTAGGGCTGTGGGACTGATGTGCCATCTCTCTCCACTCCTTCCTTTCCAGTTGTGTCATTTGAGGGCAGGACGAGACCCAGTACAAGCCCAGGTCCAGCCAGCCTCCAAGTCTGGGAAGGGCAGCGAAGAAGGCTGAGCCACCCCCACCATCAGCACCTGGGTGGGTCCACAGACAGAGGGCATGTCACTGCAGATAGGAGGTTGAGGCTGCCACCTATTTGGCTACTCTCCACAACCAGAATGCCCTGGGGGAGTGGCAACTGGCACTGGAGGAGGCTGACGTGGCCTGGCAGTGGGAGGCATAGATGGAGGTGGTTGGTATGCTGTGCACAGCCTTCACTGAGTGGCTTGCCCCTTCCCACTTCTACCCACTGCCCCGTCACCCCCCACTGCCCCGCCCATTGCCCCCCATGCCCTCTCTGCCCTGCTTCCTTCTGATCTCCTCCTTGCTACCTTATGCAGTCTTGCAGTCTGGATCATGGCCAGGCTTAGCCCCAGTGAAACAGTACCCCCCACTGCCCCATTGAGATTGAGCCTGCTGCTCCTGCCCCATGCCCCTACCTCCCTGTGCCCCCAGACCCTTCCCAACCCTGATAGGGATCCCACACCCAGGGCAGGAGGGGCTTCCACCACAGCCATGGCTCACCCCCTCAGAGGACTGACTCCCCCACCCACCTCCAAGCTCTGGTGCCTTCACCACCTGTCCCATCACACCCCCAATGTATATAGTTCCCCACTGTTTATAGGTCTTGGGCCTTTGTTCTTTTTCACAAAGTTACACATAGTTTATTTATATTGTCCTACAGGTTCTATTGGGTTTGTATACATTGGTTTTAGTTCCCTAAGTTCTAGGTGTTGTATATATACTTTCCTTACTTTTGGGAACACTCCCATGTCCATCATTATTAAGGGAAATGAGGTGAAGGGTGGATAGGTAGGAGGGGTTGTGGGGCTGGGGGCCAGGGGACCCCGCAGGGGGTGTCCAGGTTTCATGTGAAATGGGGTTCCAGTTGGAGTATTTTGCAGAAGTCAAATATATATTCTTATGGCAAACAAAGTCACTCACTTCAATAAAGGCAAATTAGAAAGTAATTAGTTTAACAACTAAAAACACATATCATGACCGTATCCTGCCTCTGAATGGCTATGTTTCCCAGCATATATCACACAAAGCTTAGTGTAATTAAACTGGTAGTGTCACATCAAAGAAGAGAGAAGTTAAAAAAAATGTCTGAAGAGAAAGAGTGAAGAGCTGCATCAAGGATAATGTGTGAAGACAGAGCATCCAGCTCCATCTTTCTTTGCACCAAATAATGTCATTATCCCTTCAGTGCCAGGAACACAGCACTCATTCACAATTATCTTCAAGAGAAACAAAAATTAAACAAACAATGATTCAGTCTTCATCTCTCCAAAGCCCAGCCTGTGCAAACCAGATATAACAAGCACAACAGTAAGCTGCACTAATTTGTCTTGACCATATATTAGTGTCTAATTACAACCATCTTGATTTCCAAATTGATGCAAATGAAATGCATTGTTATTTAAAGATGCGAAGCTATAGAGGGTGCTATGTCCTGTTTTAAACAAAAGTTGGCTAAAAACATCATTTACTCTAGCTTGAAGCAACACATTAGGATGAAAAAGATCAGACTATTGGTTCTATAGCTGTGCACCAGGATATTTTTGACATTTGAGTGACTGTGTGTATGCATCATTAAACAAGGCCCTTAATAAATCTCCCAAGCATTCCAACTTGAAGGTGAATTTAGACAGGTGATCTTGGTTCTGAAAAGGTTCGCTGTTCTGTAACACCAATAGCTGTTAGGCCTGATAAACTCACTATTCCACCAAACATTTTGTTTTCATATAATTTACCCAGAAAGGGTTATGTGAGGTATTTTATAGAGTGTTCATAGTACTAATCCTTGTAATCATTGTATGACATATGCAGGTAATACTTGCACAGAAAATATGCTTAAATCGAACTTATGTCCTGGGCAAGGCTGACAAGGTGGCTTTGCAAGATAGGAAGATGTGGAATCACTTATCTCCCAAGTTATCTATTGTAAGTTAAGCATTGTAAAGGTATACAAAAGACACACAAGTTACATATGATAAAATAGGTCTATGAGCAGAAGGTGAGAGCATGAAAGAGACAGGATTATGGAGAACATCCGGGAGCCAACACCCCAGAATGGAAACCACTGAGAAGAATAAGGGTCTTTGGGATATAAGAAGGCATTGGGCCCTTCCTATCATGCATTTGAGGAGGTAACCAGGCAATTTGCTTATAACCATGAAAACAAGATCCCAATTAATCTCAGTGGAAATGTAAGAAAAACTATAGGTCAGAATGCGTTTTAACCAATGTTAGCTTGTTAGAGTTGTTTTACTTTAGCAGAAGTATGTTATACTTTTGTTTTATTTACATCCTTTTGTTATTACTCCCCTTCTTCACAATCGCTGAAAATCTTAACTTTTGATAATAAACTTAGATATACTTTCGCTATGAATAGATTGGAGAGCTGTGTTGTTCTATTGGAGCAGTTGTTAGGTTGACTAAGATCAGTTTATGTTTGCTTACTATCCGCTGGGAGCAGTGCACCTGGTAATTATTGTGAGTGGCTAGGGACTTGAGCTGGACACTAAAGGACTATGTTTACACTGACCCTAACTGTCAGCAGCAGTAGTATGCAAATAGGCGGTCTTGAAAATCATTGGGCTGGAAGAGACTTCAGGAGCTCCAGCCCCCTGCTTCAGGCAGGATCAACACCAACTAAGTTATCCCACCCAGGACTTTGTCAAGCTGGGACTTAAAAACCTCTAGGGATGGAGAATCTACCACATCTTTAGGCAAGGCATTTCTGTGCTTCACCACCCTCCAGATGAAGTAGTTTTTCCTAATACCCAACCTACTCCTCTCCTTCTGTAACTTCAGACTATTGCTCCTTGTTCTAGTATATGATATCACTGAGAACAGTTTCTTACCATCCTCTTTAGAGCTCCCCTTCTGGAAGTTGAAGGCTGCTATTAAACCACCCTTCAGTCTTCTCTTCTGTGAACTAAGCAAGCCCAAATCTCTCAGCCTCTCCTCATAGGTCATAGGCTCCAGCACCTTAATCATTTTTGTTGCCCTCTGCTGAACTCTTACAGCACATTCACATCCTTTTTATACCGGGGGGCCCAAAACTGGACACAATATTCCAGATGTGACCTTACCAGTGCCAAATAGAGGGGAACAACCGCTTCTATAGGTCTGCTCGAAATGCTCCTCCTAATGCACCCTAATATGCTGTTAGCCTTCTTGGCTTCAAGGGCACACTGTTTACTCATATCCAGCCTTTCATCCACCATAACCCCCAGGTCTCTTTCCACTGTACTTCTGCTTAGCCAGTCTATCCCCAGCCTATAACAATGCTTGGGATTCTTCCGTTCCAAATGCAGGACTCTACACTTCTCCTTGTTGAACCACATCAGATTTCTTTTGTCCCAATCCTCCAATTTATCCAGGTCACTCTGGATCCTGTCTCTACCCTCCAACATATCTACCTTTCTCACCAGCTTTGTGTCATCCGCAAACTTGCTGAAGGTGCATTCCAGTCCCTCATACAGGTCATTAATAAAGATGTTGAACAACACCAGCCCCAGAACCAAACTTTGCGGCACTCTGCTTCAAACCAACTGCCATCCAGATATTGAGCCATTGAACACTACCTGTTGGGCCCAACCGTTAAGCCAGCTTTCTATCCATCTTATAGTCCATGGATCCATTCCATATTTCCTTAATTTATTGACAAGAATATTGTAGGAGACTGTATCAAAAGCTTTGCTAAAGTTAAGGTATATCACATCCACTGACTTCTCCATGTCTACAGAGCCAGTTACCTCATCACAGAAGCTAATCAGATTGGTGAGGCAGGACTTGCCCTTGGTGAATGCAAATGGCTGCCTGGAAAATATCAGGCATAAGAGGCTGCCGACAAAGTGGGGGTTTCACCAGCAGAACCACAGTTACACAGCTTTTTTTGTACCAGCAGCAGCTTCTGCCGATGAATGAATATGCAAACAAGTAGCCATTTACATTTTCAAGACTGCCCACTTGCATCCTGCTGCTGGCGGTTTGGATCAGTGTAACCATAGCCCATGTGAATACTACTGGAGAGCTTGGGGGATGTGATACAGCAAATGTTTGCTTGCAAAGCAAAAGAGGGCAGGCAGAGCCCTGAGAAGTTTATTTAGGTGACTGACTGAGTGTTATATACCTGGAGCAAAATTTTAGCACCAGCCACTCTTTCTCTCTCCTTGGAGGCAAGTAATAACATATTCCTGACCTCCCTGAGAAAGTATAAGCCATACAAGTCTTTATGTTGCAAATACTTACGTATCTTCCAAACTTTACTATCCTGAGTAGTCACTAGTGACCTTTTCTGATTGAAGATACTTCATTTAAGATGCAGTTCAGCAAAACACTTGAGCATGTGCATGAATAGTAGCATATACTTTAGTCCCATTACTTATTGCTAATATTCCCTATATGGACTTTAACTGGTGTAGAAGACACAAGCTGGCCCTTGTCCCACACTGGGGAAACCTCATGCAGTTTATGTTGCATGCATCTTGTTAAAATTTTTATTTATGTGTTATTGCTGGAGTGGAGTATTAAGCTGGACATTCTGGACACATTCCAACACATGTGCCTTAGAACTAGTCTGCTTAAAACACTTTTTGTTTAACGGACATTTTTCCTTTAAAAGTTTACCATGTAGACCGGTAGTTATGTTCCATTCCCAGAAGCAGCCGGTTGCACTTCGACTTTGGGTGGAAAAGCTAGACAGACAGACAAACAACTGAGCACAACAAAATTAAAATAAAAGGAGGAGTATAAATTTGTTTTAGAAAATGTATGGCTAAGTGAATGCACAAAAAACAGAGAATTAATCATTTCTACTTGAAGTTTTCCAGTAAGCTTTGGCCCTGAGTACAAAGAAACCCTGCAAGGAGAAGTAACAAATAAGAGGAAATATAAGCATGTCCTAAATAATCATTTTGCTAACCAATTATTAAAGGGTACTGATGAATTAATGATCATTTAAAGTGACATATCTCAAGAAATTAAAGATGTGTAAGGAGTTATTAAACTTGTTCAACAGACTTGAAATTTTAACAGAATTTTGAGCATATTACTTTCTGGAAGATAATGGTAGGTGATTACTTATAATCAATGGACATTTTTAAATATGCAAACAATGTGGGATTCTGAATGCTTTTGACATGAGTGCTGATAACAATCTATATTTGTTGTTATTAAACCAACAACCTCAGACTTATTTCATCCATAGGAAAGTTCCAACAAATAAACTGCTGTGCTATGTGGATGTAATAGAAAGACGGTCACATTTAAAGGGAAGGCCAAGAGAAATCAACTGAACATTAGTTTCTGAGACATGAACAAGGATGGATGAGCCAACAGGAAAAGGTATATATGAAATTAAACTTGCAAGATATTCTAATGGTTCTAATTTTAAAAGCTGCCATCAAATCTTGATGGATAATGAAAGTGTGTCTGGTTAGATAAATTATAGGAATGACACTTTGGAGATGTAGAATGTACTTCCATCAATTAAGTGCTAGTACTGTGGTTCAACAATGAAGTGTGCTAATAAGTTCAGCTTTAACTGTATTCAGACCATGTGAAAAAATATTGAACAGTGGGGGTTCCATTTTGTAACTGCAAGTAAAGATCAAGAGATTTACTATTTCATTTAAGAATGTTAAAAGTGTGTTTAATTTCATGGGCCCATGCCAGTAAAACATAGAGCAGTCAAAGAGTTAGCTGGGAAACAATGGGCTTTGAAATGCTTCTTTGGGTAGATATATACTTAAGTTGTACAGAAGAGACACTGTGAATGATTCTTTAATGCAGTCAATACTGAACACAGCGTTTTTCATCAATGCTCAACTCATATGCTGTCAGTATTAAACACCACACATTTGTCAGGCCACAGAAAGGAAGGCTAAAGTCTATCCCTAAACAAATTTGTCCTGTCTTCTTGTTGCAGTTTGAAGGGAGTTGTTTTAACCTATTGCATCAATATAAAATGATTCTATCTTAAAAAAAATATGCCTTGGTTTTATGCCCTTTCATATAAATCCCCAAATGGACGTGTGTCTGAGGTGGAAGAAGGTGCCCATTCTGTGAACCCGCCCAGTGAAAGATGTCCTCAGGAGAGGATTCCTGGGTAGAGGCATTCTCTGGTAGCATGGAACATCATGTAATGTTGCCTTTGCGAAAACAGTTTCTCACTTGCGCTTGAGCTCTTGTCAAGGCTTAAGGATCTCTCTTTAAAAAAGCAGAACAGACAAAGTTTGTGAACAGCAGATCTGCAAGTTGCAGGCCTCCTGACCCAGGGATGTGCAACAAGCATCTCTGAGGGAACTCCTTATTACAATTGAGCTACCCAGTTGTAGAGCTCTTTGAAGTGATATTTCTGTCTCTGAGGGCATTAATTTCTCTTCTGGACTCTGCTAAATCGTTTCAGGCGATGAGAGTTTAAATTTGAAGTGCATAAAAGTACTTCTAAAAAACAACTGCCAAAGGTATGAACTCGAATCCAGTATTAGGTATTCTGGAAACATTTCTTGTGGAAGGACTGTCATTATATGAGGATTGTGAACCTCTCTCTGTCTGCTATGTCTCTGTCTCAATTACACCTTCAGACACAAGCCCCAGTTTCCTCCTTTGGTTTCCAGTCTGAGTCTAGGGGCAGGGGCGTTTGACATGGTGTGAGCATTTGCTGAATTGAAGCAGCAGAGTGCACTACCCAAACAGAGCTTTTGAAAGTTGATGTGGTTCAGTGTCTTGCCACAGTCAGGATGTACCATGTAAGGCACAATGTTAAATGGCAGTTTTCAATTTAGACAGTTCCAAATGCAATTTCATGGGACTATTGAAAAACATCTTTCTGGCCGCTTGCTGCACTTTTACGGACTTGATCTAAACAACGGAATTGCTAATGCTGTAAAATGGCTCTAAAATTTTGTACAATGGGTAAGTGTCAGGTCATCTACATATATGGATCTTTGCCCACTGCAATCATGATACATATAAAAATGAAAACTCTGACTAGTTTTCTGCAATAGCTTTGAATGGTGGGCCCATGTCATGTCTGCTACCTACTAGTTATGCTTCAGAATCACTTCTTTGCAATAGGGCACCTTCCAATTTCAATATGCACTGTTTATTTCTGCTCTTCAGGTGTATTTTTGCTTGAACAAAGGTTCAGTATTGCACTCTTCACCCATCTGCTTTCATCATGCCAGGTGACTTTGTAATTTGGGTTTAGCATCCTTTGGGGCTTGGTGAACTTCTACTTTCCGTAGCTTTAGTAAGTATTGGCTTGGTTGTGCCCGTTGAACCTTTTTAATCCAGCACTGTCTCATCTGGCAACATCTGTAATCCAGCATGATTTCAGTTAGCTCAAGGTCCACTTACCATAGGCATGGCCAAATTTCCCGTGTTTCCACAAAGTTTATTTACAATGCCCAGTTCTGGCTTTCAGTCTTGTGTGTTGTTATTTAGCACTAATTTATCCCCGATTGTATTCTAAGGGCTCAGTAAGTGATGAAGTGTTGGTGATGCTGCTAGATGATATTGACTTCCTGTGATTCCGTACATTCTAGTCCAGCACACTCAAAACCTGAGTAGTACTGAACCAGAGAGAGATTCAGCCTGTACTTACATTTCCTTCTGCAGCATCATTAATTATATTTAGATGGATCAATGCTGATTCTCTGTGGAGGATTTACTGTTAATGATTAAATTCTGCTCCTTCTTCGTCATTCAGTTTCTAATCCATGCTACACAGTATTTTAATGCTGTTGGTATTGATACAATTCCTTTATAAGATTATTAAGTGGCAGTAAATTGAATGCAGTGCTGCTATCCAAGGTCCCTTTAACCTATCTAGCATACTCTGTCTTTACATCATAGGATTGGTAAGAAGTATCTGCTTTGACTGCTGCTCCCTAAACTTGAGAATGATGAATCGGAACACAGGATTGGTGGAGTAAGGGCCTGGATAAAGACAAATGACTGGACACATCAGCATTCATTCATAAAATCATAGGATTTGAAGACACCTCAGGAGAATATCAGTTCAGCTCCCTGCTCAAAGCAGCACCAATCCCTGCTAAATCATTCCAGTCAGGAGTTTATCAAGATGGGAATTAAAAGCCTATAGGGATGGAGATTCCACCACCACTCTAGATAATCTTTTCCAGTGTTTCACCACCCTCCTAGTGAAATAATTTTTCCTAATATCCAACATAGACCTCATCCACTGAAATTTGAGACCATTGCTCCTCATTCTGTCAACTGTCATTCACTACTGAAATAGCCTCTGCCCATTCTCTTCATAACCCCCTTCAGGTAGTTGAAGGCGGCTATCAAGGCCTCCTCTCCCATTTTTCTCTTCTGTAGATTAAATAAGCCCAAATCCTTCAGCCTCTCCTCATTAGCCACGTGCTCCAGCCCCCTCATCATTTCGTTGCCCTCTGCTCAACAATCTCCAGTGCATCCACATACTTTTGGTAATGGGAGGCTCAGAATTGGAAACAATGTTCCAGATGTGGCCTCACTAGAACCAAATAAAGGGAAATAATCACTTGCTTAGACCTGCTGACAATGCTCCTACGAATGCAGCTCAGCATGCTGTTAGCCCTGTTGGCTCTACGGGCACTTTGTTGACTCATGTCCAGCTTCTCATCTATTGTAATGCCCAGGTCATTTTTTGCAAAACTGCCAGAACTGTTGATCCCCAACCTATAGCAGTCTGTAGGATTCTTATGTCTTAAGTTCAGGACTCTGCACTTGTCCTTGTTAAATCTGATCAGATTTCTTTTGGCTCTGTCTTACAATTTGTCTCTCTCTCTGTACCCTATCTCTACCTTCCAGCGCATGTACCTTTCCCCCAGCTTAATGTCATCCTTGAGTGTGCTGAGCATTCAATCCATCCCTCTGTCCAGCTCATTAATGAAGATGTTGAACAAAAGCAGTGTTAGGACCAGCCCTGGAGGGAATTCTGCTTGATACCAGTCACCAACCACACATTGAGCCATTGATCATAACCTGATGAGCCTGACAATCTCACCAGCTTTTTTGCCTATCTTACAGTCCATTTACCCAATCCATACTTCTTTAATTTGCTGGGAAGAACACTGTGAAAGACTGTATCAGAAGCTTTGCTAAATACCAGGTATATAATATGCACCACTTGCCCCACGTCTTCAGAGACAGTTACCTTGTCATAGAAGTCAGGGGGTTGGTCAGGCACAATTTGCCTTTGGTGGATCCATGTTGATTATTCCTGATCATGTTTGTCTGTCCCAAGAGCTTCCTTGAGGATCCCCTCCATGATTTTTCCAGGGACTGACAGATCTGTAGTTCCGCAGATTCTATTTCTTCCCTTCTTCCCCTTTTTAAAGATGGGCACTCTGTTTGCCTTTTTCCAATCCAATCCAGCCCCATGGATTTGTGTATGTCCCACTTTTCTAAATAGTTCTTCACCTGTTCTTTACCCTGAAGGGCTACGTGTACACGTGCACGCTACATCGAATTAGCTAATTTCGAAGCCTATTTCGATGAATAGCATCTACACGTCCTCCAGGGCCGGCAACGTCGATGTTCAACTTCGACGTTGCGCAGCCCAACATCGAAATAGGCACAGCGAGGGAACGTCTACACGCCAAAGTAGCACACATCGAAATAGGGATGCCAGGCACAGGTGCAGACAGGGTCACAGGGCAGACTAGCGCTTCCGGTGCAACAGCTAGCTGCTCCCTTAAAGGGCCCCTCCCAGACACACTCAGCCTGCACAGCACGCGGTCTGAGGAGCCATAGGCACACAGACCCCGGGTGCCACAGTCATGGACCCCCAGCAGCAGCAGCAGCGGCAGCAGCCAGAGGTCGACCCAGCCCTCCCATGCCATGCGGGAGGCAGCTGAGCACCTCCTTGCCACACAGGAGGAGAAGCCCCCAGGGCAGCAGGGCTCAACCCCTAACCCTGCAGTACCCCGCCCCCCCCCGCCTCACACGCCAGCGGCTGTGGAGCTACCCCACCAGCACCAACTGGTGGGAGCGGCTGGTGCTTGGGGAGTGGGACGACGACCGCTGGCTCAGGAACTTCAGGATGAGCCGGCAGACATTTCTGGAGCTGTGGCAGTGGCTCACCCCCGCACTCAGGCACCAGGACACCGCCTTGCGGCGTGCCCTCACAGTGCAGAAACGGGTCGGCATCGCTGTCTGGAAGCTGGCCACTCCAGACAGCTACCGATCCGTGGGGCAGCAGTTTGGTGTCAGCAAGGCCACTGTTGGGGCTGTCTTCATGGAGGTAAGAGAGCCCACGGTGGGGAGGGCAGGGCAGGGGAGGGGGGCCCGGGCAGAGGAGGGCAGGGGAGGGGAGGGGAGGCCAGGGCGGGGGAGGGCAGAGGAGGGCAGGGCAGGGCGGGGGGGCCAGGGCAGAGGAGGGCAGGGCCACGCACACCCTGCTCACCCCTCATTGGGGCTGTCCCATGTGCTTTCTCTGCAGGTTGTGCGTGCCATCAACGCCATGCTCCTGCACAGGCTCGTGAGGCTGGGGGACCCACATGCCACCATCGCGGCCTTTGCCACCGTGGGCTTCCCCAGCTGCTTCGGGGCTCTGGATGGGACTCACATCCCCATCCGCGCTCCGCATCACAGTGGAGGACGATACCTGAATCGAAAGGGCTACCATTCTGTCATCCTCCAGGCCTTGGTGGACAGCCGGGGACGTTTCCAGGACATTTACGTGGGCTGGCCTGGCAGCACCCACGACGCCCGGGTTTTCCGGAACTTGGGCCTGTGCCGCCGGCTGGAGGCGGGGACCTACATCCCCCAGTGGGAGATCCCTCTGGGGGACACCACCATGCCCTTCTGCGTCATCGCAGATGCGGCGTACCCCCTCCGGCCGTGGCTCATGCACCCCTACACGGGCCATCTCTCCGCTAGCCAGGAGCGCTTCAACGAGCGCCTGAAACATGCGCGCCAGGTGGTGGAGCGCTCATTTGGCCACCTGAAGGGACACTGGAGATGTCTCCTGACCCGCCTGAATGCAGGCCCCAACAACATCCCCCAGATTGTGGGTGCCTGCTGCGCCCTGCACAATTTGATGGAGAGCAAGGGGGTGACCTTTTTCCAGGGCTGGGCTGGGGAGGCCGGCAGGGCAGACGTCCAGCCACCTGCTGCCCCCAGTCGGCAGGTAGACCCCGAGGGGACCCGGGTCCGGGAGGCCCTGCGGGCCTACTTTGATGAAGAGGCTGCGGGGTGAACTCTGCCCAGGCCCCCTACTGCCCGCCCCTTCCTCCACCACAATCCTGCCCCAACACCTACACCATGGAGCACCCCACCGCACCCCCCTCCCACTTGTCCTGGACAAGTGACAGCACGCACTTGTGGCTGAACTTTAACTTCTTTTTTTGTTTCAGAACCATTTTTTTGGAACTGAAAATATTTGAACCAAAAACAAACTATGTACAAACATGTTGAAAAAAAGTAATATGTCCAAAAATAAAACAATACAAAGAAACAATTGTCCTGAATAATAAAAAGAAAACCAGGGAGGCTAAAGGGGAGAACTATTTACATGGGGGGACGGGGCAAACGGGGGGCAACAAATAAATAACAGGGTCCAACTATATACAAGGGGGGGGGCCACGTCCCGGGCCCCTCGCCCCTATAGCCCGGCACTGGGCGTTGGCGGCCAGGAGCCCTGCCGTGGTCACAGCCCTGTCCGGGGCTGGGTGGGGGCGGGCCGGACCAGAAGGTAGGATGGCCGGCGAGTCTCAGGTGGCTCCAGGTGTCCCTCGGCGCTATGGCCCTCGGCGGTGGGTGGCGCGGCGATGGCGGCCGGGACGGCGACGGGCGGAGCAGCTGGTGGTGGGGCTGCAGGAGCAGGCAGGGCGGGCGATGCGGCAGCCGGCGCGGCATTGGGGGCCAGGTAGTCCACCAAGTGGTTAAATGTCTCCACGTAGGCCCCCCATGCCTCCTGGCGCCAGGCCAGCGCCCACTCCTGCAGCTGCAGGTGCTGCTCCATGACCTCCAGCTGCCGACGGTGGATGGCCAGCAGCTGGGGGTCCATCGCCGTCGGCTGTTGGTGGCACGGGGTCCGCCGTCTAGCCCGCCGTGGGGCCGGTTGGTCCTCGGCCGAGGGGCTGCCCTGGAACGATGGTCCCGGAGGGCTCTCCGGGACGACTGATGCCTTGCCGGCGCTCTCTTCCGGTCCTTCTGATGGTGCAGGTGCAGGACACAGGAGAGGACGGGGGGAAGAAGAATGGAGACAGGCATTAGTGTGGGCCCCGAGCCGTGGCCTTTGTCCCCCCAGCCCTGTGCTGCAGGTTCCCCATCCCCGTCCCCAGGAGATGCTGCTGTGATGGATGGGGTTCAGGGGTCCCCCGGCCCTGCACCCCATCCCCTGGTGGGAGCGACTCTCACTTCACTCCGCAGGGTCTGACAGCAGGAGAGGTTTCTTAGGCCACAGATGCCCAGTTTCTCCCGGGAGTGACAGCACCAGCTGTCAGAAGAGACAGTCCTTCCAACCCGTCGTAGGGAGAAGACCCCAAGGGGCGCCCCTCTGGGATGCAGCTTTCCCCCTCCTCAGGCTGGCTGCCTTCCAGCTCTCCCTTCCCCTAGCGTCTACCTGTGGCCCCCGTCCTCGTCCCCCAATTCCAAGCCAGCTCAGCTCCTCCCTCCTCTTTGTTCAGGGCAGAGGTGTCACCTGCCAGCTGTAGCCCCAGGATCCTCCTTTGCCCCTGGGAGCTATTCGGCTCTTGTTGCTCATATGTAGCCTGAGTCTCCCTTTTGCACTCCCCCCAACTCCATCACATGCTGCTGCTGCAGGGTGTCCCACCCCTTCCTCCCAGGGGCCCCTCGAGGTTCCGCTCCCCCCTGGCCCGGGGATGGGGCATGGCACTGTCATGCGGGGTGGGGGGGGGCACGGGATGATGCAGTGCTGTGAGGGCCATGGCCCTGCTGTCCTTGGGGCCATGGCCATGTGAGCATGTGGGGGGCCCTGGACGCATATCTATTACCCCCCACCCCTCAAGCCCAGGGGTGTCCACCAGAGGGGGGTACCTACCTGTCAGTCCGCTCCCACGGTCCGGAGATCCCCCGGGGGCGGAGGCCCTGCTTCTGCTCCAGGATGGCAGGAGGAGGATCTGCAGCCTGGATTCTGCAGAGGAGGAGCCCCCCTCCTCCTCCTCCTCCTCCTCCTGCCATGATGTCCTGGGGGTGGCCTCCGGGGGGGGCCCCCGGGGTGCGGGGCTTGCCTCCAGGGCAGACTCCATCTGCAGGGCCTGCTGGGGCTCATCGGCCGAGGTGTCAAGGGTGGCCGGAGGGGAGGAGGTGTGCCGGGGGCCCAGGATGTCCCTGAGCTCCCTGTAAAAGGGGCAAGTGACGGGGGCGGCCCCAGATTGGCTGGCCGCATCCCGGGCCCGGGAGTAACCCTGCCGCAGCTCCTTCACCTTACTCCTGACGTTGAACGTCGAAGTAGGGCGCTATTCCTATCCCCTCATGAGGTTAGCGACTTCGATGTCTCGCCGCCTAACGTCGAAGTTAACTTCGAAATAGCGCCCGATGCGTGTAGCCGCGACGGGCGCTATTTCGAAGTTAGTGCTGCTACTTCGAAGTAGCGTGCACATGTAGACACGGCTAAGAACTGCCCACCTCCTCCATATTTTGTGCTGCCTAAAGCAACAATTTGGCCAATGTCCTTGTCTGTAAAGACAGAGACAAAAAAAGCTTTGAGTACTTAGCCTTTTTCCACATCATCATCTGTCACTAAGTTTCTTCCCCTAGTAAGTAACAGACCCAGGCCTTCCCTGACCACCTTCTTATTGCTAGCAGGCCTGTAGAAGCCTTTCTTGTTACCTTTCATATCTTTTACTAGCTGCAATTCCAACAGCACATTGGTCTTCCTGATTACAGCCCTCTGTGTTGGAGTACTATATTTATACTCTTCCCTAGCCATATCCTCAGGTTTAAGCTTCTTGTAAGCTTCCTTTTTGTGTTTAAGCTCACCAAAGATTTCCCTATTAAGACAAGCTGGTTGCCTTCTTTGATTTTCTTACCAAATATTGGGATGGTGTGTTCCTCTGCCTTCTGTAAGACTTCTTGAACATACAGCCAGCTGTCCTGGACTCCTGCCCCACTCATGCCCATCAGTTTCCTGAGGAAGTCAAAGTCTGATTTTCTGAACTCCTGAGTCCATATTCTGCTGCTGCTCTCCTTTCCTCTTTTGGCCAGGATTATGAGTTTGACCATCCCATGATCATTGCTGCTCAGAATTGCCACCTGCATTTACTTCCCTTACCAATGCCTCCATGGTTGTGAAGAGCAGGTCAAGCTGAGTATAGACCCTTGTCGGGTGCAAGAAGACATTGTAAAGGTTGAGAGTGCAGTCCGACCCCCCTGTGAATCCTCAGGAAAATCTAAACAGACCAGTCTGTGCAAGGTGAAAAGCTGCAAAATAACTGCCATGGGAACTACTGCAGAACAAGGCACGCTTGCCAAGACTTCAAGGCTACGCTGGCAGTAGGCCACAAGAGATAGTGATAAGGAATGCATAGGCAATTTTAGGCAATCTTATGTTAATGAGTTCAGCTTTATGAGCTAGTGTTAGGAGGCCCATTACAGAGCTTGTCCCTGAGCGAAGCTCCGACGTGTTGAGTTTTCCCCCACTGGTGACTGCGGCATCTCCGGGGCTCCCGTCGCGGGTGTCATGCGCTTTCAATAAACCAAATATAGCACTCGCCTTCTGGGTGCAGCCTAGTTTCTGGGGAACCCAAGCCTGGTTGGCTACAACTGGTGCAGCGAGCAGGGTTCTCCAGGTACGATGCCTTTTTGGTCAAAAGCGGGGGAAGCAGGGAAGCCAGCACTGTCCCTGCAGCGCATACCAGGATAGCCCTCAATGGAGCGATGGGGGCTGGTAGCGTGGATGGTGGCCTGTTGGGCAGCCCCGGCAGAGTGGCTGGAGTTGCGGGAGGCGGCAGGTGTGACACCGGTACAGGTAGAAGGGGCGTTGTGTTGGCTGTGGCTGAACCGCCAGCCAGGGACAGAAAAAAGGGCGGTGGGAGAGGTAGCATGGCTTTTCCGAAGTGCCCTCTGTGCCCTGGATGATGAGCTTCTCCGCTTGCAGAAGGCGCTGGCGGGGAAGGAGCAGGAATGTTGCGATTTGGCAGATGCACGGGTGATAGCACAGGAGGTGGTTACCTCGCAGTCCAAAAGGACGCAAGAGTTAACTCATTGTTGTGAGGTGTTGGCGGCGAGAGTGGCGAATCGGCAGCACGTGAAACTAGGGAAAGAACCGGTGTCAACGGCCCAAGTGCGTGTGGTCCTTGCGCTAGCCACTTGGGACCCTGAGACCTGGGATGGGAACATATGGAGCTCTTCCTCGTCTAAGGAGGAGGCGAAGGTGAACGGGGAGGCTGTGCAAACTGACCCGAGACAGGCGCGCCCCATTCGGGAGCTGAGGGCAGAAGGAGGTTGCTGCAATGAGGTCTGGCAAATGTTTAACACAAGTGAGTTGCAGGAAATGGTGAAGAGTTTTAAGCAGGAGCCAGGGAAGGGCTGTTGGCCTGGCTAGTGCGTGTATGGGACAACGCTGGCAACACTGTGTTGCTGCTGCTTGCGGAACTCCACCAGATGGGTGTGTTGTCCCAGGATTCACAGGTCAGGCAGGCGCTGCAGACTATGCAAGATCTTACTGATGCACAGGGAAACTCCATGGAAGCACCGTCCCTGTACCGCTGGTTAACTGTGGTGGTGGACCAGGTCTACCCCTCTCCGGGTGAACTGGAAGCACTGGTAAGGCCCTGGTGTACGATCCCAGAAGGGGTGAGTGCGCTGCGGCAGCTGGGCATGGCGTGGGCTGTGGCTTTCATTGACATGGGACCAGACGATATAGGAGTCCAAAAATCCATCAAGGCCACTCTGTTATGCCTTGCCCCCCTCGAGCTGAAGGCCTCCCTTATGGCCGTGGTCATGGCAGTGGGTGGGAATGTAGGTGACTTGTTTGGAACGTTGATGCAGTTAGAGGCTGTCATAGGTGTGAAAGCGGTCCGTGCCACAAAAGGAAAAGGTGGTTGGGCGGGAGCCCCTGGACAGCAGAAAGGGCGTGCTCGGGTGACCCGGAGAACGATATGAACGGACTTACTGAAGACAGGAGTCCCCTGTGAGGAGATCAATGGTTTGCCAACACTAGACTTGTACAAGCGTTGGTTACAGCTGCCGCCTACTCAACGGAGGGAGGATGTGGGTGCCTCCACGAGGGCAGGCGAGACTCAGGCACCACAGAAAGGTACAGGAGCTGGGGGGGGAGGACCAAGCCCAGTGCTCTGGTCGACTGGACCCTTCCCCCTAGGAAGTGACAGAGAGGCGGGTCCCCTGCGGTACGGGCTGTGGCGGTGCAACAGGTAGCAGGGGACTGGTGCCCATTCGTCCCATTAACCATCAAGTGGCCGCGGGGAGGGGAGCAGTATGTGCTACCTCTGTTAGACACTGGAGCCGAGGTGACCATTCTGCATTCTACCCAGACTGCAGGTCACGCGGTGGTCGTGCAGGGCCTCGGAGGAGCGAAGACCACCGCTTATTCAGTGGAGGTCACCCTCACGCTGGGGAAAGCCCCTCCCTTTCGGGCAACTGTGCTGGCTGCACCTTTGGGTGAATACATCATTGGAATGGATGTCTTGCGTGGCCGGTGTGTAGATACGCAGTATGGGCTGTTTGCCTTTGGACACCCCCGATACATTCGGGCAATCAGAACTGTGGAGTCCCTACTGCAGGGACATCCCAAATGGGACCCTGTGTGCATGCCGGTCCCCCAGACCCCGGTGTCAGTCAAGCAGTACCGCATTCCTGGTGGAGAGCACGAGATTAGTGACACTATTGCTGCATTGCTACAGGCGGAGTTTATTTGCCCCAAGCTGAGTGCCTTCAGCAGCCCCATCTGGCCAGTGAAGAAGCCGGATGGATCATGGCGCATGACAGTGGACTATCGAGAACTCAATAAGGTAATCCCGAAGCTAACAGCCATAGTTCCAGACATGGTTACCATCCTGGAGCGCATCACCGTGGTGGCCTTGCCGTGGCATGCAGTCATAGACCTGGCCAATGCATTTTTCTCTATTGACATTCATCCTGAGAGTCAAGAGCAGTTTGCCTTCACCTGGCTAACAAAGCAGTACACGTTTAGCATGTTACCACAGGGCTTTAAGCACTCCCCAACGATCCGGCCTAGTGTCGGCTACCACTACATCGACGATGTTATGATCTTGGGACCAGTTGAACTGACTGTTCAAGCTGCCCTGGACAGCGTTGTAACAGGTTTCCAAGAATGGGGGTGGGCTATTAACCCCAAGAAAGTGCAGGGGCCAGCCACCAGTGTGTTCTACTTGGGTTGTACTGTGGATGGGTACAGACAAATGCATTTCGCCGAAAGTGCGGCATATCAGCCAACCGTTTTCCACATCCTCATCTAAACAGCAGTTGCAAACCTTTCTGGGCCTTCTCGGTTTCTGGCATGATTTTATTCGGCACCTTGCTTTCCTTATGCGTCCTTTACAGGAGCTTGTGCGCAAAGCCACCCAGTGGAACTTGACAGAGAAGCATCAACGAGCCTTTGACCTCTGCAAAGAGGAGGTGGTGGCACGCGCCTGCCCTCACTGCACCGCTGCAGGGCCAACCATTTGAACTGGAGGTAACAACCATCAGCGACGTGGCGTCCTGAGGTCTATGGCAGCAGGTAGGAACCCAGCGAAAAGAACTTATCAGCTTCTGGTCATGAACCCTTCGCGGAGCCGAAGGTGGGTACACCCCCCTGGAAAAGCAGATCCTAGCAGTGTGTGGGCTTTGCAGAACACTGAGAAGGTCACAGGCATCGCCCCTGTTACTGTACAAACCCCGATCCCCTTAATGGGGTGGGTCACGTGTACTTCTGGACTGCTGTAGCAACAGCCTCAGGGTGGGGCCCACGTAGCAGTAACAGCTCCAACGTATGGGTAACATTGGCACAGACTGCCATCAATGCGTCTGCCTTTTATCTGCCCCACAGTATGGCCGTGGGACAGCTCATGGACGCATGCTTTATAGGTGTCAGTGCTACTCCTGCTCTCTTGCAAAACTATACCCTTTTGTGTAACTTTGCTTTCACTGCTCTCATATGCTGTTGTCAAGTCTGTTCCACAGGTGCACGCTGTGTTGCCAGAAGAGCATCAACCACCTCGCTTGATTCCTACTAGCCTCGGAATTCACAAAGGGGTCACGGGGATTAGTGTAGGGTGCGAGAAGACATTGTAAGGGTCAAGAGTGCAGTCCGACCCCTCTGTGAATCCTCAGGAAAATCTAAACAGACCAGCCTGTGCAAGGTGAAAAGCTGCAAAATAACTGCCATGGGAACTACTGCAGAACAAGGCGCTCTTGCCAAGACTTCAAGGCTATGCTGGCAGTAGGCCACAAGAGATAGTGATAAGGAATGCATAGGCAATTTTAGGCAATCTTATGTTAATGACTTGAGCTTTATCAGCTAGTGTTAGGAGGCCTGATACAGAGCCTCTCCCGAGCAAAGCTCCGACACATCGGGTTTTACCCCACTGGTGACTGCGGCGTCTCCAGCGCTCCTGTCGCGGGTGTCACGCGCTTTCAATAAACCAAACATAGCACTCGCCTTCTGGGTGCAGCCTTGTTTCTGGGGAACCCGAGCCTGGTTGGCTACACCCCTGGTTGGTTTCTTCAGCAGCTGCACCAGGAATTTGTCCTCAACATTCTCCAGAAAATTCCTGGATTGTCTGTGTATTGCAGGGTTAATCTCCCAGCAGATGTCTGTGTGATTGAAGTCCCTTGTTAGAAACAGGGCCTGTCATCTAGCTTCTTGCATTAATTGTAGGAAAAAAATCTCATCTACCTGATCCATCTGATTCAGTAATCTATAGTAGACAGCCAACACCACGCCACCCTTGTTACTCTCCACAGACTTTCAACAGGCTTTTCTCTTATTTTAGACTGGACCTCTGAGTAATCACACTGATCTCTAACCTACAGTGCATCTCTTCCACCTTCTCTCACTTGCCTGTCCTTCCTGAACAGTTTATACCCTTTCATAACAGTCCTCCAATCATATGAGTTGTCCCACCAAATCTCCACTATTCTAGTCACATTATAGTTTGACTGTGCCAGGACTTCCAGGTTTTACTGTTTGCATTCCAGGCTTCTTGCTTTCGGGTATCTACACCTAAGAAACAACCCGATTGCCTTGCTTTCTCAGTACTGTTCAGGGAACCTCCTCTGTTGCACCTTCCTCCTTGTGTTTCTTCCTAGTATGCTACTTCTCCACTTACCTCCTGGCTTAGGTCACCATCCCCTGATTGATATAGTTTTACACCCCCAGCTCTAGATTTGCAAGCCCATCCATGAAAATGCTCTTCCCAACACTCATTAGGTTGATCCCATATCTTCTCATCAATCCATCTGCCCTGAAGAAAAGAATCCAAATTCCTCTCTTCAACCCCACCTTGTGCAACCATGTGTTTACCTCCCAAATTCATAGATCTCTACCTAGGCCTTTTTCTTCTACAGGTAGGATTGATAACAGAACTTGTGCCTGAAACTCCTTGATCCGTCTTCCCAGTGCCACATAACCTGCAGTGATCCACTCAAGGTCATTCTTGGCAGTATCATTGGATCCCAAGTGGAGATGTAAGAATGGGTATCAGTCTGAGAGCTTGATCAGTCTTGGAAGACTCTTGGTCACATCCTGAATTCTAGCTCCAAGCAAGCAGCACACATCTCTAATTTCCCTGTCAGGCAGCAGATGGATGAGTCCATCCCTGTTAGGAGCAGGTCCATGATCACCACCACCTGTCGCCTCCTCTTGGGAGTGGTGGGCAAGGAATCCCCATCCCTCGGACAATGCATCCCATGCCTTCTGGTCAGTGTGGTCTCCTGCTTCCCCCAGAGGCCTCTTCCAAAGGATTCTCTATCATATTATCTGTAGAGAGAGACTGAAAAAGGATTACTTACCTCTGTCTGGTTTATCAATACCTGAGCTGCCTTTCTCCTTCTGGAGGTCACATTCTGCCAATTTTCTTGCTTGCTCTGCACTGCTGTCTCTAGTTCATCCACAAGCTGTGCCTGCAGCATCACATGCTGATTTCTGTCCAAAAGGTGTTAATCTTCTCTAATGGATCACAGGGTTGATATTTGAGCTTCTTGTCCTCTAAACTTCTCTTCTAGGGATCACTTTACACTTTGTGCAGACAAAGTCACTTCTATCCCTTCTATATCCTATGGACGTCACAACTGCTGATCTCTCACTATTCATACTGTGTTTGTTGAGTGACTCCTCAGTTGTACTTTCTTTGCCCTGAAGCACAGAAGAGAAAGGAGGGGAGGGAAAAAAAACACACCTCACAGCCTCTCTGAGGCTCCCCCAAGGCAAACTTGCAGAGTAACTCTCAGTTGGCTGCTCTGTTCGCAGCTCACTCTGTTCATTCTGTCTGCTGGTTTTATAAGGCTGAAGCAGGTGACCCAGCTCAGAACCTCAACAGCAAGCCAATAAACTGCAGCCTTAGCTGCAAGCCAATTAGTCACGCAAGGTCTACCTGGAACAAAGCATTCCCAATTCACATGTTTCAACCAGTCACACTTTTCCAGCTGCCAAACACACAGTCAAAAAGTCTCTTCAGCTAATGCCAGTTCAACAAAATGGTAACAGACAGGCACACAGATACTCACCCCACCAGCTCAGAACACAGACCCCTTAATGCCTCTTACATGCTTCCCAGGCTAACTCCAAATGTCTTGGAAAGAGAGGGGTTCTTCAGATTTGCATATCTCTCCTTCCTCCTAATTGCAGAAATTTGGGCGAGAGAGGGAGCAAGCTAGAAGAGATGATGGTGGTCCATTAGTTAGATAGTGGTAGATTGGGAGATAAGATATCCAAGATCAAGTCCCCTCCATGCCAAGGACCATCCACAGTGAAATTGCATCAATAGGACAGACTGAGGGAACTCAACACTGGAATACTCTTTAGCTACATGATGAGGACACTCACTGGAGTGGTGCAAAATTTCATTTCAAAACCTTCTGTTCGGTGGAGGCTGGGATTTGAACTGATGGTCTCTCCAAGTTCCAGTTAAATGCTCCAACCATTGGGCTAAAAGTTATGAAGGTGGCTCAAGCCTTTTGTTCTTCCCACCATTTGTTTTGCATAAGATCATGTGCCATGGCTTGATCCAAGAGGCAAGCTCTCAGTATGCTTATTGGAGAGGGCCCACAACTGTTTGAGGAGGGAGAAAGCCAGTCGCAGTTTGTGTGCTTCTTTGGGGCATAGGCACCGATACACTGGGAGTAGGACTGTAATGCCCACGATCAGAGGAGAATCCTCAGTTCCTAGGTGCTAAGTTCCTAGGATGCTTGGGGAAGTTGAGTGGGTTTTTTATGAGTGCCAGTGGGGACTGTCACTGTAAGTGCAAGTTTGAGGGTTAAATCCTTTTGTGAATCCATTTCAAGAAGTTTTCTTCCCTGGTAGCCTTACAATACTGGCTGGATTCCTAACCTAGTGTGTGTGTCGAGGGAGACACAATTCAGTGGTGGCCAGATTAAAATGTTCAGTTGTAAAGAACTTTGTCTGCTGCAAGTACAACTAAGAATGTCTCCTAAGAGTCAGTTCAAATATAACTCTTCTAATTTAGTAGTGACTGCTATTGGAAAATTGCAAATAATACCAGATCACAAGCAAGGCACAAGCAATTTCTTTCGGCCAAGCCACAGGTTCTCCACAGTATCATGTTGTAGGGTGCGAGAATACTTTGTAACGATCGAGAGTGCAGTCCGACCCCTCTGTGAATCCTCAGGAGAATCTAAACAGACCAGTCTGTGCAAGGTGAAAAGCTGCAAAACAACTAACCCTGCCATGGCAACAACTGCATACTAGGCACACTTGCCAAGACTTCAAGGCTACACTGGCAGTAGGCCACAAGAGATAGTGATAAGGAATGCATAGGCAATTTTAGGCAATCTTATGTTAATGAGTTGAGCTTTATCAGCTAGTGTCAGGAGGCCTGTTACAGAGCCTGTCTCCGAGCAAAGCTCCGATGCGTCGGGTTTTCCCCCACTGGTGACTGCGGCGTCTCCGGGGCACTCATCGCGGGTGTCAAGCGCTTTCAATAAACCAAATATAGCACTCGCCTTCTGGGTGCAGCCTCGTTTCTGGGGAACCCGAGCCTGGTTGGCTCCACATATACATTTCTGATTCTTGTAAAAATGCAACTTGGACACCCACAAAGATGATTTTTGAGGAACTATATTTTTGCCATTCAGGTATGTCCCAAAGCATCCTTCTGTATCACTTACTAGCTATGCTGATTTGTCAGTAATTGGTGGGTTGAGAGAGGAGAAAAACAGCATGCTGAGTCTTTAAAGGATTATTTCATATAAAACTCTTACCAAAGATAATATTGGGTTTGTAAGAGCCTTACACCACACACATAGTCAGCAAGCTCTCTGTGGCCATGGTGCTCACCTGGCTATGCACACAAGTGTAAATGCAATAGCCAGTTCAGAACTGCAGGGATTTAGGCATTAAGCACTCCATGCTGACTGTGGAACGGTGCCTTCAGGATTTTCTTAGGTAGGGTAAAAACTATAATTTCAACATCTTAAAAGTATATCATGCTAGTTCTATTTTTTGATAAAAGGCAGGGCTGCTTTGCAAAATCCCTTGACACTTGTGTTGTGTAATCAAGGGTGCCTTTCATTGTTTCTTCAAGTAGTTGACAGAAGGATATTCTTTTTCTCTTGTATTTATTTGCCATTGGGCTCATTGGTTTTGCCAATCAGATTGACTCATTCCATCTGGAATATGAAACAAATCTCTCTGGTGTCCTAGATTTCATAGTACATTTGGCATTTTGGATGCATAGGGATTCTTTGTGCTAGTGCAGCAACCAGCTGGATTTGTGAGATATTGCAGCTGAGGGGGGTACAGAGAGAGAGAGGGATGCACACATTCTCTCATTTCAAATATCCTTTAGGTTAAGGGAGAAGATACCTTGAGCTGGGAGTCTGTGTAAGTACTAAAGGTCACCATTGAGCTTCAACTTACTGCTGCTCTTATCTTTGTATAGTTTAAACCCCTATTATTGCCATGGCCTCGCAGTTCTTACTCAAGGGCAGATGAAAGTTCTTCTCTCCCTTGTCTGACAGATTACATAAGATCTCGTAAAATTTAGTCCTTCATTGAATGCAGGGCACTGGGCGAAGAGACCTGCTGAGGGCCCTTCCAGACCTACAATCTGATGATTCTCACAGAAGTAGTAATAGAACCAAATTCCTCTATACAACAGAGCTAGGTCTCACTCACTGGTCACACTGCTAGATCTATGTGCATGGCTCTCCCACCTGGAATTGTTGTTCTAATGCTCTACCAGCTTCCCCACCCAATGCCAGAAAAATAGTGAAGGAGAGTTGACACACTGTTCCTTGCTCTAAGCCAGTGTTCCCCAACTGTGGGGAGCATGCCCCTTGGGGATAGAGAGGAATGTTTGGGGAGGCACATGGGGGGGCAGCCATTCCCCACTGAAGGTAGGGAGGAAACATCAGCTAGCTCCACTTTGCCCCCAGCATCCACTCTGGTCCCAGACTGACTGCTACCCTGGCCCAAACTCCTTTGCATCTACTCTGCACTTATTCCTTCTCTGCCCCCAGGCCAGTTCCATCTCTAGACTCACCTCCTCCCCGACCCCAAGTTCTGTCTCCAGCTCCATCTTCAGGCGAAGATCTGCTGAGGAAGCTTTGGAAGTGCAGTTATGGAGGGTACAGACAGAAGCCACTACTAGTAAGGTGACACACAACAGAAAAGTTTGGCACCACAGTTTTAGGCAGTAGGGGACCCTGATGTTCCTGGGGACAGAATAGAATCCAGGAATCCCAGTCCCCGCCATTTAAATGCCCTAGATGCATAAGCCATGGCAAAGTGCATGTTGCATTTCTTACTTGTGGATGCACACGCTATATAAGACGTTTACTTCTTTAGCTGAAGTAGTAGAGCTCTGTGTGCCTTAGCTAGAGGGCTGAAGCAATTGCTAACCCATGTGGTGAGATTCTCTGATTCAATAATGGATTTTTTTTATGCAGCTGTTTCAACTAATTCAAACAACAAAATATATAAAAGCAGGTGGGATGCTTAAAACAATTACATTTTGTGCAATGCATAACAAAACACAGGTGTTCCATGATTTAGTTATTTGTCATACATGGTTGCACCCGTCATAGACTGGTGGCTGTGAAGGCAGAATGGTATATTATAGGTGACTTAATAAAATACATGGTTTAAGCACATAAAAAAGTATGTTGTAGCCTACAGCACTGGAGGACACAGGTGGTCTCTTGAGGATTCAATACATTGTTATGACATAAAATCCACTGGGATAAGTGCACAACATTACCACTGTGGTAGTTTCCACTGCAGACGATAATCTCTGTGAGGCTGGTTGGATGCCAGAGTCAGATATGAAATATTAAGTTGACAGACACTAGCAAAGAGGAGACAAGAGATATGATCCTTTTTGTAAGGAAACTTATTGCCAAGACCCTGGATCTTGAGTGAGATGATGTCTCAATATATACTGGAAATAAAGAGACAGTTGGCAGGGGTCTGGTGTTCACCCTGCTGGCTGCCTGTCATAGAGACAATATCATCAAAAGCATGTTGCATTGGGCAGGTGTGTGAAGCTGCTGGTTGTTTTCAGAATCTCACCAAAGCATCTTAGGTACAGAAGCTACCCGAGAAACTTTAAATACCAAGTGGTTGTAATTAGCTGCCTTTCGGTAAGAGCTCCCATTGACCATTCTGCTCTGACTGCTAACACTGAATCACTCCATCTGATGTGTTATACGTGATCCTCTCTCAGGTTTGAAGCTGTGGCCAATCTGGAGATGAATCACACACAATACTCCCAGTAGATGGAAAAACCTATCCGCAGACTTTGAGACAAAAGGCAGTGCAGCTTTTCTTCCTCTACCACAAGCAAGGGATGATGCTTCATCCTCTACTTCTCCATTAAATAGATGAATTTACACCCACAGAGCTCCCTTCTCACCGACTGGTTAAATGATGCCAGAAAGCATCTGAAATGGAAGACACAGAAATGCCTCCTGGCAGAAGAATTCTCTAGTAGTATAGTTCCTCAAGATCCTGCCAGTAGCTGGAGTAATGACCCTTGATGCAAATGGGTAGGTGTGCTCTAAAGCAGTGTTTCTTAAACTTTTTGAGACCACAAAACATCAAATATTTTTATGTTGAACACCTATGAAAATTTTCTTCAAAAAATTGTTGGACCAAACAACCCACTACCCCAAACAGCAACGTATGCTGAAAAAGCAAAAGGAAGTAATTTAGTCAGGTATCATAGCAAAGAACAAGTAATACTGAATCAGGTTTTAATCATGGAAAATATGTGCTTACAGTGTATTTTTCCAAACACTTGTGGCATACCTGCAAGTTCTTCCCATGTTCTGCGGATCATAGTTTAAGAGATGCTGTTCCAAAGGATCTGTCTCCGAATGAACATAACTTCCTGTTCAGAAAATACACAATACAGACACTTCCATAGAAAATATTTTAGAGGTACCTTAAAATCTTCCAAAATTTAAGAAACTGAATTGAGTATTACTGAATTTTCTAGCAATCGCTCCTGCCCCCCTCACAGCATTTCAAGTAGCTAAAATTAAGCAGGATAGGTCCAGTCTTCAGGTGGAGGGTTTGCAGGGAACAGAGCACAGATAATCAACAGGACAGGACTTGCTTTGGCTGCAGCCGGGATGTTTGTGGGTCAAAACAAGTTATTTTTGGGAGATAGTTGGGAAGATTGTCATTATTCCAGACAACTCATTTTATTCATTTTTGTATCAATTGTGGCAGAGTGGGGCCAGGAAAGCCTATTGGAAGGACGCATGGGTGGGTGGGCATAGCCCACCCATGCCTAAAAGGCCTCTCTCAGGGCAAGAGGGAACCCACTAAAAAGAAGCCACGGCCCCCAGTGAATACGGGGGACAATGAAAGAAAAAACAGGGATGGGAGTGAGGGTCAAAGGTTCAAAATGAGGGAACCGGAGGGGGACACTAAGCAGAGAACCCCGGACAGCACCCACCACTCCTCAAAACTGCCAAGGGAGTTGGTGGACGCTGCCCAGAGGAACTCTGCCTGGATTCGTGACCAGAGGGAGGAACGGAAGTAGGCCCACAGTCACAGGTCGCCCCCTCTGTCAGCCTCCTCTCCCTACTTTTGTAGATGGCCATTTTGGCCACGGCCAGGAGGAGGCTGACGAGGAGGTCCCGTGACTTCATGGGGCCGCAGATAGGGTGTGAGAGGATAAGGAGATGTGGGGAAAAATGCAGCTAGAACCTCAGGAGGAGGTTCTGGAGGAGCCAGAAGAGAGGCTGCAGCCTGGTGCACTCAACGTAAATATGCGCCAGGGTCTCCGTCATGCCGCAAAAGGCACAAGTGTCCGGGGTAGGGGTGAACCGCGCCAGGTACACACCCGTGCTCACCGCTCCATGAAGGATTCTCCAGATGATGTCCCCGGCAGAAGCCCCAATGCGAGGGGAGGCTGCAGTGAAAAAGAGTGCTGAGATGGAGCTGATGATCAGAGTTGGAGCAGCTGAGGAGTAGGCTGCCCTAAATCGATTAGGGCCAGCTGATCCCAGTCAGGGCTACCTTAATAAGCCCTTCTCCACTCAGGACAAGGTGAGGGTTGTTAAGGAGAGTTTGGAAGGTGAGTGAGGAAAAGGAAGGAGACTTAGAGAAACACCAAAGACTGCAGGAGAGGAGCCTGAGCAACCCTGGTGGACTGCCCTAGTCTGGAGGTGGGTGGGGGGCTGAAGTTCAACCAGAGACTGTGAGGAACTGGTCAGCTGGAAGAGCTAAACAAAGGAGGGTACTTACTGCCATGGCTACAACTAGTGGAAGGAGGTACCAGGGGGAGCTGTCTGGGGAAGTGGCCCAGGGAGAGGAGCTGTAGGGGCAAGACTGAAGGGAGTCAGCCCCCACTGGTAGTGGCCATCCAGGGTTCCTGGGCTGGAACCTGGAACAAGTGGATGGGGGCAAGGTTCTCCCCAAACTGCCCCCTTCCTCAAACAAGTGTAATGGGGTTCATGGAGTGGGGCCAATGGACTGAATGGAGGACCTGAGGCCCAGAAGTGAGACTGGCCCTGCCACATAATACAGGCTTCGTTGGTTTGGAGCTCTGAATATTTATTGCAAACACAGTAAATCTACAGTAGCTGCCAATTTTAAGTTACTTTTGGAATTTCCATCTGTTCTTTGATTTCTACATCCAGGACAGAGTTAAGGGCATATGAATCCCTAAAACTGCACATCTTTACAATTTTTTTAGAAAAATCTCTTGGTATGCAATTCTACAGCTTACCAAAGTTTTTGAAATGCATTTAATATACAGTAAGGTCTCAGAGTACTTGAGGGTTCTGTTCCGTGCCCCTCACAAAAAAACCTGAATTGTGCATAAGTGGGTGCTGAGCAGAGCTGAGGTGGGTTGAGCCAGGGCAGGGGGAGTGAGTTACCTTTTATTGATTACTTTTTGCTAACAGGCAACAACTGGCAATCGTGGTACAGGGTTTACTATAGGAATTGGGGTCAGACGTGTAACAGCTGGGTCGCGTACTCTGACTTCGCGTACTCTTATTGTATATTCAAGTTTTGTGATTTCTTAGAATCTTGGAATCCTAGAGCTGGAAGAGACCTCAGAAGGTCATCAAATCCACCCCACTACTCAAAGCAGGACCAACCCTAACTAAATCATTCCAGCCAGGACTTTATTAACCCCGCACTTAAAAACGTCTAGGGCTGGATATTTCACCACCACGCAATATAACACATTCCAGTGCTTCACCACCATACTAATGAACTAGTTTTTCCTAATATCCAGCCCTCACCTCCGCCACTGAAACTTAAATATTGCTCCTTGTTCTGCCATCTGTCACGCCTGAAAACAGCCTCTTTAGAGCCTCCCTTCAGGAAGTTGAAGGCTGCTATCAAGTCACTGCTCAGTCTTCTCTTCTGTAAACTAAATGAACCCAACCCACCCCAGGCTTAGCACCCACCCTCCACCAGCCTCCCATGGCCCCCAAGCCAACACTATGCTTAACTCTCCCCAACTGCCTCATACGTCATGTGCTCCAGCCCCCTAATCATTTTGGTCCAATCATCCTCCATTGGACCCCTCTAATGAATGAACATTCTTGCTGTACTGGGGGAGCCAGACCTGGACACAATACTCCAGCTGTGACCTCATCCATGCCAAATAAAGGGGAATTATCACTTCTCAAGATCTCCTGGAAATGCTCCCCTGAATGCACTCATTCAGCCTCTCATCTACTGTAATCCCCAGGTCCTTCTTCTCTTAAATTATCATATACATAAAGACTAATTCTGGCTTAATGAATAGTTGTCTATAAATGTTACTGATAACATCCGCTAATGCATATGTTTTATACCAAGAGAAAAATGTTCAACTCTTTGCAGCATATGGCTGAGTAGAGAGACACAGCATAGTCATCTTTAGCTAAGTTTGTGCAACCAGTATGACTTCCACGAACACAGCACCTCTAACCAGGAGTTCTCTGCCTAGAGTTATTTTGAAACACAGAAACCTTCCATTACAGCAGCACCATTTAATTCCAACAGAGTGACTTCAGACGTATCTACCACATAAAGGCTACGTCTACACGTGAAGCCTACTTCAAAGTAGCTTATTTCGATGTAGTGACATCGCGAAATAACGTCTACACGTCCTCCAGGGCTGGCAACGTCGATGTTCAACTCTGACGTTGCGCAGCACCACATCGAAATAGGCGCAGTGAGGGAAAGTCTACACTCCAAAGTAGCACACATCGAAATAAGGGTGCCAGGCACAGCTGCAGACAGGGTCACAGGGCGGACTCAACAGCAAGCCGCTCCGTTAAAGGGCCCCTCCCAGACATAGTTGCACTAAACAACACAAGATCCACAGAGCCGACAACTAGTTGCAGACCCTGTGCCTGCAGCATGGATCCCCAGCTGCCGCAGCAGCAGTCAGAAGTCCTGGGCTAAGGGCTGCTGCACACGATGACCATAGAGCCCCGCAGGGGCTGGAGAGAGAGGGTCTCTCAAGCCCTCAGCTGATGGCCGCCATGGCGGACCCTGCAATTTCGATGTTGCGGGACGGGCAACGACTACACGGTCCCTACTTCGACGTTGAACATCGAAGTAGGGCGCTATTCCCATCCCCTCATGGGGTTAGCGGCTTCGATGTCTCGCTGCCTAACGTCAATGTTAACTTCGAAATAGCGCCCTACACGTGTAGCCGTGATGGGCGCTATTTCGAAGTTAGTGCTGCTACTTCGAAGTAGCATGCACGTGTAGACATGGCTAAAAGAACAGAACAGTGCAACCTACACACCACATGAAGGAGCCTAAGAACTGAGAACACCTTTAATTGTGGATCCATTTTCAGTACCACAGAAGGTATTAAATCTGGCTTTTGAGCATCTGTGCTAGTAGAGAGCAGCTATCCACTAAACATCTTGGATTAGTGTCCATGTATAATTTATGACCTGTTTTCTTGAATAATGCTGCTACCACTATAATAGGCATACAGGATAAATTGCATGTACCAAATCAATTCTCTCCTTTCATCCTGTACAATTTAACAGGAGAGAGAGGATCTGAACTTAATCTACTAATCTCTTTAATTATGGGACATCTACTTAACACATCTGTTGAAAGACCATAACAGAAATTTAGCAAGGCAAATATATAGTATTAGAGTCCCACTGGAATTTGTTATTCAGGTTGACTATTTTACCTTCCAACGGACTTCTTACTGAGCTAATTCTACTGAACAGACTATCTCTCTGTAGCTAAATGGACTGCTTATTTAAAGAACTGGACTCTGATTACCAATAATTTATTATGGGCAGCAATGGGTACTACCAACAAATAACAACTGCACCATACTAATAAAGGATGCACGAAAAGACTTGCAATCACCTCCCCTGCCCACACAAGGACTACACCCTCTTGTAGACCCAGTGCTCAAAGTAACAAAATGTCTTCTCATGCTCCACTCTCTTGGAGCCAGAGAAATGGTTGCACTGTGAGCCCTGCAGGGAAGCAGCAAATTCCTGCCTGAGCTCCCTTAGCATGGTACAATGCCACAGGGTTCTTGACACCAGGATGTATGGCCTGGTAGAAGTGCCCTCCAGTTACTGGTGCAAAAAATTGAAGCAGATTACGAAGCTGACACTGTAGAAAGCTGTTTCTAGGTGGTTCATAGCTTTTTATATGGGCTGTGATACACATATTACACAGCCACACACATATGTACTCTATTGCCAACACCCGGAGATCAAACTGCATGAGTCAGTCACCCCAGAATCATCAGAATGACTGAGAAAAGAGGATTTTAAAACATAAAATCATGTTTTTCTCCCTGGCTATGTCTCCACTCCAGTGATCTGTCGACAGAAGACATTGTCAGAAGAGATCTTCCAACAAAACTTTTGGCAAGAGCATGTGTCCACACACAAAAGCTGATCTAAAAAGTGATCCCCTCTGTCGACAGAGAGTGGCCTGACTGCCCAGCTCTCTCTCAACAGAATGGCCAACCAGAAGCACAGCAAACAGGGCTGCCCGGTGACCCAGAAGCCTTGTCTGTCAACAGAGGGCCCCCCAGAGTCCCCACACAGCTTTTTTGTTGACAGATTCTATCAAGAAAGGTATTCTGCCTAACGGGGGAGAAGGGGAAAACTGTAAATGAGAGTGCCAAGTGTGTGTGGATGCTCTGCTAGGTTTGTCCACAAACCTTGGGTTTTGTTGGCAGAATTCTCGAGTGTAGACGTACACTATGACTTTTAAACTTCCTTTTACTCCTCTGCCAACTGTCCCCAGCCTTAAACGCACCACTCTGTGGGTGATAATTTCAGACTGATGTTTACAGAAATGCAAGCTTCTCTCTGGCTGCTCCCGTGGACTCTGTCCACCCCCTCATTGCTACTAAGAGACAGGAACTGCCATTTCCTATTACTGTCTTGTCTCTCACCACTCTTAGTTCATTTCCTTTGATAAAAGAAGGAGCACATGGTAAAGATTGAGAACCAGTGACCCAATTAATGCCTCCTGGTTCACACTTGCACATACAACTTCTATTGCTTTTAAGGGTTGATGAGATACCAAAGAACTTTGCAGTAACTTCTGCATTCTCAATATACCAGAATTGGGTGAAGAAGAAGATGTCAGCAGAGGGAGTTCTAGGCAAAAAAGACTTGTACATCGAATGCAACAGTAGAAGAGAAATATATTCTATCATGACATATGAATACATTTATGATTGTACAGCACTACAATAAGAGAACCGAAATATTCAGTACTATATATGGAATAACTGTTTACTTTTTGCTAACAGGCAACTAACTAGTAGACGCACCAATGGAGAATACAGGTAGGTATATATGTTCCTTGTTTTAGCAAATACTCATTAGTAAAGTACTTGTTAAACAGATGAGTGTATAACTACTTTCAACATAATTTTTTTAAAGAATATTTAATGAAGGAAGATTATGTAACACAGATCTCTAAAATACAGCAGTATAATACAGAGATCCAGGTTACATAATCTTCCTTCATTAAATATTCTTTAAAAAAGTTGTGTTGAAAGTTGTTATACACTCATCTGTTGTTTAACAAGTACTTTACGAATGAGTACTTGCTAAAACAAGTAACATATATGCTTACCTTTATTCACTATGGGTGCATCTACACTTGGCGGCTACTTTGAAGCAGCTGGCACAACGTCGAAATAGTATGCATCGCATCTACACTTGCTGTGTGATATTTCGATGTTGAAATCGACGTTAGGCAGTGAGATGTCAAAATCACTATTCCTAACCGAAGATGGGAATAGTGCCCTACTTCGACATTCAATGTCAAAGTAGGGTGTGTGTACACTATCTGCATCCTGCTACTTCCAAATAGCGGGGTCCTCCATAGCGGCCATCGACTTAGGGGTTGAGAGATGCTCTGTCCAGCCCCTGCGGGGCTCTGTGGTTGCTGCGTGCAGCAGCCCTTCGCCCAGGGCTTCTGGCTGCTCCTGCTGCTGCAGCTGGGGGTCCATGCTGCGTGCACAGGGTCTGCAACTGGTTGTCGGCTCTGTGAATCTCGTGCTGTGCAGGCCAAGTGTGTCTGGGAGGGGACATTTAAGGGAGCAGGTTTTTACACAAATTTTACACAAATGCTAGGAGTCTGTCTGATAAGATGGGTGAACTGGAGTACCTCATATCAAAGGAGGAAGTTGACATAATAGGCATCACAGAAACATGGTGGAATGAGGACAATCAGTGGGACACTATCATACCGGGATATAAATTATATCGGAAAGACAGAACAGGTCGTGCGGGTGGTGGAGTGGTACTATATGTGAAGGATAATATAGAATCAAATGAAGCAAAAATCCTAAAGGAATCAAAATGTTCCATAGAATCATTATGGATAATAATTCATTCCTCTAATATGAATATGGCATTAGGAATATATTACCAACCACCTAACCAGGACAGTGATAGTGATGCTGAAATGTTAAGAGAGATTAGAGAGGCTATCAAAATAAAAAACACAGTAATAATAGGAGATTTCAATTATACCCATATTGCTTGGGTACATGTCACCACAGGACGGGATTCAGAGATTAAATTTCTTGATGCCTTAAATGACTGCTTCTTGGAGCAGCTAGGACAGGAACCCACAAGGGGAGAGTCAATTCTCGATCTAGTCCTGACTGGAACGCAGGATCTGGTCCAAGAGGTAACTGCTACTGGACCGCTTGGAAATAGTGACCACAATATAATAACTTTTAATATTCCTGTGTTGGGAAGAACACCACAGCGGTCAAACACTCTGGCATTTAATTTCAAAAAGGGGAATTACACTAAAATGAGGAAGCTAGTTAAACAGAAACTAAAAGGTAGAGTAACTAAACTAAAATCCCTGGAAGCTGCATGGAAACTGTTTAAAGACACCATACGAGAGGCCCAACTTAAATGTATACCCCAAATAAAAAAACAGAGTAAGAGACCTACCAAAGAACCACCATGGCTTAACAGCCATATTAAAAAGGCAGTGAGAGAGAAAAGGGCAGCTTTTAAAAAGTGGAAGTCAAATCCTAGTGAGGAAAATAGAAAGGAACACAAATACTCCCAAATTAAGTGTCATAATGTAGTAAGAAAAGCCAAAAAAGATTTTGAGGAACAGCTACCCAAAAATTCACAAAACGATAGTAAAATGTTTTTTAAATACATTAGAAGCAGGAAGCCCGCTAAAAAAGCAGTGGGGCCGTTGGACGATAAAGATATAAAAGGAAAGATCAAGGAAGACAGTGCCATTGCGGAGCGATTAAATGATTTCTTTGCTTCAGTCTTCATGGCTGAGGATGTTACAGAGGTTCCTAAATCTGAGCCAGCCTTTTTAGGTGACAAATCTGAGGAACTCTCCCAGATTGAAGTGACATTAGAGGAGGTTTTGGAGTTAATTGATAAGCTGAATAGTAACAAGTCTCCAGGACCAGACGGTATTCACCCAAGGGTTCTGAAAGAACTCAAATGTGAAATTGCGGAGTTATTAACAGTGGTTTGTAACCTATCCTTTAAATCCGCTTCGGTACCCAATGACTGGAAGACGGCCAATATAACGCCAATATTTAAAAAAGGCTCTAGAGGAGACCCTGGCAATTATAGACCGATAAGTCTAACATCAGTGCCAGGCAAATTAGTAGAAACAATAGTAAAGAATAAAATTGCAAGGCACGTAGAAGAGCACGAATTGTTGGGCAAAAGTCAGCATAGTTTCTGCAGAGGGAAGTCGTGTCTAACTAATCTATTAGAATTCTTTGAAGGGGTTAATAAACATGCAGACAAGGGGCACCCAGTGGACATAATATACTTAGATTTCCAGAAAGCCTTTGACACGGTCCCATACCAAAGCCTTTTATGTAAATTAGGCGGTCATGGGATAGGAGGAAAGATCCTTTCATGGATCGGGAATTGGTTACAAGACAGAAAACAAGGGTTGGAATAAATGGTAAATTTTCACAATGGAGGGGGGTAACTAGTGGTTTTCCCCAGGGGTCAGTCCTGGGACCGATCCTGTTCAACTTGTTCATCAATGATCTAGAAAATGAGGTAAGCAGTGAGGTGGCAAAGTTTGCAGATGACACCAAGTTGTTCAGGACAGTCAAAACCAAAAGGGATTGTGAAGAACTACAAAAAGATCTCAGCAAACTGAGTGATTGGGCAGCAAAATGGCAAATGAAATTTAATGTGGGTAAGTGTAAGGTAGTGCACATTGGAAAAAATAACCCAAATTACACGTACAACATGATGGGGTCAAATTTAGCTACGACAGATCAGGAAAGGGATCTTGGAGTTATAGTGGATAGTTCTCTGAAGACATCCACGCAGTGTGCAGCGGCAGTTAGTAAAGTAAATAGGATGTTAGGAATTATTAAAAAAGGGATAGATAATAAGACAAAAGATATCATACTTCCCCTATATAAAACTATGGCACGCCCACATCTTGAGTACTGCGTGCAGATGTGGTCTCCTCACCTCAAAAACGATATATTGGCTTTAGAAAAGGTTCAGAAAAGGGCGACTAAGATGATTAGGGGTTTGGAACGGGTCCCATATGGGGAGAGGCTAGAGACACTGGGACTTTTCAGTCTGGAAAAGAGGCAATTGAGGGGCGATATGATAGAGGTATATAAAATCATGAATGGTGTGGAGAAAGTGAATATAGAAAAATTATTTACCTTTTCCCGTAATACAAGAACTAGGGGACACCAAATGAAATTGATGGGTAGTAGGTTCAAAACTAATAAAAGGAAATTTTTCTTCACACAGCGCACAGTCAACTTGTGGAACTCCTTGCCGGAGGAGGCTGTGAAGGCCAGGACTCTATTAGGGTTTAAAAAAGAGCTTGATAAATTTTTGCAGGTTAGGTCCATAAATGGCTATTAGCCAGGGTAAAGTATGGTGCCCTAGCCTTCAGTACAAGGGCAGGAGATGGATGGCAGGAGATAAATCACTTGATCATTGTCTTCTGTTCTCCTTCTCTGGGGCACCTGGCATTGGCCACTGTTGGCAGATGTGATACTGGGCTGGATGGACCTTTGGTCTGACCCAGTATGGCCATTCTTATGTTCTTAGGTTGGGGCTTTGCTGGCCCCTTATTTCAACGGGGAGTGCTTGTGTGTGTGGACGCTCCGCACTTCCTTCCGGGGCGGCTCCTTTCGAAGTTCTCCATCGCTGCTTCGACATTGAACATCAATGGCACCAGCCCTGGAGGATGTGTAGACGATACGCATTGAAGTAGCCTGTTTCGATGTTCTTACATCAAAGTAGGCTACTTCGATGTAGTGTGCTAGTGTAGACATAGCCTATATGAGTGAACTTCCCCTACTTATATGAGTGTCCCTGGCCAGCCCCATGGCTAGAGCAGACCCAGCCATGGAGTCCCAGGCAGGGGGCGGGGAGACCCGCAACCCCCAACTGGAGCTTTCTCTTTCCCTTCCCTCAGATATTCAGCTCTCTGACAGCTCTTAGGCTGGGGGAAGAGAGGGAGAAGGCTCTTAGCCTGGTTTCCTCCCCTGCTATGGTGGGAATGTGAAACTGACCAGCCATGAGCTGATCAGTTTCCTGGCCCCGCAAGCCATAGGGAGACTGGAACCAGCCTGCCCTTGGTTCCCAGCTCCTTCCACTCTGGAAGGCAGGAAACTGACCAGCCCTGGTGGTTCCTGGATCCACTCCCTTTGCAGGAAAATTCAAGTTATGCAGGGGTTGCAGGAGCAATCCTGGGTAACTCAAGGGTTTACTGTATTAGTGTCCCCCCCTCCACTGACCTCACCCTCAGCCATGTTTTAACTCTCCCCAAGGTCTCAAACTGCCCCCAGCCTTAAACCCCCCCTCAGCAGCCACAAACCACCCCCAGCCTTAGAGCCCCCCCAACAGCCCCAAACTGCCTCCAGGCTTACACTCACCCAGCAGCCCCAAACTTCCCCCCATTCTTAGGCCCTGCTTCTATCCCTCAACAGCCCCAGACTTAGACACTCCTCCTTCCGCAGCCTCTTCACCGGCGCTGCTAGCCTGGGTGGCTCCCCCAGCCCTCCTGCTCCCAGCTATTAACTCAAATGTTAAGGTTTCAGCACCTAGGCATAAGGTAATTGATATCCCTGGTGACAGAGATAGCTGCTATCTCCAGTAGCTGTCTCTATTGATAGATATCTTCCTGAGGCCGCAGTGTTCGGAAACTGCAAATGGCTTCTTTTGGGAACGGCCCAGCTAGCAACCTTTAACAAATCTAATGGGACCCATTTTGGGTCCTGACCCATAAATTGGGAATCCCTCTCTACATGCAAACACTACTTCCTATTTCTGGTGTCAAACTATTCAAATACATCAGAAAAGTACCTAAACTTAACTGGCTTATCAAAACAAAAAGCAGTCAAGTAGCACTTTAAAGACTAGCAAAATAGTTTATTAGGTGAGCTTTCATGGGACAGACCCACTTCTTCAGACCATAGCTAGACCAGAACAGACTGAAGAAGTGGGTCTGTCCCACGAAAGCTCACCTAATAAACCATTTGCTAGTCTTTAAAGTGCTACTTGACTGCTTTTTGTTTTGATAGTGTATAGACTAGCACGGATTCCTCTTTGTTACTATTCAACTGGCTTATGTTAAGTTACAAGCACTTGGAATGAATTGGAGACTTTTACATGTATTTTGATGGGAATTTAGTCTTAGTCTCATGAGTTTTCACCTGTGAGTAGAAGTTTGGGAACCAATTGTGCTTGTCTAGCGAGTGATCAGTGTATTCCAAACGTAGCCACTATATTACATTGTGGCTTATGCCTTCTTCCTGATATTGCTACTTGGACATGATGGGTCTTGTTTTCAAGGGTGAGGGGCTGCAGGATGTTGTAATCTTAGTACTTTCACCGAGGGCAACTCCATTGTGCCTGAAACACAAGAATAATACTGTTTCTTGCAAGGTATGTAAAACCCAGTACACAAAAAACAATGTACACGTACACAAACCCACAGAAAGTAAATTATGCCTGAAAATAGAAAATAGGGGAGCTTAACTGGAAAGAGGAAAAGAATATCTGGAAAAGGAAGGGTTAGTATTGAGTAAGAAGAACTAAAATAAACTGAAACAGGAATACATTTCCTGGGGAGGTTGTGGAATCTCCATCAGTGGAGATTTGTAAGCACAGGACAAACAACAGTCAGGAATGATCCAGATGGTGCCTGGACATGTCATGAGTGCAGGGGTCTGAACTTGATGACTTTTCAAGGTTCCTTGCAGTTCTATAATTCTATAATTCCATGATACCATTCATAGTGGCCTCAATTGGGGTTTCCAGTCCATTCTGAATTAACTATTGATATAGTAGCAATCATTCCCCTTCCCTTCTCATATGCAACAAGTCCACACAACTGAATGTTAATACACTTCCAGTAGTAAAATGAATTGTTAAGATGACTGTAACTAACAGATGAGTAAATAATTCACACAGGAAATATTGTGAAAGTGCAGGTAAGGAGTTCCTTACCTGCATTCATTATTCAGACTTACTGATCACATTATTTCTGGGCTGTGATACTTTGTTTTGTTTGGTTTTCAGTTCTGTGTACTGTTCCTGTGTTGTTCTAAGTATTCTGCATCTGGAGTTTGAGTATTTAGAATTTTAGCTATATTGATTTTCTGAATCATTAAATAAATCATATAAGATTCTTTCCATTCACTTGATCCAAGTGAATGTTATAGTCCAGTTGCTGGAGCCATGTGTGGGGCCAGGCACCCTGCTTGAGCCTCAGGGGGCCAGATGCTCATGGGCAGGCACCCACCCCTCAGGCAGCCCTGGCCACCTATGACTAGGCACCCCCAGACAGAGGGGCCCTGCAGCTTTTCAGCCAGGGCCGGTGAGTGGCAGGTCTTTCTTTCTTTCTTTCCTTTCTTTCTTTCTTTCTTTAAAAAGGGTTTCTGTGGGTGTGTTGTTTTGGGGAGTGCTTTGTGGGGGAAGTTGGGGTGGGACTGGGGTTGGGGGAGCCTGTGGAGAGGGGAAGTAAACCCTCACATTTAAGGGACTATGGTGAAGAATAGACAGTCCTATTAGTCCATTAAATGGAGGGTTTACTGTACTAGCGGGAGCCAGGAAATTAACCAGGGCTGTTGGTCCTCCCAGGCTGATGCACCCAGGAAACTGACAGTGCTGCTGCTACTGGCTGTGAATGTGGGGCTCAGGAAACTGTGGGAAAGGTTCCCACAATGCATTGCTGCAACAGTTGATGTTTGTTAATTTCAGTGTGGAAGCAATGTGTTGAATTTGTTGGGAGCCTGTGGGAAGTGAGGATACTCAGAATCGAATTTAGAAAAAACAGCATTAGAAAATCGATTTGAATAAATTCAAATTTATCTTGTAGTGTCGACGGAGCCATAGTTCTGCTCCTTTAAACATACAAGATGGTACTGAAAACTGCTACAGATTTCTGGCAGGTAGTTAAAAAGCAATGTTCTTTCCTTACCCTCCACAACATTTCTATCATTCTTTCACAGTGTTTACCCCAATACTGAAATTGATCCAATCCTATTTCACAAACCCAATGTCCTTTTCAGTGCCCCTCAATTCAGCAGTGTCTAGCTTACCCGAGCTACTGATAAAACAACTGCAGTGAAAAACAAGAAGGAACACAAAAGTTTAAAATACTGATTTCACCACTGAATCCATACACAGAATCTACCTCAAGGTTCCAGAGATGCTTATTATCTTTTGACCCTTATTGACACAGAACTAGAAGAATGGTTGAGTTTATTGCAGCAGCAGCAGCAGCAGCAAATCTTTGTTTTGCTTCAAAAACGCTATTGTTCTGTAAAACAGAATGACAGGTATATTCCTGTCAGTAATTGTTCCATGTGGAGCAACAACATGGGTTTCTTCTGACCCAGATTTTACCTGGCTGTTCAAAAGTAACATAGGAAGAAAGCAAACCACAGGAAACACCCACTGCTTCCACCTCTGTGCAGTGGTCAGGCACAGTTGCAGCCCTTGGATTCCCTACACAAAGATACCTCCATAGGCTCCTCCTTCCATTCAAGAGTCCCCAAAGGTGGGGTCAGATTCTTGGCAGACTAAGGCAGAAATACAGCCACTACTTCCACCGAAAGATGGAGTTCTGCACTGTCTCTAATGCAGGCCACAAGTGAGCTTGATACTGAGTAGTACATATGTCTGTGTGCACGCACAGAGACAAATACCCCCAGTGACCTCGTTCAACAGGTTACACCATTGTTCGGCTCACTGTCCATTTCGCAGCTCTGAAGAGAGGTTTGGGGCTATTTTGACATGGCTGGATCCAGTAGTGTTCCCCCCTATACAACAGGGGTGTGACAAGTTGGGGGCATTCCCCCTCAGGGTGTGTGTGCAAAATTCATAAGGGGGGCACAGCAAAATCTGCTCCCTGCAGCCCTGCAATGTTATTATCCAGGGACAAAGCTGGCACTGCCGGAGGGAGTACACATGAGGCACGTGACCCAGCTGCTCTCACTAGCATTGGTCCACTCGCCCTGTGAGCCAGGGGGCATGCGTGCCACCTCCATTGCCTGTCCCTCCCCACACCAGCAGCCCAGCATTCAACCCTGCTTCTCCCTATGCATGGACAAAGCCCGTGTGCAGCCTGCTCCCACGAGTTCTCCAGCTGCCTTTCCTCTGCCACTTGCTGGGCAGTGGGGCTGCTTCCTCTGCCCCCTCCCCCACACCACCTGGCTGCACTCAGGTTACCTGTGGTGCACCAGCTGGACTGCACCTGGACCTGCCCATCCTGATGTTGTTGCTCTGGGGATCTCTCCCCTCCCCCTCCTCCCCTCGCATGTCAATGAGCCGGGGACAGTGTGGATAGTGGGGCAGGAAGAAGCCTCTTTAACCTGGCTCCGCAGAATTGGGCTTGGGTGTTTCACTGAAATATTTAAAATCTCACTCAATGTTGCCCCTAATCTTTTCCACATACCCCTCTGCCCCTATAGCTTCCGCTGCTGCCATCGAGGGCATGCAGTGCATCACATCTGGGAGATCACCACTCATTTCCAGGGCGGTCAGGTCACGGGGGAGGGAAGGGGACTGAAAAGTGCAGGGACAAAAAGTGGGACTTGGCCTAAATGTTTGTTCACTCTTGCTACACAAAATACTATTTCCAGTGCAAACTAGTCAAGTCACTTGTTTTCAGGCCAGGTTAACTCACTTGTTTGAATGTTCATTGCCAAAGTCAATTCATTGCTAATCTGTCACAACAGCTGTGATTTTTTTTCCAAACTTCATTCATAAAAAAACATTTAAAGAGAGATGGGAAAAAGTAAAATGAACAATTCTGAGCCTCTAAATGAGCTCTCCAATAGAAACACCATTTCAGGCAGAGAGACTCTGCTCAAAATTTTCAAAAGCTGCTTTTTAGATTTCAGTGCTTGGCCCTCCTGTTTAACTGACAGTTGTGAATCTAAACTGCTAAGCACTCTTATAAAGCTTAGTCCACATATGTTGCTGAGGCACATGTGCAATGTTTAGGCCATGAAAGGAGAATTTACAATGGTTGGGCATCACTTTAAACTGTTGATTGGAATTAATTGATAATTGATAATATGTTGTCTAAAGGAGTTCTTTTCACTTAAAACAGCTCTTAATTCATATATGAAGAACACGTTTTATTTAAGTATTCTTCCAGTTTAAATTCAGTTACTGCAATAAAAAATAACAATGGATCCTATTTGCGCTAATAGCTGTAGTTTATCTTGCAGGAGACTGACAGCTTTGATTGAGGATTATGTTTCTTACAGGAAATAATGTGTTGCCGTGATATGTTGCAGGCTTTTGTCTGCACGCAGTACTCTGTAAGAGCTAGATTCTGACCTACGCTGTGATTGTACAGGTGTAAAAAGGAGCAAGTACTTCCACTTTACTCCACTCTGTCCGATACCCAGATACTGGGCATGCATACATGGGACAATGCACAGATCCAGAAGTTCTGCTTGTCTCCTTTCCTTTCCCACCAACCACTCCACTTCAGTAGAGATTTGGCCAGGACAGGTAAAATTGACCCTAGTATTCCACAAGTGACACTTCTACTAGCAACTATAACTCTCTTCCTCCACAGAGCTGCAGCAGTAAAAGCTGGAAGAAGAGCACGCTCAGTGGAGTAGAGTCAAGGTTACATGAAAATGAAAGTTAGGGAAAACCTCCAGATGTATATGCAGAGAGACAGTTTTGGATGACATTGGCTCTAAGAAAGGAATTGGAGGGGGCAACAAGAAATTACACTGTCTGCACATGGCTTGAATTCCAGCTGACTTCCTTGTACCTTCACTAAACTCTTCCCCACTGCAACCAGCACTTTTTCCACTCTCTGTTCAAGTTTTACAGCAATCACTGAAATGCATCACTGGCGCCACTGATACAAGGAGATGTAGCCTTTGCTGTACCTTCTTGTTTTAAGAAAGGGCTTCTGTACAACTTTACCAGCATGGAGTTTATTGCTGTCATCCAGCACTTGTCACATAAAATACTTGTCTTGCCACTTTGTGACTTGCCATCCACTCCTGTCATTGCTTATGAAGACTTAAATTTTCCTGCTCTGGACAGCAATCAGAAACACTCAGGAGCTCCTCCCTGAAAGCAGTCAACAGGTAGGGAAGAGTGGATTTGGTTTTACATGGAACAATATGCTTGCTTTGTTTTCTCCCAGTAGACGCTAATGTAATAGTGGAAATGTGATATCTTATCTTTAGATTTCAAGTGTTATCAATCTGTTTATCATTTTGGTTCATCAAGGGATTTGTTCAGTAATGGGGCAATAGCTAATTGGCATGGAATTTGAACCAAGAGGTTCAATAATGGTCCTCTGTATAAGCAGTAAACTAGCTTCCTGGGGCAAATGGAAAGCAGGAAGGGAATTATGGGTCCTTGACCCATTGTCTCCTACTGTGGACAGTGTTTTTGGGAACCACTCTAACCCTAAATGAACACACACGCACCAAAGAACAGCTCATTCCAGAGAAGTTATGACACACATGACATCATACTATAAAATATTCTCCATGATTCAGTAGCAAAAGACTATCTGTTGCCATTTGGTTTGAGTTAAGTAATTACAAATGCAGTACTGATGCAACTATTCAATTAACATGAAGTAAACCTCATACAACTATATACCACTTGGTGACAACTAAATAAAAACGTTTCTGTATGAGTGGAAATGTAAGTGTTGTAGAAATAAGCATTTTTGTTCTAAATCGGGTGAAAGTAAATCCTTTTATTGTTACTGTGAATGATGATGATGTCACTTGCATGTAAATAATACGATCTTACTATCAGTGTTTATGGAAAGTATTTTTCTTCTAATTTGCTTGATTATCAGTTTCAGTTTGGTTCTATTTTCTTTGAATGTATTCAAGTAAGTTTCTAAAACACCTGTATAACTTTTAAAATATTGAGTATCTTTAACATACATTATGCTTTCAAAGGAAGGAAGGCAATTTACAAAAGGTTTAAATGCTTATCAACTGACTATATTATAGGGAAATGATTACTGGAAGATTTGCCATGAATGTGAAGATGCCATTTTCCCTATCATGTCAATATTAAAATAAGTTAATATGAGTTTCTAAATTCACTTTCAAGAAATATGGTGAGATTCACAGAAGATGCAGAAGAATGTAATTTGTGTCTCCAGACCTAGTGAACCCTCAGCACTCTAAAGAAAGACTCAACTTGATGGCGGGCAGGTGATGTTGTGGTACTCCGGGCTTTCTGCTTGAAGGTTGAGGAGTCCACTCACATGGGATTGACCAAGACTTAAATTTTCTGAGATTACTGAAGCAATGCATTGAGGACCTAAATCCTCACCGAACTCAATGGAAGCCTTTCTTTGGCTCCAGTGGTTCTTAGCTCAGCATCTTCTTCAGCAAGTCTGTGCTGGCTCTTTGTCTTGGCTTTTATCTGTGGATTCTGCTATCCTTCTCTGTCACTGCTCCCTGGTGAAAGGAAGTTGCAGCAGGCTTCTGCCGCTTCCATCTTCTTTCACTAGTGCAACTCCTACTACAACAACTATGTATGGCTCAACCACAGCAGAATCCAGAGACTCATATTTCTTCATATAAGGGGAAATTCTTTGTGTGAATACTGATACATTCCGGGAAGGACTTGCCTTGAACTGCAGAAGTGTTCTTCCAGTGTATTACTGCAAACACAGTGTTGGCCTATTCTTTCATTGAAACATAGAATTCTAGGACTGGAAGGGACCTCAGAAGGTCTTCTAGTCCAGCCACCTCCCTAAAGCAGGATCAACCCCAACTAAATCATTCCAGGCATGACTATGTCAAGCTGGGACTTAAAAACCTCTAGGAACGGAGATTCCACCACCCCTCTCAGTAATGCATTCCAGTCCTTCACCACCCTCCTGGTAAAACGTTTTTTCCTAATATCCAAACCACACCACTCCCTCTGTAACTTCAGACTACTGCTCTTTGTTCTGCTATCGGACACCACTGGGAACAGTTTCTCTCTATCCTCTTTTGTGCTCCCCTTCAGAAATATGACGGCTGTTATTAAATTGCCCCTAAGTGTTCTCTTCTGTAAACTAAACACGCCCAAATCCCTCAGCCTATCCTCATAGGTCATGTGCTCCAGCCCCCTAATTATCTTCATTGTCCTTCACTGAACCCTTTCTAAAGTATCCACATCCTTACTCTAATGTTGGGGGGGGAGCAGAACTGGATGCAATACTCCAGATGTGGCCTCACCAGTGCTGAGTAAGACGGGAATAATAACTTCTCTAGATCTGCTGGCAATGTGTCTCAAGGCACCCCAATATGCCATTAGCCTTCTTGGCTACAAGGACATGGTGTTGACTCATATCTAGTCTCTCATCCACTGTAATCCCCAGATCCTTTTCTGCTGCACTGCTACTTAGCCAGTCAGTCCCCAGCCTGTAACAGTGATTGGGATTCTTCCATCCCAAGTGCAGGACTCTGCACTTCTCCTTGTTGAACCTCATCAGATTTCTTTTGGCCCAATCCTCCAATTTATCTAGGACACTCTGGACCCTGTCCTACCCTCCAGTGTATCTACCTGACCCTCTACCTTAGTGTCATCTGCAAATTTGCTGATTTGCACATCTTGTTTGCCTGTGGGCTCAGTCTTGGAATGAGTACAGTGACTCATCTGTGCTCGGAGCAGGATAGCTTGAGGACACTAATTGTTTGTTTGGACACTTCAGAAATGTGAAAGCTTTAAAAATAAAATTTATTTTACCCAAGCATGACAGTCAAATAGGCAATCCTTATATACTCAGAATATCTGCAATACAAGCTATAATTCAGTGTAATAAGATTGTGGAAATTTAGAAGTACAGCAGCATTCATAGAGACAAATACACCAAATCAATCAATTCCCGTATGACATGTCCTTACAGATTTAACTATGGAAAAGAAGTCTATGAAGGGCTTTTTATTTTTAAAGCCTCGGGAGAGAAAACTACTGCTTTGATGTTGTGGACTGATTTGATCGGATTTATGGAACTGCATAATTAATGTGATGGTACACCTCAGTGCACCTCTGCTTCACAAGAAGATATGTAAAATATTCTAAATCTATGTTACAGCCATCACTTTTTATAATATTTTTTCAGATAAAAGGCAGGTAGGGGAGAGGAGGATAATACATAAATAATTTAGATCACAGTTGCATATTAGTACTTTAATTAAGTTTAATATAGATTGCTATGCAGCAGCATGATATACTTTGTACTGTGTTCATATATCAGGGAAAATATGTATAGTAACTTTAAATATTAAAAGTCATTTTCAAAGAATCTTCTGTTAAATCAACATTACTTATAAAAAATCTAGCCTGATAATGTTACTGCTAAATACTCCTTACATGTTCCAATACTTGTCACGTGTCTGATAACCATACATTTTATGAGCTCCAAGCAATCAACATTTTATGAATCTTGAGCAATCAAACATCATATCTGGAAGAAAAAAGTCAGCCTGCTGATCCTCCCTCCCTACTCCATGGCCTCTAAGAATTTCAAATGCCAAGAAGATGAATATGGTATAAGGTAGGAATTTCCAAAAGATTTCAGCATTGGCTTAAACGATCCCATTGAAAACAAGAAAATTATCATTAATTTCAGTGTCAGCAGAGTCAGGTCAACATCCAACACCTCTGAAAATGTTAAATCTATGGTATACACAGAACAAATAGAACTCTTTAAATATGTTACAACAATTGTCCACTGTTTTGTGACACATATTACCCATAGCTCTTTAAAGAACCTCCACATACCTCAGATAGTTGAGCTCTGCTGATGGAAAGCTCTGTAGAGCCTTACTGTTCTTAACTTTAAATCCCTTAAATATTTACTTGACAAAAACCAACACTACACAAAATCCTCTCAAAGTACTACCATTCACCTACAAATAATGTTGAGGATTCTCACTGTCAGGAAAATTTCCTGGAAACCATATTGACTTGGTGTTCCCAAAGTTCATTCTTAGTCTTTCAAAGGAGATTACATTTCAAGACTTATTTTGGCCCATTTTTCTGATAGCTATGTATTATCGTTCTATTTGCCACTGTCCTACAGCATTCCCAGCAGAATAGAGCTCTATCAGATCTAAAAGTTAATGACCTTTTCCACTGCTCTACATGAATATATTTGTGCACCTCTGATACAAGTAAGTTATTTTAGTGAAGGTGTCATATATGAGAAAACAGAGAGGAGAATCCATTGATCTTCTGCAATCTAAGAAACATAGGTTTCGTCCTTCGAAAGAGGCATATAGATGAGCCCGAGCAGCATCTCATTAGCCTAATTTCTGCCATGCAAACTTTGATGTTAGCAACTTCGAAGCACCGGCAAGCAGTGTAGCTGCTGGTACTTCAAAGTACCCATGCAACTTTGAAGTTCTCTTACTCCCAAAACGTTTAGGGAGTAAGGGCACCTCAAAGTTACATGGGTACTTCGAAATGGCTGTGGCTACACTGCTTGCCGGTGCTTTGAAGTTGCTAACTTCAAAGTTCATGCAGCAGGAATTAACCTAATGAGGTGCTGCATATGCAGCGCAGCACTTCTTTACTATTCACCAAGTGGGCTCGTTTACAATGCCTCCTTCAAAGGAGTGGGCTAGGGTAGTGGAGCCCATAGTGTCAGATTTTATTGCTGAAGACAATGGATGCTTTTCATTAGTAAGGCGACAGACTTAGGATTTGTAAATTTACATGTTAGATGGGACACTGAGCATGTTTCACCATGTCGTGATGCAAGAAAGAGCAAGATGCAACAAGAGGCAGTATGGTAACAGCAAAGGTGAGTACTCTAACATGTAAGAGCCAGCAAAATTTCTAGGGACTGAAAGACCTTGGACATTGACTTTTTTTTTTAATATCTTCCTTCACAATGCCAGGAGTGTTCCGATTCCCCCAAGGAAACTGGTGGGAAAGCGATGCAGTGTGATTTCTTTATAACACAAGACATATGGAGTCAGATCCCAAGACTCCAAGTGCAGTTAGCGACTCCCCTTGTGGAGATGCTTTAGCTAGAGCACTGGCAGAGGTCTCCCCCCGCACTCTTGCAGTGATCAAGCTGCCACGTTAAAGTGCTGCCACAGCAGCATTTTAAACTCGCAAGTGTAGAAAAAGCCAAACTGTGAACCCAGTGAGAAGAGATCATCTCCCGCCTAGGAAGATGGACTATCAAAATAAAATGGACCACTGTGGGCCATCACAATATAAAGACTGCTTGTTGTCTTCTTCTGCCCTTGGGTGTAAAAGGGCTTCTCCCATCAGCCTGATTTTCCAATTACGGAAATATAATTAGCTGACAGACAATATTCATTCTCTGCTGTTTCCTACACTTTCCTTCCTCCCTACTGCCCTCCAGCCAAAGCTATGATGCAGAAACATACAGCCCTAGAAGATATTCAGAGCTGATAAATTAGCACAACTCTGCCACATTTTGAAACTACATATATACACATTTGTCTGCTTACATTTTGTAATAAACTCATTTATTTTCTTAGTTAATGTAGCATATAATAATTTAATATAGGATTGGCTATGAGATCTAAGTAGAGCTACCCTTTGTGATACTATGTCACCATATTTGTATGGAAATATGTTTGAATATAAGAATGCATAACTTGAATATGCTTTATGAAAAATGGGTTGGATACGCATGTGTACATACACTTCTCAGTTTATGTTAATGTTCTGCCCATGGTATCTGATACTATCACACTAATTAGTTGTAAGTGAAATTAGTAGTAGTAGTTCTCTCTACTTAATACTGAACAAAATATTGAAAACATTGATTGATTTCCATTGATATTTTCATATTAAGGCCACATCTACAGGATAGTAATCTTTCCAAAGACAATCTCCCAGGTGATGTGTTCTGGAAGATCACCTTCCAGAAAATAGTGTCTACACATAAAAAACGGCCTTAAAGAGCCATCCATTCTTCCAAAAGAGAGTGCCCACACAGCCATAGGCACTCTTTCTAAAGAACGGCCCAGGAAATGCTGGGGATGGGGTTGCATGGCTGGAAAGCCCTTCCGGGAGCACCAGTCAAATGTTGCCTTAAAGGATGCCTCCCAAACAGCCCCTCCATGCACATACTATTGATGCCTGCTGATGTGATCACAGCAAAGTTGATACTGTGCCCAGTTTTAGCCCTCATCTCTGAGAGCCATGGACCCACAGCAGCTGCGGACCCAGAGGATCGCCCTGGCTCACCTTCTGGAAGCCATCCTCCACCTCAGGCAGTGCTGGAGACCTGGTCCCGGGGACCCCCAACCTACCACAGCTCCTGCCATGGCCTCTGGGACGTTTACGTGTATGTGGACCCACACTGCAAGCATCAACTGGTGGGACCAGGTGGTTCTGGCTGAATGGATTGATGTGCACTGGCTGGAGAACTTCATAATGAAGAATGACTTCAAGGAGCTCTGCAGCTGGCTCATGATCATCTTTCAACACCAGGACACCCAGATGCAGCCAGATCTCTTGGCGGAGAAGCAAGTGGCCACTGCCATATGGAAGTTTGCTGCCCTGAGCTACGTCTACATGTGTATGCTACATCGAAATAGCTTATTTCAATGTAGCGACATCGAAATAAGCTATTTCGATGAATAGCGTCTACATGTCCTCCAGGGCTGGTGCCGTCGACGTTGGGCAGCACTACATCGAAGTAGGCGCTGCAGGGGAGCGTCTACACGCCAAAGCGGCCCACATCGAAATAAGGGTGCCAGGAACAGCTGCAGACAGGGTCACAGGGCGGACTCAACAGCAAGCCGCTCCCTTAAAGGGCCCCTCCCAGACACAGTTGCACTAAACAACACAAGATCCACAGAGCCGACAACTGGTTGCAGACCCCGTGCATGCAGCATGGATCCCCAGCTGCAACAGCAGCAGACAGAAGCCCTGAGCTAAGGGCTGCTGCCCACGGTGACCATAGAGCCCCGCAGGGGCTGGAGAGAGCGTCTCTCAACCCCTCAGCTGATGGCCGCCATGGCGGACCCCATTATTTCGATGTTGTGGGACAGGGATCATCTACATGTGCCCTACTTCGACGTTCAACGTTGAAGTAGGGCGCTATTCCCATCTCCTGTTGGGGATAGCAACTTCGACGTCTCGCCGCCTTATGTCGATTTCAACTTCGAAATAGTGCTCGCCATGTGTAGACGTGGTGGGCACTATTTCGAAGTTGTCATGGCTACTTCAAAGTAGCCAGCTCGCGTAGACGTGGCTGTGGACAGCTACCACTCCATCAGGCAGTGGTTAAGAGTGGGCAAGTCTACTACTGGGGACATCGTCCTCACAGTAAGGCATGGGTTACATGTTGGCCTGGCACAGGAGGGAGAGAGGGTTGCTTGGCAACAGGGACCTCCAGGGGCTGGGGGGTGCTGGGGAGGGAGGAGAGAGAGGGGGACAGGAGGAGGGAGTGCTGGGCAGAAAGGAAAAGAGGAGGAGTTCTGGGGCGAGGGAAGGGGAAAGGGGCACCCTTGTATACATTCATGAGCCTGCCTGCCCTCCCTTTCCTGTAAGTCATGAAATCCATCAACTGGGTTCTGCTCTGGAGGCTCTTGTGACTTGGATTCAGCTGTTGCGGGGTTTGCCATCTTCAGTTCTCCCAGTGCTTTGGAGCAATCGATAACATGCATATCACCATCAGAGCTTGGACCACAGTACCAGACACTACATCAACCCCAAGGGATACCACTCCATCGTGCTCCAGGCATGGGTGAACCGCTGTGGCTGGTTCATGCATATTTATGTGGAATAGCCAGGCCAGGTGCAGGACACGTGCATCTTCTAGAACTCTGTCCTGTACCACAGGATGGATCCTTGTACTTACATCCCTGTAACCAACCAGACTCGGGTTCCCCAGAAACAAGGCTGCACCCAGAAGGCGAGTGCTATATTTGGTTTATTGAAAGTGCGTGACACCCACGACAGGAGCCGCGGCGACGCTGCAGTCACCAGTGGGGGAAAACCCGACACATCAGAGCTTCGCTCGGGGAGAGGCTCTGTAACAGGCCTCCTGACACTAGCTGATAAAGCTTAACTCATTAACATAAGATTGCCTAAAATTGCCTATGCATTCCTTATCACTATCTCTTGTGGCCTACTGCCAGCGTAGCCTTGAAGTATTGGCAAGCGTGTTTTCTTTTGCAGGTGTTGCCATGGCGGGGTTAGTTGTTTTGCAGCTTTTCACCTTACACAGACTGATTTGTTTAGGATTCCTCTGAGGGTCCACAGAGGGGTCGGACTGCTCTCATGAGGCCGTTACAAAATCTTCTCGCACCCTACTTTCCTCCCCACAACCCCTTTGTGAACTCCGAGGCTAGTGGGAATCGAGTGAGGTGGTTGAGGCCACTCTGGCAAGACGTCTGGCCATACAGCGTGCACCTGTAGAACAGACTTGACAACAGCATATGAGAGCAGTGAAAGCAAAGTTACGCAAAAGGGTATAGTTTTGTAAGAGAGCAGGAGTAGCACTGACACCTATGAAGCTTGTGTCCATAAGCTGTCCCATGGCCATACTGTTGGGCAGACAAAAGGCAGACGCGTTGATGGCAGACTGTGCCAACACTACCCATACGTTGGAGCTGTCACTGATACATGGGCCCCACTCTGAAGCCATTGCTACTGCAGTCCAGAGGTGCCAGCGCCACAGCCAGGCCATGGTTACAGGGTCCGTAGCATCAATCTGCGGGAAGAAACACAGTGAGGAGAGTCCTCTCTGTCAGTGAGGGCCACGGCCATGCCCGGGCCTTCTGCTAGGATAGTAACTGTTTGTATAGCCCCCGAGGGTGCACCACACTGCCAGGCACTAATCAGAGGTGCACTGGTCACTGGTGTGGGGGTGCATTCTGTGTGTGCCGTCATGGGCGTCACAGGGACCAGCTCGACTAGGAGTTGCCCCACTTCCCAGACAACCAGCAGGTCGGTGTGGTTGTAACACCGTAGCTCAGCCAGTGGTGGGTCAGGGACTGACCAGTACTTTGGGACCCAACTCAACCCAGGTACTCAGGTATTAACAGCAAAGAGGATCTCGTGGGTACACTCAAGTACGTCCGCTTTTGCCCAGGGTTCGGCAGTGGTTAGGGGTGCTACAGTCTCCAGATTCCCAGCAAGGAGCACCATCCGGTGTCCTTCCACTTGCACCTGGCCTGGGAGTGAGGCCTGCCTGACACGTAATACAACTCCTTGCTCAGGGGCAAGGCGCAGGCGCTCATAGGGAGTAGTGGGTCCAACAGCCCAGTTGTTAAGAAGGAAGACAGCACAGTGCACCACCTCCCCCCACCTTTTCAGGGTGTTCATGGGTGTTAGTTTGCAGATTTGCTCTTTCAGGAGTCCGTTCATCCGCTCAATTAGCCCACTCGCGATGGGGGTATATGGCATGTGGAACGTCCAGGTTACCCGTAGGTTGGCCTCCCAGTCACGGACACGTTGGGCTGTGAAGTATGTGCCCTGATCACTCTGTATTGCCAGGGGGATGCCATACCATTCACTGAGTTGGGTGAGCACTGTAAGCGTAGCAGCAGCGTCGGCATGCTTGCAGGGATGTACAAACAGCAGACCAGTATAGGTATCCACGGCGGTCAGCTCATAGAGCCACGAGCACGAAGGAGGTAGTGGTCCGATATAATCGATTTGCCACTCACTACAGGGCAAGTGCCCGCGGCGTACGCTTCCTTTGGCTAGCGCTAGTGCTACGGGGGCCAGTTTGGTGCATTTCAGTCGGGCCACCCGATACTCTACCAGGGGGAGGTTCTCACCCTTGATCAAGCTGTATTGGCAGGCTGTGTGAGCTCCTCGGTGCCCTGACTCTACATGTAAGGCCATGGCACGTACTGTGATTGTGTGTCCTGCCATCTGATCCATGGCTGCATTGAGTTGTGCCTCCCAAGTCATCTGTTTGGTATGGGCATCAACGTGCCGCACCGCCAGGGGCTGCTGCCAAGCAAAAGCTAGGAATCGTTCCCATAAATCAGCGCCCCAGAGGGGGTGATCCGCTATCTTCCATTCCTTGGTTTCCCACGTTGTTACCCAGGTGCACAGACCCTTGTAGACTACCCAGCTGTCAGTATAGATAAAGGTCTCCGCTTGCCCAGCTTTCACCGCCAGCGTCGCTGCCCGCAACTCTGCCCATTGGCTCGAATTACCTGTTCCTCAGGCAAAGGTGATTTCATCCTTATAGGGGGCATATGCAACTGCTTGCCACTCTGTCTGTCCCGTTGTGGTGTACGTAGTAAACCCATCGGTTACCCAGATGCTTTCTCTCCTCTCCTCAGTCACGGTATCCAACGGAGGTGCCTCCTCCACTGGCGAGAGGGCTACTAGTAGGTCGACGGCAGGTAGCTTATCTGTTAGCTGGGGATCATGCTGAAAAGTAATGGTGTCCAGGAAAGGGACATGTGGAACAGTGAGTGTGGGGGCTCCCAAGCGCATGTGCTGCTGTAAGTAGTGTTTCCACTTCAAGTGGGTAGCTGCTTGGGCCACTTCTGTATGTGCACGCTCGAGGTATCCATGAGCCACCCCATTAATGGGATCAGTGTCCGTACAGTAACAGGGGTGACGCCTGTGACCCGCTGAGTGTCCTGCAAAGCCCACACACTGCTAGGATCTGCTTTTCCAGGGGGGTGTACCCACCTTCGGCTCTGTGGAGGGTTCGTGACCAGAAGCCGATGGGTTCTTTTCGCTGGGTTCCTACCTGCTGCCACAGACCCCAGGATGCCACATCGCCAACAGTTGCTACCTCCAGTTTAAATGGTTGGCCTTGCAGCGGTGCAGTGAGGCGGGCGTGTGCCACCACTGCCTTTTTGCGGAGATCAAAGGCTAGTTGGTGCTTCTCTGTCCAGTTCCACTGGGTGGCTTTGTGCACAAGCTCCTGTAAAGGATGCATAAGAAACGCAAGGTGCGGAATAAAAGCACGCCAGAAACCGAGAAGGCTCAAAAAGGTTTGCAACTGTTGTTTAGACGAGAGTGTGGGAAACGGTTGGATGATATGCCGCACTTTCGGCGGAATGCATTTGTCTGTACCCATCCACAGTACACCCAAGTAGACCACACTAGTGGCTGGCCCCTGCACTTTCTTGGGGTTAGTAGCCTGCCCCCATTCCTCCCAACCTGTTATGACAGCGTCTAGGGCAGCTTGAACAGTCGGTTTATCTGGTCCTGCGATCATAACGTCGTCGATGTAGTGGTAGTAGGCCATCTGGTCAGGGAGGTCCAGATGCTCCAGATTGGCCTGCACTAGCTGACGGCAGATCATTGGGGTAAATGTGTACTGCTTTGTTAGCCATGTGAAGGCAAACTGCTCTTGACTCTTGGGATGAATGTCAATAGAGAAAAACGTATTGGCCAGGTCTATGACTGCATGCCACGGCAAGGCTGCCATGGTGATGCGCTCCAGGATGGTAACCATGTCCAGACCTATGGCCATAAGCTCTGGGGTCACCTTATTGAGTTCCCCATAGTCCACCCTCATGCGCCACGATCCATCCGGCTTCTTCACTGGCCAGATGGGGCTGTTGAAGGTGCTCAGCATGGGGCGAATAATCTCCACCTGTAGCAATGCAGCAATAGTGTCACTGATCTCATGCTCTCCACCAGGAATGTGGGACTGCTTGACTGACACCGGGGTCTGGGGGACCGGCAGGCGCACAGGGTCTCATTTGAGATGTCCCCGCAGTAGGGGCTCCACAGTTTTGATTGCCCGAATGTATCGGGGGTGCCCAAAGGCAAACAGCCCATAATGCATATCTACACACCAGCCATGCAAGACATCCATTCCAATGATGTGTTCACCCAAAGGTGCAGCCAGCACAGTTGCCCGAAAGGGAGGGGCTTTCCTCAGTGTTAGGGTGACCTCCACCAAATAAGTGGTGGTCTCCGTTCCTCCGAGGCCCTGCATGACCACCATGCAACCTGCAGTCTGGGTGGAATGCAGAATGGTCACCTCAGCTCCAGTGTCTAACAGCGCTAACACATGCTGCTCCCCTCCCCGAGGCCACTTGATGGTTAACAGGACGAATGGGCGCCAGTCCCCTGCTATCTGTTGCACCGCCACAGCTCGTACCGCAGGGGACCCGCCTCCCTGTCATTTCCTAGGGGAAAGGCTCCAGTCGACGGGGGCCCTGGATTCTGTCCTCCCACCAGATCCTGTACCTTTCCGTGGTGCCTTGGTCTCGCCCACCCTCTTGGAGGCACCCACATCCTCAATCCTCTGGGTAGGCGGCAGTTGTAACCAACACTTGTAAAGTCTGGTATTGGCAAACCATTGATCTCCTCACGGGAGACTCCTGCCTTCAGCAAGTCCATCCATATGGTTCTCCAGGTCACCCTAGCAAGCCCTTTTTCCTGCCCGTGTGCTCCTGCCTGACCACCTTTTCCTTTTGTGGCACGGACGGCTTTCACACCTATGACAGTCTCTAGCTGCATCAACGTTCCAACCAAGTCACCTACATGCCCATTCGCCACCATGACCACAGCCATAAGGGAGGCCTTCAGCTCGAGGGGGGCAAGGCGTAACAGAGTAGCTTTGATAGATTTCTGGACCTCTACATCATCTGGTCCTATGTCGATGAAAGCCACAACCCAAGCCATGCCTTCCGGGATCGTACGCCAGGGCCTCACCAGTGCTTCCAGTTCCCCTGCAGAGGGGTAGACCTGGTCCACCACCGTAGTTAATCAGCGGTACAGGGACAGCACTTCCATGGCATTCCCCCGGGCATCAGCAACGCCCTGCATGGTCTGCAGCGCCTGTCTGACCTGTGACTCCTGGGACAACATGCCCATCTGGTGAAGTTCCGCAAGCAGCAGCAACACAGTGTTGCCCGTGTTCTCCCACACATGCACCATCCAGGCCAAAAGGCCTTCCCCTGGCTCCTGCTTAAAATTCTTCACCATTTCGTGCAACTCACTTGCCTTAAATGTCTGCCAGACCTCATTGCAGCGACCTCCTTCTGCCCTCAGCTCCCGAATGGGGTGCGCCTGTCCTGGGACGGTTTGCACAGCCTCCTCGTTCACCTCCTTCTCCTCCTCAGATGAGGAAGAGCTCCAAATATTCCCATCCCAGGTCTCGGGGTCCCAAGTGGCTAGCGCAAGGACCGCACACACTTCAGCCATCGACACCGGTTCCTCCCCTAGTTTCACACGCCACCGATTCGCCACTCTCACCGCCAACACCTCACACCGATGGATTAACTCTTGCGTCCTTTCGGACTGCAAGGTAACCACCTCCTGCGCTATTGCCCGCGCATCCACCATATCGCGATATTCCTGCTCCTTCCCCGCCAGCGCCTTCTGCAAGTGGAGAAGCTCCTCATCATCCAGGTCCCAGAGGGAAGTTAGGAAAAGCCACACTATCTCTCCCACCGCCCTTTTTTCCGTCCCTGGCTGGTGGCTCAGCCACAGCCGATGCAATGCCCCTTCTGTCTGTACCGGCGTCACACCTGCTGCCTCCTGCAACTCTGGCCACTCTGCTGGGGCTGCCCAACAGGCCACCATCCGCACTATGGGCCCCCATCACTCCATCGAGGGCCATCCTGGTGTGCGCTGCAGGGACAGCTCTGGCTTCCCTGCCTCCCCCACTTTCGACCAAAAAGGCATCGTACCTGGAGAACCCTGCTTGCTGCGCCAGTTGTAGTCAACCAGGCTAGGGTTCCCCAGGAACGAGGCTGCACCCAGAAGGCGAGTGCTATATTTGGTTTATTGAAAGTGCGTGACACCCATGACGGGAGCACTGGAGACGCCGCAGTCACCAGTGGGGGAAAACCAACATGCCAGAGCTTCGCTTGGGGACAGGCTCTGTACCAGGCCTCCTAACACTAGCTGATAAAGCTTAACTCATTGACATAAGATTGCCTATGCATTCCTTATCACTATCTCTTGTGGCTTACTGCCAGCATAGCCTTGAAGTATTGGCAAGCGTGCTTTCTTTTGCAGGTGTTGCCATGGCAGGGTTAGTTGTTTTGCAGCTTTTCATCTTACACAGACTGGTTTGTTTAGGATTCCTCTGAGGGTTCACAGAGGGGTTGGACTGCTCTCATGAGACCGTGACAAAATCTTCTTGCACCCTACAATCCACCAGCAGGAACGTGCCATCAGGGATGTTGCTGTGTCCCTCTTCATGGTGGGTGATCCAGCCTACCTACTGCAGCCCTGGTTTATGCAGCCATAGGTTTATCCCAGGAGGTTTTCAATGGCTGGCCCACATGGGCATGCTACTCCACTGAGTGCACCTTCGGCTGCTTGAACGTGAGATTTAGGTGCTTCCACATGTGCCTCACTATCAGGGTGGAGAACGTCCCCCAGGTCATGGGAGCCTTCTGTGTCCTCCACAGCCTAATTGAGGCCAGGGACGAGATCCTCCCCCAGGGCTGGCAGACTGAGGGCAGTCCTAGATTTGAGGAGCCCACTGAGGGACCTGACCAATGAGCTCCACATTCAGGAAGCCGTTCAGGAGGCTTTTGCCCACAATCCAGAGTAACCCTACCTGGGCAACCCCCCACAGGTCCCTCCCCCCCATGCACCTCTCATCGTTCTTCCCCACCACCAATAACAGGGGACACATGGGGTATTGCAAACAACTAATTTTACTGAACATCAAAACTTTAAAAAAATAAAAAATGTCTATTTAACTGTTTACATATGTGAAAGGGGTAACTATCTGCATTGGGAAGTCTTTGAAGGGGGGCATCACAACATGGGTGGGCGGTGGGACCACTATTCCAGGAAGTGGGAGGAGAGCTGCAAGCCCAGGCAGCTGTGGGAGCTCTTTCCACCCTGGGTGCAGGGACCCCTCAGGACATGGAGGGTGCTGGGCACATCGGGAGGTGGGTTAGCATGGGCTCGGCCTTGGCAGGGGGCTGCCTCCATAGGGGGACTGCCTTTGTGGGGCCCCCTAGCTACGAGCCAGGCCATGACGACAGAGGGTGAGTGGTCTGCTGGTAGGTGGGCAGCAAGGGCCTCAGGGACTTCAGGGTGGGCAGGTGCAGAGGCTTCAGGGTGGGCCACTGGCTGGGCCAGAAGATCTGCAAGGGCCCTGCACACAGTTTGGAGCATGCCCACCACCTCTGCCCATTTGTCCCACTGCCAGGCCATGCTGGCCTTGTTGTGTGCTAGCTGGCGCCCCACCAGTATGTTCTAGTAGCTGAGGGTGGCTGTGTATGCAGCATCCTCTTCCTCCCAGTCTCAGTGTTGGGGCCTCCAGCCGTGGGCCTGGTGGGAGCCCAGTGGTGGGGCTGATCCAGCCCTCTCAGCTCTCACTCCTGGGCTCTGTGGCTCCTCAGCCTGGACAGGCATGCTGGGGCTCTGCCACCCAGAAGATGCTGCAGCTGTAAGGGATGGAGGGGGAGAGAGAAAGGGAAAGGGATTAGTCTCCTGCCCTAGCCCTGGTTGCCATGCCCCACAACTCCCTGTGGGCACCTATCCCCACCTGTGACCCCAGGGACAGGCATGCCCCTGTAGTGGTAGCATATGTTCCCTGCACAGCGGCCCATGCCATGCACAGCCTCTGTGATGCCTTGGGGAGGGTGCTGACAATGGTGGGTCCCACAGCCCCCTGGGGAATAGGTTAGGGGGGAAAGCGGGAACATCCAGGCAAGGGGGAGTCACCACCTGGGTGGAAGATGAGCTGGGTGCAGCCTGGTCCTGCCTGGACCACCCCCCCACACACATGCAGCTCATGGCACTGTCCATGGGGGCAGGAGCTGGATGTCACTGGTGGGCATGCCAGCATGCCAGGGGCTCACTCTGGGGTGCAATATCTGGGGTTGGGCTATCGCCCAGGTGCCTGGGGGTGGCCATACTCACAAGCCTGGGTTTAGCAGGTCAATGCTCAAACCACTGAGCTACTCCCCCTACCCCGGGGTACGCATTGTGACTCACACTTACCAGAGGGTCCCTTGAAGAGATTGGGGAATGACTGGCTTGATGATGTGCAGCTGGAGGAGGCTGAGGGCATCTTGATCACTTTAACTTCTCCGAGGACTTATCCCTGGATGGCACCTCAGTCTCTGGTGTGCTGGCCTGGATGGTGGGTCCAGGCTGGTCCTTGCCCAAACCCGGCTGCCCCTCGAGTGCAGCAGGGGGCAAAGGGGCTGCAAAGTGCAGGTTGCTGCACGGTGAGGAGCTGTCCTTACCAGTGAGGAGCCTGTGCAGATCCTGATAGTATGAGCAGGTGGCTGGGGCCTGCCCTGACCACCTGGTGTAGTCCTAGGCCCACATATATCCCTGCTGGAGTTCTTTAACTTTACTCCAGTCCTGATTGGCAGACTGCGCAGGGTGGTCTCAGGTGGCCAAGCCAATGGCCATCTGGGCAAACATGGGGGTATTTTATCAGTGGCCCTTTGTGTCACTGAGGACCTCTCCTTATGCCAGAGCCCCAGGAGATGCTGGAGCTGTGGCACCATCCAGGAAGGGATCCTCTGCTTTGTGCCCTGGGTGGGCTCCTGGAAGACCTCTGCTGGCTCCCTGGGGGTGCCCTTCATGTCCTGAGGTGGCTGGTGGCTGGCCATGGTGGTTCCAGATGTCGCAGGGGTGGCTGGGGAGCCTGTGGTGCAGCAGTGCACATACTTGCTGCCTCTGTGCTCTCAGCTTCCTGCCATGGGGTTTCTGGGTCATTGCAGCTTTAAGAGTGGCAGAAGGCAGAGACCATAGAGTCCCATTGGTGCTGGCAGAAGCATCTCTGTGCTCCAGCTGGCCAGTGCCATGGAGGACTGCTCATTCAAAAGAAGGGGTTGTGGAGCAGCTACACATTTTTCCTGAAAGATTCTTTTGGAAGAAGGTGCTCTTCCTGGTCTGGGAGAGGAATAGGACCTCTGGAAGAAGGGCTGCGTTCTTTCAAAAGGAAGTCGAAAAAGCTCATTTTTTGTGTGGACATGCGACTTGTTCTTTCTGAAGAGCACCTGCTTTTCCAAAAGGACTTACTAGTGTAGACACAGACTAAGAAAAATTTCAATGACATAATAAGGATTTCAATCCTTCTTGTCATCCATACTCATGAGTAAAATTGATTTCAGCCAATTATTCCTGGTTAGATAATAACAATAATAATAATACACAGCTTAGAATACTTTGATCTAAAAACATGAACATTCAGAAAGTTGTTTGGACATGATAAAAAAGACATCATAGATGAGCTTCACATCTTTTATTCTTTTTCATAAAAAAGTGTCAAACCACTGTAAGAAGAGTGTGTCAAAACAGACAGTTCTACACAGAGCAAAAAACTGGTACAAATATTGAATAATTCAAGAATGATCATTTTAATAGTTGTAATGTATAATACTTGTAAGTTTTCACAAAGCAGTACTGCATTTTATTTCAAGATTTGTGATTATTAATTTTCATATTTATATTCTGTGTCTGAATATGTAAAGGCACATGTTGAAACTATTACAGACACTGAAATATTTGCCTTTGCTAGAAGCTTTGGAAATATGCCAAATTTTAAAAATATTCAAATAAATACTCAATATTCAAATAAACAGTATCTAAAATATCTGGAGTAGACTGAAATTTCACAAAACTATGATTTTTTCCCCTTGTTATTTCCAAGGTGGCATTGGAAAGACATATCACTCTCAGTGGAAGAAAAAGTTCTTGGCTAAGACCACAAAAAACACATTAAACAATTTATTTTTTAAAAAAATAGTTCTTCATATTCCTTTAGAAGTTTACTTGAATTAAGTAAAGATTCAAAATTTCAGTTTTATTTCCTACCCCAACATATAAGCATAGTTTTTTAAACAAATTGCTAGGTCTCTCAGGCTGCGTCTACACGTGCACGCTACTTCGAAGTAGCGGCAGTAACTTCGAAATAGCGCCCGTCACGTCTACACGTGTTGGGCGCTATTTCGAAGTTGAAATCGACGTTAGGCGGCGAGACGTCGAAGTCGCTAACCCCATGAGCGGATGGGAATAGCGCCCTACTTCGACGTTCAACATCGAAGTAGGGACGTGTAGACGATCCGCGTCCCGCAACATCGAAATAGCGGGGTCCTCCATGGCGGCCATCAGCTGGGGGGTTGAGAGATACTCTCTCTCCAGCCCTTGCGGGGCTCTGTGGTCACCGTGGGCAGCAGCCCTTAGCCCAGGGCTTCTGGCTGCTGCTGCTGCAGCTGGGGGTCCGTGCTGCATATACAGGGTCTGCAACTAGTTGTTGGCTCTGTGTATCTTGCACTGTTTAATGAAAGTGTGTCTGGGAGGGGCCCTTTAAGGGAGCGACTTGCTGTTGAGTCCGCCCCGTGACCCTGTCTGCAGCTGTGCCTGGCTCCCTTATTTCGATGTGTGCTACTTTGCCGTGTAGACGTTCCCTCGCTGTGCCTATTTCGATGTTGGGCTGAGCAACGTCGAAGTTGAACATCGACGTTGCCAGCCCTGGAGGACGTGTAGACGTTATTCATCGAAATAGCCTATTTCGATGTCGCAACATCGAAATAAGCTATTTCGAAGTTGGGTGCACGTGTAGACGTAGCCTCAGATCTCTACAGAAAGATCATCACTGATAATACAGTACCCTTCAACAACTTACAAATATAAATAAAATCACTTCAACAATAGCAATCATAATACTGAGGACCAAATCCTGGCATTCTTACTCAGGCAGAAGTACTATTAGCAACACATCTTAACAATGAGAGTTCATTTTCATTTTCAGATTATATTGAAATTTCCCCAAAGGAGGGCTTGTGTAGGCATTCAGTCTGGAGAAAATGTACAAGTCTGCTTCTGATATTAAGTTTAAGTTTCTTCCTCCACTGGGCATTCCCATACCTTCCTGTTTCAAATACATCTAAAATCCCTCTTGAGATCCACTGCTTTAAACACTCTTCAGTAAACAAGGGGAATGTCCTTTGATTTTTCACACTTTTTCTGCTTTACCATTAGAATTATATCACATCCTCTTCATAACTACATCCTGCTGCTGACCTGAGGCAAAATACAATTATCCTTGTCAATTTGCCCTTGCCTTAGAACATTAGCTATTGACAAAGCCCCATTATTACGTACAAATTACAAGATTTAATGAAACAAGTAGTGGTTTTTAAAAGAAAGCCACAAAAATAAAATAAAGATTTACAATTTTGCAGACTAAATTGAAATTTTATCTTGTACGTATTCATGCAAATTAAAACACTAATTAGCTAATGATGTCAGACTTGTACTTAAGTTATTAACTTCTATATTAATCGCATTCATAATCAATTAAAAGGAAATAAATTAGAAGAAAATAAATTTTATCTGCACATATAACATACAAGTCACCTTGAATTCCTATAGGGTGAAGTAGCTGATTAAAACTAGCACATATTTTTATATAAAAATTCTTCTCCATTGTCCAGAAGCTCAGTTTATTTGATATTCATCTTATCCTGTAAAACTTAAATGTTATTAGGAAATGGTGGGTGGGGTATTCTATGCTTAGGGCACTTTCTAATGAGTTTAATATTTTAGGGCTCTTGATATTGACATGTGATGTGGGGAGAAAGAACAAAAAAGGAGGAAATATAATAATAATTTGATAAAGTCTTAAAATGGAGCAATACACTAATGTTTTCATATATTATTCATACTTGTAGTATTATGCCTGGGTAGAATAATTGTTACAAAATGAAATCGTTGACTGAGGATGAGTGAAGAATAAGTGTAAAGCCACAGCTAATTTGATGCTACGGTCTTTGACTTAGGTACCTCAGTGAAGATGAACTTATTATCAGAAACTATAAAAGAAACATTGGAATAATTTCTGTGTTGTAGGCAAGATAATTGTAGCTACTAACACTTCTATCATAAATCCTTGTTTTCAAGGGTTATAGGATATGTCAGCTGCTAAAGATTGCCCCAAGATAAATTATGCAGCAGAATGGGACAATAGGAGCACTAGTACAGCAGTGGTGTGCATTTATGTGACAAGTAAAATATGAGCTTTGAGTGACTGAATTAGATTTGACAAAAAAAATCTTCCAAGAGAGCCTAATTGTAGAGTTACATTCATTGCGCTTTGTAGATTTACATCAGTGTAATACCTGCTGATGATCACTGGTCTTTCTTTTAAACTAAATTGAGTACCTTCACCACAATAAATAGCTTCTTTTACAAATCTGACAGTTTTTCATGGAAAATATGGACATTTTGGGTACACTGGCAAAGAAAAATAAAATGTCAGCTCTGCACAGTTTTTAAACAGGCTGTTTCCCAAGCCGAAACAAACTGATAACTCAGTCATTTGCAACAGATTGTCTAGAAAGCTTAAAAAATAACCATCCCCTGCAAAGGTCTTAATGTTGCAGTACTTTAAAGTTTTGCTTGGCCCTTCCAGTAGGTGTTTACAATGTATTTTCATAGTGAAAAAAAAAAATTAATACTCTATGCTCCTGGCTGCCTTGGAGACTGCAACTGCCAGTTTACTTTGATCTCCTTGTCCTGTAAGGCTAGATTGTAAGAAGCAACATGACCCCTCATTGTTGAATGATTAAAACAGTTCCAGGCCACCTTCTCACAGAATTCCACCCTCAGACTAACAGCAGAAATAGCAATATGGGTTTTCCCAATTAGGAAACTAAGGACCCTTCCTTCCCTTTAGTGACGGTGTTTCTTGCAAAGAGGAAAAGGTAATACTGTCTAGAAAAAGTTTCCTTCCCACATTTCTTATGGAATTCTGGATTACTGACCTATATCCAGTGCCTGCCTTGATCTTGACCAACCTGTCAGAGAACATCTGTGAGCTAAATACCCAGCTAAGTAAAATGGGCCCAATTCCTCTTCAGTGAAATTGGTTTTAGTTTTCATTTGACTTCAGTGGACTGATTCCAACTTTGCACTCAAATTAATGGAGAATTAAATCCAATACACACTGACCAAATTTGCTAAATTTTAATTATTTTAAGTCTTCCAAAGAAATTTTAGGATATTTCTGGTCATTGGTACCTGACACTCAGACTAAATCATAAGAATTTGATACCAAAGGAATAGTTACCAGTTCCACTAATTCTTGAGCTAAATTTTTTTTTAAAACATGGCTGGAAATAGTGCAGGAAAGCAAACTGTTATGACCTATTGTAAACATCATGAATTTTAACAGCTCCTAAGTATGAATTTACTGAATTCCATGTAGAATCTTGTGGGGGTTAATTAATTAACTCTTTGACATACAAGTCATGGCAGCTTTACCATGAGCTATTTGTGGCCTTGAAACACCACACGCACAATGATGAATGAGATTATCATTACTTCAACAACAGTTTATGACAAACACTGTATGAGATCCAATGTCGAATAGATATATCCAGGGTGATTCTGCTAAAGAGTTGATATATGCATTCCATCAAAACCCTCCCAAGAGGCTGTTAATGAAATTTAATATAGTCATGGAATGAGAGGTATAGCTTTGTTATGGGTTAGAAGACAGAAAACCAAGAGTAGAATAAAGTAGATATTTACGTTAAGCTGACAGCTGTGTTCCAAAGCTCTATAGTGGCACAGTGTTGTATGAAAAATTCAGCAGTGACCTGTAAAAGGAGGTGAACAGCGACATTGTATGATTTCCACTAGACACATTTTGGTTAGTTAAATCTGCGGCTATGGCTACATCTACCCTAGCATTCTTCTTTCAAAAGAGGCATGACAATGAGGGACATTGAAAATGCAAATGTGGTGCAGATTTACTTATCTGGTAACTCATTTGCATATTCTTCTTTCAGAAGAGTTTCTTTCTAAAGAAGAAAAGCAGTGCAGACATGGAAGGAATTGAGGACCCACACAGCCCATGTGCTTCAGTGGTCCCCAAGAGCTCCACAGAGGCAGCAGAAAGGGGCACCAACATGCTATGCACACAGATGGAGATTGCAGCAACACAACAACACCAGTCTCCACCAGGCTGAGCTGACTGAGTGGCACCTCTGGCTAGAAGAGGCCAACCTGGAGTAGCGGAGGGATGTGTGGGACCAGCTGATGTCCCTCCTGGAGGGCATCCATGGGACCCTGCAGGAGCATGTGGGTAATGTAGCCTGGCTCCTGGGCCTCCTTACAGCCCCCCCTTGCTGGCCATCGCCCTTAGCAACCCCAGAGGCCCCCACTGAGAAGCCCCCTCACAGGGATCCCTGCCCCAACACATGCCGATGCCCCCACTGACATCCCCCATCCCTACCTTACAGTGCTCGCCGCTCCATCCCAGGCCTGCCGCAGAGCTAGCACCTGTGGAGGAAGGAGATCCCAAGGCTGATACAACCCCCATCCCTGAATGGCCCTCTCACTTCAGGCCCCTCCCCACACCATGCCCTGTTCAGACCCCTCCCTGCCCCACAATGTATATGGCTGGCCCCCTCTCCCCTCATTGTAAATAGTTACACCCTTGCACAGGCACTGGGTTGTGGTTCATGTTGATAAAGGTTCATTGCACACCAATTCTCGTGTCCCATGGTCTTGTGGGGGGAAGCCACTGGTGCTGTGGTGGTGGTGGCAATGGTGCATGTGGTGGGAGGTGAATGTGGGGGGGCCAGTGAGGGGTGGGCCAACATGGCCCGGGGTAAGAATCACCTAGAGGGCCTCCCAGATCCAGGCCCCATTGCAGTTCACCTGGTGACTGGTGACAGCGGCCAGCTGCTCAAACCCTGTAGCAGCTTCAGCCAACCACCCCTGTATGTAGGCATTCCCCTTGCCCTCCACAATGCTGTCAAGGGTGCAGCAGGTACCCAACACCTGTGAGATATTGCACACTTCAACCTTGAGGTGGGCAAAGAGGCAATACCGCTGCCCCTTGAGGCATCCAAAGGCCTTCTCGACCACGCGCCAGGCCTAGTTGAAGCAGGAGTTGAAGACCTCCCAGCTGTGTTCGAGGTGGCCAGTATAAGGGTGCATCAGCCATGGCACTAGGGGGTATACCACATCCACAACCCTGCACAGTGGCATGGTGGTGTCCCCAACTGGCATCTCCCACTGCGGGATGAAGGTGCTGGCCTCCATATGCTGGCATAGGCTGGAATTGCAGAAGATCCTGGCATCATGGGTATACTCTGCCCAGCACATGTAGACATCCATGAACTGGCCTTTGTGATCTGCCAGGGCCCAGAGGACTACCAAGTGGTAGCTGTTCTGGTTGATATAGTGGCTGACACTGTGTGGTGGGGCTCAGATGAGGATGTGCTTCCCATCCAAGGCACCTAAGCAGTTCAGGAACCCCAGTGAGGAGAAACCTCCAACAACGGCATCCAGGTCCCCGACATGGATGACCCGGTGCAGGAACATTCCTTTAGGGCATAGACAACCTGCATAGGAGGGAGTCCATGCACTCTCAGGAGGGTGCAGCACAGTGTTCCTGGCCAGCATCCCCCCTACACATCTTCCCAGCCAGCAACCCATGGGGCACACCATGTCCCCACCTGGTCAGCAGCCCCTGGGGTTCCCCATGCTGGGGATGTGCCCTGGGCTCACCTTACCTCCATGAGCACTGCTCTGATGGTGGCCTTGCCCACACCGAATTGGTACCCCACTGAGCAGTAGGAGTCTGGGGTGGCCGGTTTCCATATCGCAATTGTGACCCGCTTCTTGAGGAGGAATGCAAGCCACATGGTGATTTCCTGGTGCTTCAGCGCGGGTGCCAGCCAGTGGCACTGCCCCTGGAAGGTGTCCTGGCTCATGCAGAAGTTCCGCAGCCATGTGGCATTATCCCATGACTGCAGAACCAGTTGCTCCCACCAGTCTGAGCTGTTGGGGTGGCTCCATGGGCACCAGGGTGCCGGGGGGTGTGGAGCAGTCTGGGCAGGTCCATGTCTCTGGGGGGGGGCACTCTGTCTCCCAAGGAGGAGGGGGGCGGCCATGTCGACCATACAGATGAGATGGGCAACGGTTTTCCATTATGTCAACATCCTGTGCCAGGATCTGGGTGTCATCAGCCATGGTGCTGCTGCACTGAGGTCTGCATTGCTGAGGTCAGCTTGTGCAGGGAGAGGAAGCTGGGAGGGGGCTCTTTAAGGAGGTGGCTAGCTGTGAGCCCCAGAACTGCTTGGCAGCCATGCAACCCTGTCCACTGTGTCTCTGCCTCCCTTCTTTTGAAAAAAGTGCTCATGTATGTGTGGACGCTCCCTTTGAAAAAAAGGGATGGACCATCAAAAGACAGGGTCAGACCTGCGCTCTGCCTTTGCCATGTGGTCATGCACTTTCAAACGCCGGGGTTTCAGTTCCTGGCTTTCAATTTTGACGGTGGGCTCCTGTGTAGACACAGCCTAGGTGTAGTCAAAATGTGTCTTGAACTAGCACTCAGCTATTTTGAAATAGGCTTTATTAGCTGTGTCTACACGTGCACGCTACTTCGAAGTAGCGGCACTAACTTCGAAATAGCCCCCTTCGCGGCTACACGCATCGGGCGCTATTTCGAAGTTAACTTCGACATTAGCCGGCGAGACGTCGAAGTCGCTAACCCCATGGAGGGATAGGAATAGCGCCCTACTTCGACGTTCAACGTCGAAGTAGGGACAGTGTAGACGATCCGCGTCCCGCAACGTCGAAATTGGCGGGTCCTCCATGGCGGCCATCAGCTGGGGGGTTGAGAGACGCTCTCTCCAGCCCCTCAGCTCACTGGTGGCCGCGTGGAGCGGCCCCTTAAAGGTCCCCTCCCCCGCCCTGACTCTGCAGGAAGCTGAGGCAACGTGCAGGCTGCAGCCTGCACACGCGGCGAGCCTGCACAGCCATCAGCCACCCACCCAGCGGCGATGGCTAGCCAGGAGCCCCCCCCAGCGCCCCCAGGGCCCCCCCCCAAAGGGAGCCAGGGCAGCCAGTCTGGAAAGCGGCAGCGGGGCCCCTCCTGGACGGAGGCCGAGCTGCGGGACCTGCTGGGGCTCTGGAGCGAGGAGGAGGTGCTCCAGGTAATGAGGAGCAAGAGGTGGAACGCGGATGCGTTCGCTCGGCTGGCCGATGGCCTGGCTGCCCGGGGTCACCCTGCCCGCACTCCTGATCATGTGAGGAGTAAGGTCAAGGAGCTGCGGCAGGGTTACGCCCGGGCCCGGGATGCGGCCAGCTGATCTGGGGCCTCCCCCCGTCACTTGCCCCTTTTACAGGGAGCTCAGGGACATCCTGGGCTCCCGACACACCTCCTCCCCTCCGGCCACCCTTGACACCTCGGCTGACGAGCCCCAGCAGGCCCTGCAGCCGGAGTCCGCCCCGGAGGCAAGCCCCGCACCCCGGGGGCCCCCCCCCGGAGGCCATCCCCGGGACATCGCGGCAGGAGGAGGAGGAGGAGGAGGAGGTGGGGGGCTCCTCCTCCGCAGAATCCAGCTTGCAGATCCTCCTCCTGCCATCCCGGAGCAGCAGCAGGGCCTCCGACCCCCGGGGATCTCCGGACCGTGGGAGCGGACCCACAGGTAGGTACCCCTCTCTGGTGGACACCCCGGGGCTGGAGGGGCGGGGGTAACAGAGATGTGTCCAGGTCCCCCCACACGCTCACATGGCCATGGCCCCAAGGACAGCAGGGCCATGGCCCTCACAGCACTGCAGCCATCAGCCCCTGCCCCCCCCACCCTGCATGACAGTGCCATGCCCCATCCCCGGGCCAGGGGGGAGCGGAACCTCGAGGGGCCCCCGGGCGGAGGGGGTGGGACACCCCACAGCAGCAGCAGCATGTGATGGAGTGGGGGGAGTGCCAAAGGGAGACTCAGGCTACATATGAGCCACAAGAGCCGAAGAGCTCCCAGGGCAAAGGAGGATCCTGGCGCTACAGCTGGCAGGTGACACCTCTGCCCTGAAAAAACAGGAGGGAGGAGCCGAGCTGGCTTGGAATTGGGGGGCGAGGGCGGGGGCCACAGGTAGAGGCTAGGGGAAGGGAGAGGTGGTAGGCAGCCAGCCAGAGGAGGGGGAAAGCTGCATCCCAGAGGGGCCCCCCTTGGGGTCTTCTCCCCACGACGGGTTGGAAGGACTGTCTCTTCCGACAGCTGGTGCTGTCACTCCTGCCAGAAACTGGCCATCTGTGGCCTAAGAAAGCTCTCCTGCTCTCAGACCCTGCGGGGTGAAGTGAGAGTCGCTCCCACCAGGGGACGGGGTGCAGGGCAGGGGGACCCCTGAACCCCATCCATCACAGCAGCATCTCCTGGGGACGGGGATGGGGAACCTGCAGCACAGGGCGGCGGGGGACAGAGGCCACGGCTCGGGGCCCACACTAACGCCTGTCTCCATTCTTCTTTCCCCCCTCCTCTCCTGTGTCCTGCACCTGCACCTGCACCATCCGAAGGAGCGGAAGTGAGCGCCGGTGAGGCCTCAGTTGTCCCGGAGAGCCCTCCGGGACCATCGCTCCAGGGCAGCCCCTCGGCCGAGGAACGACCGGCCCCACGGAGGGCTAGACGGCGGACCCTGTGCCTACTACCGGCGACGGCGACGGACCCCCAGCTGCTGGCCATCCTCCGCCGGCAGCTGGAGGTCTCGGAGCAGCACCTCCAGCTGCAGGAGTGGGCGCTGGCCTGGCGCCAGGAGGCATGGGGGGCCTATATGCAGACATTCAACCGGCTGGTCGACTACCTGGCCCCCCATGCCGCGCCGGCCGAGCCATCGCCCGCCCTGTCCGCTCCTGCAGCCCCACCACCAGCTGCTCCGGCCGTCGCCGGGCCGTCCGCCGTTGCTCCACCACCCACCCGCGAGGGCCAGAGCGCCGAGGGACCCCTGGAGCCACCTGAGACTCGCCAGCGCCGATAACTTCCGGTCCAGCCCGCTCCCACCCAGCCGCGGACCAGACTGCAGGCACGGCGGGGCTCCCAGCCGGGCACGCCCAGTGCTGGGCTATAGGGGCGAGGGGCCTGGGATGTGGCCCCCCCTTGTTGTATATAGTTGGACTCTTTTGTTTTGGTGCCCCCGTTTGCCCCGTCCCCCTCGTAAATAGTTCTCTCCGTTCTCCTCCCTGGTTTCCTTTTTTGATGGCACACAGTTGTTTGCTTTGTTGTATTGTTTTATTTGTTCACATATTGCTTTTGTGGAATGTTTGTCCCTACTTTTTGGTTTGTGTTTGACATATATATTTATTTAGCCAAAAAAAAAAAAAGTTTCTGAAAGACAAAAAAAAAGTTTACGTTCAGCCACAAGTTCGTGCTGTCATTTGTCCAGGACAAGTCGGTGGGGGGGCGGTGGGGTGCTCCATGGTGTGGGCGTTGGGGCAGGAGTGTGGGGAGGAAGGGGCGGGCAGTAGGGGGCCTGGGCAGAGTTCACCCCGCGGCCTGTTGGTCGAAGTGGGCCCGCAGGGCCTCCCGGACCCGGGTCCCCTCTGGGTCCACCTGCCGACTGGGGGCAGCAGGTGGCTGGAGGTGTGCCCTGCTGGCCTCGGTGGCCCAGCCCTGCAGAAAGGTCTCCCCCTTGCTCTCCACAAGGTTGCGCAGGGCGCAGCAGGCACCCACAATCTGGGGGATGTTGTTGGGGCCTGCATCCAGGCGGGTCAGGAGACATCACCAGCGTCCCTTGAGGCGGCCAAATGAGTGCTCCACCACCTGGCGTGCACAGTTCAGGTGCTCATTGAAGAGCTCCTGGCTAGCCGAGAGATGGCCCGTGTAGGGGTGCATGAGCCACGGCCGGAGGAGGTAGGCCGCATCTGCGATGACGCAGAAGGGCATGGTGGTGTCCCCCAGAGGGATCTCCCGCTGGGGGATGTAGGTGCCCGCCTCCAGCCGACGGCACAGGCCCAAGTTCCGGAAAACCCGGGCGTCGTGGGTGCTGCCAGGCCAGCCCATGTAAATGTCCTGGAAACGTCCCCGGCTGTCCACCAAGGCCTTCAGGACAACAGAATGGTAGCCCTTCCAATTGAGGTATCGTCCTCCACTGTGCTGCGGGGCGCGGATGGGGATGTGAGTCCCATCCAGAGCCCTGAAGCAGTTGGGGAAGCCCAGGGTGGCAAAGCCCGCGATGGTGGCATCCGGGTCCCTCAGCCTCACGAGCCTGTGCAGGAGCATGGCGTTGATGGCACGCACAACCTGCAGAGAAAGCACATGGGACAGCCCCAATGAGGTGTGAGCAGGGTGTGCGTGGCCCTGCCCTGCCCCGGCCCCCCTGCCCTGGCCCCCCTGCCCTGCCCTGCCCTGCCCTGGCCCCCCTGCTCTGCCCTGGCCCCCCTGCTCTGCCCTGGCCCCCCTGCCCTGCCCTGGCCTCCCCCTGTGGGTTCTCTTACCTCCATGAAGACAGCCCCGACGGTGGCCTTTCCGACACCAAACTGCTGCCCCACGGATCGGTAGCTGTCCGGAGTGGCCAGCTTGCAGACAGCGATGCCGACCCGTTTCTCCACAAGGAGGGCACGCCGCATGGCGGTGTCCCGGTGCCTGAGTGCGGGGGTGAGCCACTGGCACAGCTCCAGGAATGTCTGGCGGGTCATCCTGAAGTTCCTGAGCCAGTGGTCATCGTCCCACTCCCCAAGCACCAGCCGCTCCCACCAGTCGGTGCTGGTGGGGTAGCTCCACAGCCGCCGGCATGTGAGGCGGGGGGTGGAGCGGGGTGCTGCAGGGGTAGGGGTTGAGCCCTGCTGCCCTGGGGGCATCTCCTCCCCTGGGGCAAGAAGGTAGTCAGCTGCCTCCCACATGGCATGGGCCAGGGCAAACCCTGCTCCTGCCGGGAGGGCTGGGTGGACCTCTAGCTGCTGCTGCTGCTGCTGCTGCTGGGGGTCCATGACTGCGGTGCCCGGGGTCTGTGTGCCTATGGCTCCTCAGACCGCGTGCTGTGCAGGCTGAGTGTATGTGGGAGGGGCCCTTTAAGGGAGCGGCTAGCTGTTGCCCCGGAAGCGCTAGTCCGCCCGTTGACCCTGTCTGCAGCTGTGCCTGGCATCCCTATTTCGATGTGTGCTACTTTGATGTGTAGACGTTCCATCGCTGCGCCTATTTCGATGTTGGGCTGAGCAACGTCGAAGTTGAACATCGACGTTGCCGGCCCTGGAGGACGTGTAGACGTTATTCATCGAAATAGGCTATTTCGATGTTGGCTTCACGTGTAGACGTAGCCATTGTGTGTGAACAGCCTATTTTGAAATAGAGCCATTGGACACAGTATGGCTTATTTCAAAATAGTTTCTATTCACCGCCTACACAGCCCCTATTTCAAAATACCTATTCCTCATACAGGCTATGGCCACACTAGCTCCATCCTTTCGAAAGGGGAATGCTAATGAGACACTTTGGCAAATGCTAATATGGCACTTCCCTGAATATGCAGTACCTCATTAGCATAATACCAGCCACAGCGATTCGAAAGTGCCGCTTTCGAATCATGTGCTGCCCATGTAGACGGGGGCCATTTGAAAGGACCCCCCAATCTTTGAAAGCCCCTTTTTCCTAAAACAAAATAGTCCTTTCGATAGGCCCCGTCTACACGAGCAGCACACGATTCAAAAGCAGCACTTTCAAATAGCCATGGCCGGCACTATGCTAATGAAGTGCTTCATATTCAGGGCAGTGACTCATTAGCATATGCTGAAGTGTCTCATTAGCATCCCGCTCTCAAAAGGTTTGTGTAGATATCGTTAAATTAGGTTTATTTATTTCAAAATGAGCCATCTGCTATTATTTTTTGTTGCGTTGTGTTAATGTTGTGTAGACCTATCCTGAAAGAACTCTGAGGAATTTCTATGAAACCAAGTAAGTTAAGTGAATTGGCAGTTTAATGGCACTGGAAACCAAGTGTTACCAAATGTAAACTAATACACCATCAAAAGACTCATTTGAACTACTCATACATATCGCTGTGAAATAAATAAACTTTAACCACATCAGAAAAAAAAATGAATGCCAAAACAGAAATCAGAAAGCCCAAGACAAAACATGGAAGAGTGAATGTCATATGCTTCTGGCAGGCATTCTTGACTGCATGTGCCAGATTATTATTTTGGAAAAACAGACATTAAAAATTCCATATCCATGTGAGTTGCCTTAATTCTTCTTCCTAACAAATATACCACCAGACTCTCTGCTAGTGCAAAAGGGCAAAGGTAAAGTGAAGTCAATGGAGCTGTGCTGATTTATGCTAGCTGGAAAACTGGTCCTCCCACCCCGCCTCCTTGCAATCAGTATTAGAGAAACAATGAAAGCCTACCTTTTCACTTCTTCACTGTAGTCATCATGCCAGAGACAATATACACAAACTGTCCATTTGATTTCAGGCTGGCAATGGCTATATTAGCATAGCAAAGATGATAAACATAGATATTTGCCAACTGGTTCTGAGTGGCAGAGGTATTACAATTTCTTGAAAGAAACAAAAAACTTTAGGCACATAGCAAGAGAAGATACTCTTACAATTTGCAGATTCCCTACTGACTGCAGGAGAGCATTGCATTTTCCTTTAAGAGTATGTATGATCCTGACCTTTCTGGATTATCCAACTCTGTGAAGACTGATGTACTATAATGAAAATATCCACACTTTCCCTCAGTGATTTGGGCCCAGCTTGAAAGTCCTTCACTGTATGGAAAACATTTAAACAGATTTCAGTGTATATCCAATTCAATGACTGGCTCACTGTTAGAAAATTGATTGGATAGGAGACAGGCACATGCCGCTCTAACCGGCACTAGTCTGGAATGAAGTATACATGCTATGATGAGCGTTATTCCTTTTACCTATACCACACTGTACTGACAGCAGCCACAGAATTCTCTAACACTGCAGGTCTCAGTGTCTGCACACAGACCTATTCAGTCATCTTTAAACAAAAGTTAGCACTTTGAGGATAACTGACAATTTGAAGAGTATGGGTTACAGCCATAGGCTTCAGTTATATCTGAATATCTTCCTGGTCATGTGGGTGCCACACATTAACTCACACAGAAGGCCTTTGGTAGGATCTTTAGTTGTCTTGGAAGTTATGAGGGCAGAGGTGAGGCTCTAGTATTGAATGTTGTGGCTCTCTACTGTATGAGACGTTAGGTGGAGATCACGGACAAGAGCAAGCATTAAGACAAGAGTCTGAAGAAGCAGAGCTAACACAAAAACATAGAGAGAGAGAAGGAAAGAGAGAGAGAGAGAGAGAGAGAGAACTGTAGACCAAACCAGTTAAAAACTTGAAGTAGACACAAAATATTAGTTTCCCTTGAATAGTCTCAGTACACACAAATATCAAATTTGAACATCCAGCACAAGGAAATCTCTCAAGGTTCATGAACAACTTCAAAGTCTACTATTTCACATTGTTATGATACAGTGTCAAAATGGGTTTTGTTTATTTTTAGTTCTAAACTGTCTCTTCCTTCTGTCTGACGCGCTTCCCTCTGCCTGATCTTGAAACGAATACTGAACAACATCTAAGAAGGAGAGTACTTAAAAATTCTCTTTGGGGGGCTCACACAAGTCTTCAGGTTTTATTGTTTTGAAAAGGTTATGATGATTTGTGGTGAAGTATTAGATTTAACTTTGGAAGCTCAGTCTAGACAGGTCTGAGCTCTTAGGATGCTTCGTGTTACCTTTCTCCTGTATAATGGCTGATGGCTTACCGCCATTCTCTTGTTTAAATAATAAAACAATGAACTGAAGTATTCATTCCCTCCCCCAGAACAAATGTGTGGCAATCAAAAGAGTAATTACTAAATACAGATGTATCAATATATATCTTGTTTTATCCTTCTCTTTCAAAATAAATCTCTCTCTACGAAAAACAAGCAGGATCGATATCATTGTGCTTGATATGAGCAGGCTAGATTACTATTTAAGGTTTCTTGGGCTGGCAGAGTATCATGGTGATCATCTGCAACTGACTCTGTAGATTTTTGCCATCAGAGGGAAACGAGTGGTTTTTAAAATGTTTTGGTTAATTGTCTATTAAGTCATTTGCTTAACATATTTTGGTTAATGGGTGTTAAAATCCTACTGCAAACAATGCAATTTGAATTTCAACTTACATTACAGGTCTACTTTCATCTTACTGTGGAAACTTCAGTTCACTCTACACAGTGGCAAAGATTTCCTAATAAGAAGCCACTTGTGGGACAAAAGCACGAGGCAGGGATTTAATTTAAAATAAATGAAACCCATGCTTGAAATTTTTGCTGTAGAGGTGTGGCCATAAACATGTAAACCGAAGCACACGCTCTAGTGCTTTGCTAAGTGGGGGAGGACATAGCAATCACAGCTAATTGATTTTTATTTTTAATAAGCATGTATGAATAAGTTATTTGGCAATTCCGTGGGAAAATTATGTATAATGTATGTGATTAACAGAATTTGGCCACCTACAGAGCTGATCTAATAATGAGGGAGGAAGATTAATTGTCTATAAAGTCATTTGCAAGTAAAGTAGAAAATTTATCAAAGAAGATACTTGTGAATATTATTCAATTAGCTGTTCTAATATTAATGTAGTCAAGAGTCATGTAAAGAGTTTTATTTATAACAACGTGTTTCTAAGAAGTGCCAGTCTTCCACTATAGGTACCTTTAAAAACAGATATTTTAAAAAAAATTGGCATCAAAACCTTAAAAAAGAAAAGAAAAGAAAAGAAAAGAAAAGAAAAGAAACACCATCTCTATACTATGAGGAAAAGGACTTTCCTCACAAAACCCCCAGGCCCCCTAGGCACAGTCTCCTCCACCTTAGAAGTCCATCTTCTTTAAGAGCCCAGACCCTGGTCGAAAATTTAGATCACAAACCAAACCCTGGATATTAGTCCTGGACTATTCCAGCCTAACTGCAGAGGCTTATTCCACAGCTGAGTGTCCCTCACAGACAGCACTCTACCACCAACCCCTTTTCCTCTTCAGAGTGAAGTATCCAAGGTTTCTTCATTGTAATTGGTTCTTTTGTGGGAGTTGTAGCAATGAAGAAAATGCTTTGGGAACTTAGAATATGCCCTATTTCATTTGCATAAATACATTTGCCTGAGTACATGTACACACACACACACACACACACACACACACACACACACACACACACACACACACACACACACACACACACACAGAGTTGAGGGAAGATAAACCACAGTTCATAAATACCAAGGGTAAGTAATCAGTGACCTTCCTTGACCATTTGCACTACCCTTCAGTGATTTACTATTGAAATCAGTAGGAGGAGAACACAGAGTCCCAATACCAAGAACATTGAAGCAAGTTACTAAAGGGAGTTGTTAGGGTTAAAGAGAATAATAACTACAGCAATGGGAAAGGAAGCTAAATAGCTATTAAATAAAATAGGTAATTAAAAGAGAAAAACAATGACTGGAGACAGCAACATCTTGAGATTACTATACCAGAGGGATTAGAGAGAGAGAGATGGAAATCTTTTCAAGAAGTGTATATGCAGCACTGGATTTTCAATAGGGAGTCATTCACCCCTGCAGTTGTTGTGTCCTTTATTAGTGTATGAAACTGTCATGAATGATGTGCAGAAACATAGGCAAGATAAAGCATTATTGCGTATCATGAAGCCTTTGTACATGAGTCTCTGAATAAGTTCCTCCAGATGCAAATAAATAACAATAGTAGTAGTAGTAATAGTAATATCAAACACTTGCTGGAAGGGGATTCTTCTCTTCAGACAACATTAGAATAAACAAAGAATTAAGAGCACAAATGGGAGAAAAATTAAGGAAAGCAAGGAATAAAGGTACCCAGGAGCAACTCTGTATTTCCAGAATTGTAATGTCTCAGTCCATCAACAATTTTTATTATCTTTATACTAGAGGCAAAAGCAAACTCAACTGGTGTTTTGTCTAAGAAAGGCCAGAAGATTTGAGCCGCAAATGTTGATTCTTGACAGATGTTTAATTCTACTTCCATGCAGTTTTCCAAAGGAAAGGAAAAGTGTGAAAAGGCTGTGTGCATGTAATTTAAATAGAGGACACCTAGTAAAAATCTGGAAAGAAAAGTCTACCGAAGTATGGCAAAGTTACAAAATTTGGTGCAAATAGGCAAAATTGCATAGTGGGTGTCTATGTAACATGAATATACCTTTAATAATAAACTAATAAACCTAGTAATGCTAATATGCCTTTTAATTAGCTTAAATAGTCCTGTTTGACCACTGATTTACTTGTAGTTATGCTATCACAGAACTGGTGTGGTAACCAGTCATTCTAATCAAATTGAAATAACAAAAATAAATTAACATTAATGAATCAAGTTAAGCCAGTGACAAACTCCTTGTTTACAGGTGGCATCCAATGTCACCTCTTTTTTGGAATTGTCCAATTTTAACCTAAGCTATATCTGTTGACAAGTCTTTTTTGAACTCCAAATCACGAGACTTTTAGAAGCACAAGAACCATGCTCATCACAGTTCCTAAAGTTCATTCTCCAAGTTTTGAATTCACTTTCAAGTTTTTCATAAAGTTTGTACGGAGTGAAACAAATGTTTCCCCTAACGTCATCATATAATATCATATGCAGAACTCCTACGAATCTCATAGTGGGAACAGTGAACATGGGGTACACAGCTGAATTACAGATACACCATAAGTTACAAACATCTGACTCACAAACTTCTACAGATATAAAAAGAGAGCTCACCTGCAGCATCAGACTGGGATGTCCTTCAGATTTATGTGGCCCTACAGAGTTCTACCGAACTGGTGCTTCTATGAGCAATGGTAACACAGGGGAAGGGAGGCATGATGATTTTTAAAAGTGTGATGTTATAATCTTCGGAAGCACATTAATGAAATATATTAAAGCCCATTTTAAACTAAGGTTCTGTATTCCACCACAGCAAATTCAGAAACTGACAGTATATTCCTGGAGTTCAGAAATAACTCTTAAATGGCTTTATTACTACTTGAATGTCTCTTTCAAAGGTTCAGTGTTCTGCTAATAGACAAGGTCAGCTCCCAGAGTTCTGTGCTGGGCAACACAGTATAGGAAGGAGATGGGCAGCTCTTAAGGGAGAAAGAAAAGGTTGAGAACTATTTAGAAAAGCTGGACATACACAAAATCAATAGGTCAGGAACTCATGCATCTGAAGAAGTTGAAGGAGTTGCTTGATGTGATTGCAGAAGCATTAACCATTATTTTGGAATGCATGGTGACTGGGGGAGGTCCCAGGTGACTGGAAAAAGGCAAATATAGTGCCCATCTTTCATAAAGGGAAGAAGGAGAACCTGGGGGACTATCTACCGGTTAGCCTCACCTCTGTCCTCAGACAAATCATGGAGGGGATCCTGAAGCAGTCTATTTTGAAGCACTTGGGAGAGAGGAAAGTGATGAGGAATAGTCAAAATTGATTCACCAAGGGCAAGTTATGCCTGTCAACTTGATTGCCTTCTCTGATGACATAGCTGGCTCTGTGGATATGGGAAAAGGCAGTGGACAAAATATACTTTTCTTTAGCAAAGCTTTTGATACAGTCTCCCACAGTATACTTGCTAGCAAGTTAAAGAATCATGGATTGGATAAATGGACTTTAAGGTGGCTAGAAAGCTGGCTAATTGGTCCAGCTCAAAGGTGCTTTGTCTGGGTGGCAGTCGGTAACAAGCAGAGTACCCCAGGGCTGATTCTGAGGCCAGTTTTGTTCAACTTCTTTATTAATGACCTGGATAAGTGGATGGATTGCACCCTCAGCAAATTTGAGAATGAAACTAAACTAGCTGGAGAGATTGATACACTACATGGTAAGGATAGGGTCCAGAGAGACCTAGGCAAGTTGGAGGATTGGGACCAAAGAAATCCAATGAAGTTCACTAAGGACATGTGCCATGTCCTGCACTTAGGAAAGAAGAATCCCAAGCACTGTTACAGGCTGGGAACTGACTGGCTAATCAGCAGCTCTGCAGTAAAGGACCTGAGGATAACAATGGATGAGAAGCTGGATGTAAGCCAGAAGTGCATCCTTGTAGTCAAGAAGGCTAGTGGCATGTTGGGGTGTGTTAGTAAGAATATTGTCAGCACATCTAGGGAGGTGATTATTGCCCTTTATTCCGCACTGTTGAAGCCACATCTTGGGTATTAATGACAGTTCTGGGCCCCCACATTACAGAAAGGGTGTGGACTCACTGGACAGAGTCCAGCAGAAGGTGACAAAAATTATTATGGGGATGAAATGCATGACTATGAAGTGAGGCTTAGACTTATTTAGTCTGAAAAAGAGAAGAGTCAGTGGGGATTTGATAGCAGCCTTCAACTACCTGATGTTGGGGAGGGCTACAAAGAGGACGGAGAGAGGCTGTTCTATGTGGGAAGATAAGAAAGAACAAGGAACAGTGGTCTCAAGTGGCAGTGGGGAAGGTCTAGGTTGGATATTAGGAGAAACTATTAATTAACAGAGTGATGAAGCTCTGGAAGGAGTTACCCAGGGAGATGGAAGAATCTCCTTCCCTAGAGGTTTTTACGTCTTTAGTTGAGATTGTTTAGTTGGGATTGGTTCAGCTTTCAGCAGTGGGTGAACTTTATGTCCTCCTGAGATTTCATCCAACCCTATGAGTCCATGATTGTAATGGGTCTGTCAGTTTTTTTTCTTTTACTTTTAAAATGATTAGATCCTCTCTTGAGTAAGCTGAGTCACAGAGCTGAGACAGGAAGAAGTGGCTGGACATTAAGATCCAGTGGTGCCCAGATTTTTCAGATGCTCTAGACAGCTGCATATTCTAAGTATGGATAAGGATGGTCATGTCCTCAGGGCAGCAGGCAAGATGCATAGATAATGGTAAGGCACACAGGTGATGGCCAGAGGGCTCCAGAGGAGCAGTGGGGTCTGTCACACAGTTAGCAGCAGGAGGGAGATTGATCTCTGGCTGCACATCTATCCTCAACTCCTTGGGGGTCCTCTGGCTTAAATACTCGTTCCACTCACCGACTGGTGGGGGAGAGTGGGGTCAGCTGGAGGATAGGGCTGGACATGGGAGGCATTGTAAAGCATGTGGGAGACGTGTTGGCAACTGCAGGATGCTCAGAAAACACCTTTGGAATCTCCACCTACCTCCTTCATCCTCCTCTAATTAAACCTGCCTTTCCTCATGCACCAGTATTTAAGTTAATTAAAAAAAATGAGTACTGTTTTTCATTGCAAATATACAGCATTTCAGCTACACTATGGGTTAAATGGGCTTTTGTGGATCAAAGGGACTGTAACTAACATTTATAATATTGTTTCTATGGCAAAATCTGTTCCAACTTCCAAACAATTGACATAAAAACAAACTTTTGGAACACAATGGCTGTGTCTACCCTTGGCCCCTTCTTTGAAGGGAGCATGGTAATTAAGCTGATGGGAGATTTCTAATGAAGTACTGTGATGAATATGCAGAAATTAATCAGGCTACTTCTCCAGCAGGGCAACTTCAAAGTGTCAAATTTCAAAGTGCTGGCATCCGTGTAGCCACGGTCACTTTGAAGTTTCACACTTTGAAGTTGCTGCAGGGGAAAATTAGCCTAATGAAGTGCTGCATATTCATCATAGCACTTCATTAGAAATCTTCCATCAGCCTGATTATCATGCCCCCTTCAAAGAAAGGGGCAAGTGTAGGGGTAGCCAACCTGTTTGTAAGTTGGGGGTTTCCAGCAACAACATCTAGACCTTCTTAACAAATGGCTATGATTAATTGAATAAGTAGTTGTAAACTCACATTTTGCTACAACTATGAAATTTATGTACCAAAAGATAGGCATAAGAGTGAACCTGGAAAAAAGTAGTCCATCTAGGAATGACAACTTTATTGTTACATATTTATTGAAGCCTCCAGCATCCTGAGTAGGTTTCCTTCGTTTGTTCCATAGGCCTCTTGATCAGCCAAGGTATAAATTACTATAGAATGAAATTTGCAAAGGAAACTGAGTGAATTTCAATGGCCTCTGTATGCCTAATTCCACTCCTTTGAAAATCCAGGTTTATTTAAGGTGTGAATTAGTTTCTTATCCCTTCATTTTATTTTCTTGAAGTTCCTCTTCTTTAGAGAAAGCCGACAACATGGGCTTAATGTATGTTTCACAGAACAGCCAGGTAAGTGTCATCTTTTAATTTACTCCAGCCATTCTCAGACTGTATGTTGGGGCCCCAAAGTGGGTTGCAACCCCCATTTTAATGGGGTCACTAGGGCCCCAGGACTGAACCCCAAGCCCTAAGCAGCAGGGCTCAGGTTACAGCTCACCCCACCAGAGGCTGTAGTCTTTGGGCTTCAGTCCCTGCCACTCCATATCCAGAATGGTAGAAGGAACCAAAGCCTGCCCTCCCCTGGGCTCATGTAATAATTTCTACTGTCAAAAACAGGTCATGGTGCAATGAAGTTGGAGAAACTTTGATCTATGCTGTTGTGAGTGAACAGAATAAAATGAAAATCAGAATATATTTAAAATAGCAACAAATGTCCAGGGTCTCAAATGGATATAAGTTCAAAGTTTGTTACCCATGTTTGTTTGTTTGTTTGTTTCGATACAACAGCAAATTACAATCAGTCTGATGATGAGAACTTTCCTTATTTACTGTATGCCACCTGAAAATGTTTAGTCCAGCAGCACTGGAAACAAGGAATAGTTCAGGCTGGATTTTCAGACTCACTCCTCCAAGCAAACTTGGGAAACAGTTTTTACAGTTTTTACTCCTGAAATTACTTGTGTCTGCAATTTAGTTCACTCAGTGGCTGTGATACAAAGGCATGTTACAGATTTTAGTGTTCTGTCTAAAAGTTGCACTTTTAAATATTTTACTTCATAGTTTTGCACCTGCTTGAGACCAGCTTAACTCCAGATAAAAGAATTGTCCGTAGGTGACATCTCAAATGGTTTAATTCAGAAACTAGTCCATTGAAATTAATGGAGCAAGATGGTGTAAATGGAGAAAACAGTCTGAGGCCTTTTGTCTGCTACCTGTGATTGAAAAAATGGGTGAACTTTCATTTTCTTGAAGAAGATATTTCATTCATTTCCTCTTTTGTTTAATTTTCTAAACATTTTCAGCATGAACACAACATTTTTACCATATTTTGTCCTAGCTCCCCATCTCCTGAGGCAGACACAGAGCTCATAATGTATAACATCTTACAAAAGTGTTGATAATTAAAGTGAACAGGTGGCTCCAGCCAGCAAGAGCTACTGAGAAAACAAACCCAGTGAGAGTTGGGACTAGTTGTAGCAGATGGTGTGGTCTTTGTCCCACTTCAATGAAGACTGCGCTTGATCTCTCTACTGGGTTTAGTAGAACACATTCCTTGTCATTTGTGAAACTACATTAATACTAAAATAAAAAGAAAACCCATATTCATTTCTAAATGATAACAATAACCAGCACATTCATTCCATGCAACCTTTCAACCATATTTGTGTTGGAGATATCAGTATATGCTGCATCGTAATATAGTTCAATGGCTAAGCTGATCATGACCAAGCACTCTATCCATCCACAAGGAATAGTGAATCATATCGTTGTATTGTCTGTATTATGTTGGTGGCTGTTTTATGCATCAGTATTTAGAGATTAACAGTCTTTGAACCAAAACCAGGAATGTACACTCCTTTGCCTTCTCTGCTTCCAGGCATAAGAAAATAAAGATAAAATGGTTTGAGGACACAGTCAGAAAACTCGCAAACCTTAATCAATATTTACACTCTTATGGGAATGTGTACAGTCATACAGGATCAGAAATAGAGATGAGAAACCTTATTTGGTCCAATTTATAATCTGCCTGAACATTCTGGGTTCAACGTCAGATTAGTTTACATGTCATGTTCCAATTCCAATAGTAATACAATTAAAAATGCTAATAAAATATAGTCAGGAAAAAATGGAACTGGGAGTGGACATAAACAAAAGTTGTCCAAAAATAAGAAACAGAAAGAGAGAAAATGTTCTGAATTCAATAATACAAGTGAGTTACCAAGTACTGCACCCTTAGGGTTTAAGCAAGTTTATCTAGGCTTCATACGTAGCACAGGTTTCTCTTTAGGAAGTAAAACAGTTTTTAACATGTACCCTTCTTTTGAAATACTAGAAAAAAATGCAAAGCAACCATTAGAGGGCTTTGTTCATGAAGTGTGCTTCACTCTATCACCTTCAGTTTTATCTAGGTGGAATGCTTCAAGCAAAGCAAATATAAATATTCTGCCTTGCAATCATATAGAAGTGATGTAGGAAAAGTAGGCTAGTGAGTTCAGAAAGGGCAATGGTAATGTGCAAAAGATTTCATGCAAAGAGTAATTTGTACTCAAGTGAAATCAGGTAGCTCCTCAGCAATCCACAGCCTGAACTGTGAATTCAGATATACCTCTGGATTTGCAACAGGGGAGAATTTTAACAGGGCACAAAGTTAGAAGGGGCGTAAATAACTGATGTAATTTAGAGCACCAGATAGTGTTCTGTTTATTATTCATTTCGCCAAATTACATCCTACCACAAGAGAAACCTACACAATTACTTCATAATGTGCCTGAAAGCCAAGCCAGGTGTCTATTATCCCTGTATACACTATAGTCTGACAAGTTCTAAAGAGAACATTACTTTGGGAGACCAGAAGATTAAGCCAGTGTTTCAATTACCTGCAATATTTTAATTCTCTCTTCTTTGCAGCTTTTGTATTCATCAAACTGGTCCATATGCTATAGTGCAGTATATCTGTATATACTGGCACTTGGGTATGTACCAGAGTGGCTCAGTATATTTTTTTTATGTTATTAAATAAGATTTGCTCTCTCTGGAATGTTGCTATCAGATCAAAGACTCATTTCAGTTTGGCACATTGTATTGAATGAACCTTCTACAAGAATTAGACATCATATTAGTGGTGGAAGATAAGACGCCCATATAAACAGGTAAGATGGTAAAACTGAATGGCTTAGGTATTGACAGTGGGAAATGGAGCCTTTCATCTCTACCATTCCAACTTTACCACACCACTATAATCATACAACCTGACAACTGAAATTATTTAACAATATATCCCATTTTATAGTGTATGTTATTTAGCATCTTCTTTGTTGTAACATCCCAACTGACATGAAAACATCAGTTTGTAACATGATTTTAAGCGTATATAAATGCAATATCATGTAATAGTTTGTTTGCTATATTACAAGGATCATAGCATCTGCAACTCATTGCCCTTGCTGTTTATATCACTGAACTTGTCTTGCTAGTACCATTTATTTTTCATTAGAGTAATTCTTCTGGGAACTTCAAAGCAATTAGTTCAAGAGCACATGTGAAAGGGTGAAGTGTTTCAATGTTGTAGCATTGTAAGATAACTATAGATCACAAAATCTGTCATGAAATAATGCAATTAAGAACAAAGCAAACTGATGCTTTGTATTCAAATGATTAGGATGCACTAGACAGCCTCACTAGTATCTCTTGCTTCTTGTGTTGTCTACCTAAATTAGACTCCCTGCTTGCACATTTCAGTCATTTGTAAATTAGCCTGCAGTAGAGCCACATTGTGTATGCTATGATACGAACAGTATGTGGAGACTATATTTTGAATTATAAACATATAAAGTTGAGTATTGTCTTCCAAAATATAGTCCACTAATTAAAAATATAGCAAATGGATGAAATGCAGGCATCTACTGTACTTTGGAATGGGCTGGAAACTGCAATGCCCTAGTGTTATCCAAAATGTACAGGACTGGGACATGATCACAATCCAAGAGCTGACTGAAAAAAATTATATAATGTAAAAGTCCTACAGAAAGTTTTAAAAGCAAAACAAAATGAAAACAAAACCAGATTGAGTTCATTTGTTGACTGTGGGCTAATGCTACTTCATCTCAGTTTTCAAGAAAAGCAAAGAGGAATTAAACATAACAAATTGCTTCAACCAACAGTCTGCGGAAAGGTGCAATTTCCATTCCAGCTGCCCAGCCAATGTGCTGCATTATGTGGTTAGTGTGAGTACAATACAGCAAGCTCCAGCTATGTGTACACTTTTCTGATGAACAAAAAGCAGTCAAGTAGCACTTTAAAGACTAGCAAAATAGTTTATTAGGTGAGCTTTCGTGGGACAGACCCACTTCTTCAGACCATGGCCAGACCAGAACAGACTCAATATTTAAGACACAGAGAACCAAAAACAGTAAGCAAGGAGGACAAATCAGAAAAAGATAATCAAGGCGAGCAAATCAGAGAGTGGAGGGGTGGGGGGGGAAGGTCAAGAATTAGATTGAGCCAAGTATGCAGACAAGCCCCTATAGTGACTCAGAAAGTTCCCATCACGATTTAAACCATGTGTTAATGTGCCGAATTTGAATATAAAAGCCAGCTTGGCTGCTTCCCTTTCCAGAACGGTGTGATAATTCTTCTTCAGTAACACACATACCTTTAGGTCATTGGCAGAATGCCCCATCCATTAAAATGTTGACTAACTGGTTTGTGGATCTGGAGTGTTTTGATGTCTGTTTTGTGCCCATTGACCCTTTGTCTAAGGGAGTTAGAAGTCTGTCCAATATACAAAGCATCTGGGCATTGTTGACACATGATGGCATATACGATGTTAGTAGAGGAGCATGAGAAAGTGCCCGTGATTCTGTGAGTGACCTGGTTAGGTCCAGTGATGGTATTTCCCGAGAAGATATGTGGACAAAGCTGGCAGTGGGCTTTGTTGCAGGGAAAGGTTCCAGGACTGGTGTTCCTGGGGTATACCCAGGAGCTATACTGTAATTACTATATACTGTAATTAGGTATACCCCAGGAACACCAGTCCTGGAACCTTTCCCTGCATCAAAGCCCACTGCCAGCTTTTGTACAGTGAAAGCTTTACTGTTGGCATTACTAGGAACATCCAATTAATATCCAAGGCTGCCTTTCCTTATGGCCTCTCAGAACCCCAGATTTCAAATCATCCATGTATTCAAGATATGGCTTCTAATCTCTCATGCTTAGAAGTGAAAAATATCCCCATCTTAAAAAATGGTGTCTTTCCCCGAATCCAGTATGAAGTTCCCCTTCATGCCTTACAGGTCTTCTGTAAATCTACTACCTCCTATTGCTTCCTCTTCCCTTTACTACATTTTATGGTTCTTGAATTCCTCACTTTGCTGTGACCTCTCTCCTACATGGAAACTGAGATACCTAAGAGTACTAATTAGTGATCTTGCCCTGATTCCCTTTCCCTCTTCTGGGTGCCATCCAGAATATGGTCCAGGTAGGTAACAATGACTCATTCCAAACACCTCTCCAGGTAAAAAGGAAGGACAGATTAAAGAACGAATGACAAAGCTATATCAAATGTGTTAAATTCAGTATCCCAGAGAAACCCCACATAGGCACTTGACTACCACACCCCTCGGTTTTTTTCCCCAACAGGAGGGAAAGTTGATTTTTTTCCTGATCCCCTGCAAAATGATGAAGGAAAGGAGCTTACAAAATCTATAGATACTGCCAAAATGTGAACAGCTCTTCCTAACGGCTCAGGTCATCCACAGAAAGCTACAGAAATTCTGTAGTGCCTCCAGCTCCCCTGGCAGGCCTCTCCAACACCCTAACTGTACTCCAAAATGAGCCTCATTGCCACAAGCTCTTGACTCTGGAGTTGGATCTCCAGTCCACTGTCTATAAATGGTCTATAAATGGTCCAGAGAATCTCATAAGAGTTCACAACAGGGTTTGTGTATAGCAGTTCCACTACAATCATTACCATTTCAGTCATCACTGCTCCAACTACAAAGATGTGTGCAACATAGGATCATACAGCTGAAAGAGACTCAGGAGGTCACTGAGTCCAGGCCCCTGCCAAAAACAGGACCAAACCTAACAAAATCATTCCACCTCTGACTTTGTCAAGCCAGGACATAAAAACATCTGGGGATGCAGATTCTACCATCTCCCTAGGTAACCCATTCCAGTGCTTCTCCATCCTCCTCGTAAAATAGATCCCCCCCCCAATAGCCAGCCTAGACCTCTCCCCCTGCAACTCAAAATCAATGATCCCCATTCTGCCCTCTGTCACTACTCAGAACAACGTCTCTCCATCCTCTTTGAAACCTCCCCCAAGGTAGTGAAAGGCTGCCACCAGTCACTCCTGTCTTCCGCAGACCAGACAGGCCTAAATCCTGCAGTCTCTCTCTCTGTGTCATGTGGTCCAGCTCCCTAATCATTTCTGTTGCTCTCTACTGGACCCCCCTCCAATGTGGCCATATCCTTTCTGTGGTGATGGGCCCAAAATTGGGTGCAATACTCCAGGTGTGGCCTTACTGGTTCCAAATAAAAGGGAATAATCACTTCTTAGATCTTCTGGAAATACTCTTTCTAATGAACCCTAAAATACCATTGGCCTTCTTGGCTGCAAGGACACACTGGTGACTCTTCATACAGAAGAGAACCACTATAATCCCCAGGTTCTTTTCTGTGAACTGCCACTTAGCCAGTCAGTCCCCAACCTGTAACAGTGTTTGGAATTCTCCTGATCCAAGTGCAGGGCTCTGCACTTCTCCTTATTGAACCTCACCACGTTTTTTGGCCCAATCTTCCAGTGTATCTAGGTCACTCTGGACCCTATCCCTACCCTCCAACATATCTATCTACCTGTCTCCCTAGGTTTGTGTCATATGCAAACTTGATGAGGGTGCAATCCAACCCATCAGCCACATCATTAATAAACATTTTGAAAAAAAGTGCTTTGGAGCCAGTCCTGGGGGCATTCACCTTCTCTTTTTGGTGTAGAAGATTTATTTCTGTTGTTTAATTGCTATGCACTTTTAATGTGAATTTTTGGAATGAAGCATTTTAATTATTTATTTAGATTACTTCATATCAGTATATGAAGAGATTAAAAGTAACTATAGTTATGACAATCATTTAACTAACGTTAGTTTAATAATTAATTTGACTAATTCCAGATAAAATATTGTCAATTTGAATTCACCAACATCTGCAAAAGAAAATATATTTTCATGGATCTCTACAGATATTATAACAGTTATACATGTATAAATATCACCTGAAGAGGAAATAAAATAATTCTGGATAGAAACAAATGGAAAAAATCCTAAGTAGAGTAATTTGAATAAACAAAATCAGTGATAAGAACATACATTTTAGAGAGAAAAATCTGAAATCACTGTTATTATACACACTGAATCCAGATTAAAAAATATCCATGGTAGTCATCAACTGATTCATGTACAAAATTACTGACTAGGAAAAAGAATTCTGAATACTTCAGCATCTCATATATTCAGACTGTTTTTCCCCATTTCTGGAAAATAATCACTGTTTGTTTTTGGGGGGATTTAATTCAAATTATTTTCAAAATCTGTCCTAATATCAATTTTCATTCAGATGCATGTGTTAAACTATGGCACATGTGGAAAATACTAAGACCTGGCAGAATACCTCCATCCCAGGCAACAGGCTAAAATCTCAGTTCTGTTTACACATGGGTTCTGCCTACACTACAGTGATCTGTTGACAAAAGTTACTGTTGGAAGATATCTTCCAACAAAACTTCTGTTGACAGAGTGTGGCCACACATGAAAGCAGATCATTCTGTTGATCTGCTCTGTCGACAGAGGGTAGCCAGACTTCCTGGCTGCTCCCTCAACAGAATGGCCAACTGGAAGCCCAGCAGACATGGCTGCCCAGTGACCCATAAGCACCCACATGCCTTTTTTGTTTCCAGATTCTGTTGAGAAAGGCGTTCTGCTTCATGGGTGAGATGCAGAAGACTATCAACAAAAGTGCCTCATTCTGTCAAGTTGCTGTTGACAGAAAGCATTTTTAGTGTGAACACTCTGCAAGTTTTGTCCACAAAACCAGGGCTTTGTGGACAAAACTTTCTAGTGTAGATGTAGGCAGAGTCTAAAAGCCACCCACCTTGCTGTGTAGATGCAGACCAAACCATGTGAATACTCAGTGGGAGTCACCATGTTAGTCTGCAACATCAGAAACAAGAAGCAGTCCTGTGGCACCATATAGACTAATAAAGGTATTAGGCCATGAGGTTTCATAGCTAAAATCATCATGACGTGAGTTTTACCTGCAAAAGTTTATGACGATGTGATATGCCCCAGGAATCCTAACACTTTACTCAAGTGATTGCCATGCCGCTGAGGACACAGTAATTTGGGTAAGACTTTGCAGTGTGGCTACTTCCATCTGAGCTAGGCCAGTCCAAGTGTTCAGACTCAAGTGCTGATCACCTGAGTTCATTCTGTAGTGAAGATAAACCAAATCTCTACATCTAGGTATCTGTAACAATGTGTTGGTGGGTTGCATATTCCAAATTCCTAGGAGATTTAAAGAAATGGATTATTTACAATGATGTGGACTAACTGAATCAGTAGCAAAACATATCCACTTGTACAGTTACTGGTTAGCAAATAACCTGATTATTTGTTATTTTACTTAATTCCAAGTAGTTGGCCACATCTCACTAAATTAGTCACCCTAGCATAAAAGAAGAATCACAATGAGATGCCTGTCATGTTTACTAACACAGCATAATAGAAAGTAAATATTTTTTTCTTTTATTTGCACTGAATTGTGATGCCACTGTGGCTGCTACTGAAGTTATTTTTCATGCCCAGAAGAACTAGTAAGACAAAAATATGTGATTTATATTAATTAAATGAAAAGAAAAAAAAGAGAGCACCATAAAGAGTCTTATTTTTTAATTCTCTTTGGCAGTGTCTACTTTACCCCTCCTTTTCAGAAGGGATATTTAAATTACATGGATTGGAACTAGTTAACGAGTATCTGATATGAATATTCACTGCATCATTAGCATAATGGTGGCCAGTCACACTTTGAAAGTTCTGCTTTCGAAATGCACACTGGCTGTATAGATGCGGACACTTCAAAAAAAAACCCAGACTTCAAAATTCCCTTATCCCCAATTCATTTTGGGGAATAAGGGAATTTTGAAGTCTGGGGATTATTGCAAAGTGTCCTCATCTATACAGCCAGTCTGCATTTCGAAAGCAGCACTTTCAAAGTGTGACTGGCTGCCCTTATGCTAATGAGGCACTGAATATTCATATCAACCCCTCATTAACCAATTCCAAAGTGCCTCATTAACATTCCCCTTTTAAAAGTGGAGGGAGGGCATATGTAGACATAGTTTTTGTGAATGTCAGTAGTTAAAAGCCAGATGACTAGAAATCAGTTAGGGTTCATTACAGTTACAATCCTTCCAGAGAGAGAAAGAAAGATAGAAATACTGGAACATTAACTTTTATACTTGTGACCTGGTTAGAGCTATAACTTCTTGCAAAGCAGCTCATGTAACCGATAAAACTATGTATTTGCTTTACAGTCTGATGCTATGTCAAGCCAAAGATTTATAAAAGACTTCAAATTAAATTTACAACTGTTTCATATTTTTTTCAGATTTTGGTCTCAAACTTTTTGATCGTACCAATGTTGTTCAAATGAATGAGAAAATGAAGACGTTTGTCAAATCTATAGCAAAAAATTGCTATGGTCCCATTTTCTCTTCACACATGGAAGGTACTAGATTTTGAGTTTGCTTGAATCATTTAACCAGTACATCTGTAATTCAGAAGCAGGCATTGGCTAGGTTACCTGAATGGAGAGCAAGGGGAGGAAATTTGACATATTGTCCTCCCCAAATAGTTCCCAATATATTGTTGGTTTTACTTCACTGAAATGTTCATAATTCCATAAACCAGAATTAGCTGCTTCAGTTATTTTGAAACTAAAAAGGTAATATATAAAATTACCATAGGAAAACAAAATCAGCTAACGTTTTCTGTTTATTCAGAGATATGTTCAAGTAATTTAAAATGAACACTTGATACTGTATAACTCCAGAGAGATTTGAGAATGTAGATTTTGGTGGGAAATTCATTAGAATGTTATTGTGTATAAAAATGTATTTGTTTGATATAAAACAAAACAATTTTAAAATGAGTCTCATTTAATCACCTAAGGGACTATTTGAATCAAAATCTTTTAGCCTCATATAAGATCCAATATCCGAGTAATGTAATTTAAGGTCCAGCTTTCAAAATGTCTTATGGTCCCAGCAGATCTCTTCCTCTCTTTCAAGAGCAGCTTCTCTACTTAAGCTGTGTCTACACGTGCACGCTACTTCGAAGTAGCGGCACTAACTTCGAAATAGTGCCCGTCGCGGCTACACGCGTCGGGCGCTATTTCGAAGTTAACTTCGACATTAGGCGGCGAGATGTCGAAGTCGCTAACCTCATGAGGGGATCGGAATAGCGCCCTACTTCGATGTTCAACGTCGAAGTAGGGATCGTGTAGACGATCCGCGTCCCTCAACGTCGAAATTGCCAGGTCCTCCATGGCGGCCATCAGCTGGGGGGTTGAGAGATGCTCTCTCTCCAGCCCCTGCGGGGCTCTATGGTCACCGTGGGCAGCAGCCCTTAACCCAGGGCTTCTGGCTGCTGCTGCGGCAGCTGGGGATCCATGCTGCAGGCACAGGGTCTGCAACCAGTTGTAGGCTCTGTGTATCTTGTGTTGTATAGTGCAACTGTGTCTGGGAGGGGCCCTTTAAGGGAGCGGCTTGCTGTTGAGTCCGCCCTGTGACCTGTCTGCAGCTGTGCCTGGCACCCTTATTTCCATGTGTGCTACTTTGGCGTGTAGACGTTCCCTCGCAGCGCCTATTTCGATGTGGTGCCGCGCAACGTCGAAGTTGAACATCGACATTGCCAGCCCTGGAGGACGTGTAGACGTTAGCCTATTTCGATGTTGCTACATCGAAATAAGCTATTTCGATGTAGGCTTCACGTGTAGACGCAGCCTTAGAGTCCTGCCTCCAGCTTGGAGAAATACCCAACTACCAGCTGGCAGCAGGACTTGTGGGAGGGAGTGATCTTCCAGTCAGTGGAACTGTGTCTTGACTTCAGGGAACTGTTGGCAAAAGATACACAAATTTCACAAGGCAATCTGCATATCTTTTGCAGACAGTTCTGTCTGGAGAGGCTTTTCCAACATTTGACCCATCCACATGGGACCAAATGTCAGCAAAAAACTTCTGTTGAAACATTTCTTCGTCCTCATGGAACAAGGTGTACAAGGATATTGACAGAATGCTCCTGACCGGCAGATCCCTTTTGAGAGATCTGCAGTCTGGGTGCACGCTCTCTTGACAAAACTTCAGAACCAGAAATTTGTCAAAGTCTGCAACCTAGACATAGACTGGAAGGTGTTCCACATGGACATTCCAACATATCCCTCTGCGATGACTGGGGCAAACTGCACATCTATTGTTAAGAAGGTTTCTGATAAATTTCAATGTCACGTAAGGTAAAAATGAGCAAATAAGAGATTTCAGTAATGGGGTGTTGTCATATTTTTGTATTTTAGGTCTGATTTTGTAAACAAGTAATTTAAGAGGTGAAATTTGCTGATATGCAAAACAGATCAACATCCTAAAAGGGCACAGTAGTCTAGAAAGGTTGAGAGCCACTGAAATAGGTTATATGTGCCAACATGCTTACAGGCTTGTTTTTGTAGGAGTAAGTAATGCTCAGTAATTCAGCAATGTTGTGTCAAGTTATGTCAGGTTGCAGCATGTCACCCAGGGCTTCATTACATGAAATCAAGCAAATTGGAAATTTATAAAACTTGTCACAAGTTAACAGAATGCAGAAAATTAAAAAGAATGCAATTACACACATAAATTTGCACTCATTTACTCACAGCCAGTTTTGAGAGTGTGTTTCCAATTTTTCATTAGCTATCTGAATTAAGCACTTTTAAGCAGTGCTAGACCTGATTCTGCTCTCAATTTCATCTTATTTATCTCAGCCTATGACACAGTTGCCAGTATTTTGGGTCAAAAATTGTTGGCCGTGTCTACACTAGCCCCAAACTTCAAAATGGCCATGCAAATGCCCATTTCGAAGTTTACTAATGAAGCGCTCTAATACATATTCAGTGCCTCGTTAGCATGCAGGCAGCCATGGCACTTCAAAATTGACGCAGTTCGCCGTCGCACGGCTCGTCCCAAAGGGGCTCCTTTTTAAGAGGACCCCGCCTACTTCGAAGTCCCCTTATTCCCATCTCCTCATAAGAATAAGGTGACTTCGAAGTAGGCGGGGTCCTTTCGAAAAGGTGCCCTGTCTGGACGAGCCACGTGGTGGCAAGCCACGTCAATTTCGAAGCGCGGCTGCCGCCCGCATGCTAATGAAGCGCTGAATATGCATTTCAGCGCTTCATTAGTAAACTTCGAAATGGGCATTTGCATGGCCATTTCGAAGTTTGGGGCATGTGTAGACACAGCCCTACTGTAGCAAGCAAACAATCCTACTGGTGATGCACCAAAACAAAAAGAGTCCTGCTCTACTGTCTCTTAGCTGCATTGTTCTACAGTGCTAGAAAGGGAGTGTAGACTTACCCTAAAACTTGAAGATTATTTACATTTTACCTAGCTCCTGTTATTGGTAATCCATACTCTCTCCTCCACATTATTTATCTATGTTATATTGTCTTTATAGAACACATGGCTCATGCTGATTGTTTGCATAAAGGACCATATCCTGTAGTCCTTGTTCAGTGAAAACTTCACTAACTTCAGGGCTTCTGGTATTCTCCTCCACATGTCTCCTGTCTTTTCACAGTGCAAGCTGAAGCACCATGGTAGTAATTGGGATTTAAAGGATTCTTGTATGAGCTTGGCCAACCACACACTTAGCCCCAGGTAAATAGTCCAACATGACAGGCTGGATGGAGCTGTGCGAACATTTCCCAGAGAACAATTTATTCATCAAGTTTAGATCCTTTTCTGTTCACTAATTACCAGTGAAGAGCTTGTGGATTTTATTGAGTTGTTTTCTAGTACGAATACCAGTATATCTGCATATTAACACAGATTCACCAGAGTACCTGTGGCATTTTCCATGCCACAAATAAACATTCTTGTGAATAAAACCTTTCACTCACTTTAATGCTCATATGAATAAAAAAGTTCAGAAGAATGTCAAATATTTTCCTGCTGTATTCACCCCATTCTTGTGCTTTACATGCCTGTGACAACCAGTACATCAGAGCAGCATTGACTGACAAACTGTCAGTCCCCAACATTGATCAAAATGGGAAGAACCCAAACACCTAATCTGAGGGAAGCTTCACTTCATCCTGCCAGGGCTTCTGAACACCAACCTCCTCTTGAAATTTACCATTTCACTGACGGGGCCCTGAGTTTGTTCTACATGCCTCTGGCAATGTGAAAGGGCTGTTCAGTGAGTGTAAACTTTCTGCCCACTTTAAGACACTTTACCTTACCAGGGAAGTGAAAAGCCTCACTGGTGTAAAAAAGATAGCCCGTCCATTCTGGTGAGTAAGAAGGAAGGATGGGCTGATATTTGCATTTGGATGTAGCAGGACTTGTATATACTTTGTATGCAGACACACGAACCCAAGTAATATCCAATTATCAGCCTGCTAGCCCCACTACCCAGTAACATACAAATTTGGGTATGGTCTGGAGTGCCCTCTGCCTTTTGGACCTGTATCATCCCTTAAAGCAGTGATTCCTAGCCTGAGATGTGCATACCTCACAGAGCTGAAAGGGACTTTAACAGGTCATTGAGACTAGTCCCCTGCACTCACAGGAGGACCTAACACCATCCCTGACAGATTTTTTTTTTAATCTGTGTGCCTCAGACTCCTACGCAGCCCCCTCAAGGATTGAGCTCACAACTGCAGGTTTAGCTGGCTAATGCTCTTATCACAGAGATATTTCACCTGTGAAAGTTTACTTCACTCATTGATGGCGCTGGTTCCTCAGTGGTGTTTTCACTCACTTCTGGCTTTTTTTATTTTTTTAATGTTATGTATTCTGTTAACTCATATGGGAATAATAAATTCAGTAAATCATCGCATGCCACATGTACATTGGCTGACATTGAGCAGCTGATTGACAGTGTAGCTGCCACACGCCATTGCTAGTTTCTATGCCACCATATAGATAGAAGATGAGATGAAAGGGGAAGCTAACACAATGTTAGTCAACCTTGCTGTATTGCCAGACTATAATCACTCTCATGAGATGCAGAAATGAAGTTATGTTTCAGTATTTTCCATTGCTGTTATCTTAAAATGATTTTTTAATGTAAAGCATTGAATTATTTTTTCAAATGCTCACAGCAGACCTGCAAGTTGTTCACCAAACATCAGTGTCCCACAGAACATTGTTTAAGAAGAAACACTTCCCTAAAGCAGAGTGAGGCCTGAGAATGGAGGTTCTCTCTTTTTTTGTATGAAGGTTCAAAAAAGAAGAATGCCACAAATCAGAGGGACCACATCTAATCTTATTCATGCAGCATAAAACACAGCTTCTTTTTCAGTTTTCTGCAGCTTCTTGCAAACATGCCATTAAGATGCTGCTGCTGAAGGACATAAATTACAGTGTTTTCTCCCAACTTCTAGCATTTCTTGTTTATTTTCACTACTTTTTTTTTTCATGAGCACTGACTCAGAATGATTTAGTTCAATGTCATTCTCCCTCAAACAGCTGGATGCCCCTATGTTTTAAGATGGGTGGCACAGAGACTCATGATAAATGAACTATGACATTCTTACTCAGAAATGATAAAGGAGAGAAGGTTTTCCTTCAGTCCATCCCTTCCTAGCTTCTCTTCATACTGGAAGGGAGGAAGTTTCATTCTCCCTTTCTGGGTTAGTAAGACAAGTGTTTCTTCCTAGTAACAAGAAGGAAGGAGATTTTTTTTCTCCTTTTGGCTGTGGAGGGAAGGGAGGCACTAATTCCTTTTAGTCCTCTTTCTGGAAAACAGCTCCTGTTAACTTCCTCCTAGCTGGCTGTTTGTGCTAATGTTCCATAGACTACCTTACTGGAAGTTCTTGTGTGCCCAACACAGAACAAGGACAACATGTACCAGGTTTAGGGAACTCAACAAAAGCCAACAACACTGGATGGGGAGAAAACGAGAGCTAACAAGCTATGGGCTGAGTAAAATTTGTTTATATCTGCTTTACACTTGGCTACCCCGTGTCCATACACACGTGTATATAAACAATGAAATGAAAGTGAATGCACTAATCAGAAACACAGTCACTATATCTCAGGTTTCCGTGTCTCTAGCTTACATGCCTGGGAACTGCAGCTTCTGCTGCTGCTTCCCGTTTAGCAAAGATATTAGTATAGAGATAATTTGAATTAAGGCTTTTTCAGAGCTTGCTCTTTCCCTTGAGTTTTGGCTGCCTAATTGCATTAAGGATAAAAAAAGTGACTCACTGCCTTTTAGGGCTACGTCTACACGTGAAGCCTACATCGAAGTAGCCTATTTCAATGTGGCGACATCGAAATAGGCTATTTCGATGAATAACGTCTACACGTCCTCCAGGGCTGGCAACGTCGATGTTCAACATCGGCGTTGCGCAGCACCACATCGAAATAGGCGCAGCGAGGGAACGTCTACACGCCACAGTAGCACACATCAAAATAAGGGTGCCAGGCACAGCTGCAGACAGGCTCACAGGGCGGACTCAACAGCCAGCCGCTCCCTTAAAGGGCCCCTCCCAGACACACTTGCACTAAACAGCACAAGATCCACAGAGCCGACAACGAGTTGCAGACCCTGTGCATGCAGCATGAATCCCCCGCTGCAGCAGCAGCAGCCAGAAGCCCTGGGATAAAGGCTGCTGCACACGGTGACCATAGAGCCCCGCACGGGCTGGAGAGACAGCGTCTCTCAACCCCCCAGCTGATGGCTGCCATGGAGGACCCCACAATTTCGACTTTGAGGGACGCGGATCGTCTACACGGTCCCTACTTCGACGTTGAACGTCGAAGTAGGGCGCTATTCCGATCCCCTCATGAGGTTAGCGACTTCGACGTCTCGCCGCCTAACGTCGAAGTTAACTTCGAAATAGCGCCTGACGCGTGTAGCCGCGATGGGTGCTATTTCGAAGTTAGTGCCGCTACTTCGAAGTAGCGTGTACATGTAGACACAGCCTAGGATCTGGTTGGCTTAAGACAAAATGACTCTATTTTATAATAACCAACAAACATTTATAAAGATTACTCACCCTCACTTGATAACATTATAATCTGGACTTAAAAACTCCTTCCAGATAAAGGGGTCAACTTATTCAGTAGCTATAAAAAAGTAGCAAATAAAATCACTAATCGGCACATTTCAAAAAAAAAAAAAAAAACTATCCTGACTAGTAGGCCCAAGGGACCCCGCTACTTGCAATTTCATGACCTACATGACAGGTTCTCTGTAAAGAAACAGCTAAATGGGTTTTCAATGCAGTGCTATAATAAATCACAGGTCAGTAATCAAATGTCACAGGAAGACAGAAAAAAGACAGGCAGTTCCCTCACAAAAGATTACCAGATTAATTATTCTAACTTCTGGATTCTTTGGAACTCATCAGAGAATTTTAGCATAAGAAAGTTAAATTTGATCAGATCAATACTAAAATGAAAGGACAGCTTGAATTATTCTGTGCTGTTTGTTTTGTTTTCCTATATTGGAAATTATTTTCTGACGTAAACAACATTAAAGGATTTCAGCAAATTTAAAAGTAGTGACTCAATAATCCAAGTGTATCCCAGAATCATGGTCAACCACGTCTGAAAAACAACTAACAATTGTTATCTATTGGCTACAAGAGAGACTGCTGATTCCTATATCCAACTGACAATGATTTGCTGCGACACCTCAAGCAAGTCTCTGAGGTAGGGAAAGGACCAAAGGAGCAAGTTTGTATTGAGATCCAGACCCAAAGCCTGGGGGCTGTTTGGACCCCGGGATTTGACTCAGGTTCTGCTCCACAGTTAGGAGGAATTTCCAAAGGGGTCTCAAAAAGTTAGGTGCTCAACTTCCATTCAAAGTCCCTTTTAAGTCTTATGACATTTTTGTGCCTTAATTTCCTCCATAGGCAAATACTTTTAAATACTTTTATGTACTTATGGTTACAGTGCTCCTGTAAATTAGGGAATGATACTACACCCATTTTACAGATAGGACATGGAAGCACATACAAATCAAGTGACCTGACTAAGTCAGAAAGTTTGCAGCAGAACAGAAAATTAGACACAGTCATCCTTGTCCTTAGGTTATCATCATAATCAATGGATCATGCTTTATTTAACCTCAATACTTGAAGAGATCCCTTGGATTAGGATTGCAGATTACTTTTGCTCAAAATTCAAAGAGATCAGGATCCAGGATTTTCTACCTCATGGCCACGTCATTCAGCTCTGTTAGCCTATGCGCTTACAGTACTTTCAGCAGCCTGAGTAAAGGTACTAGACAAGTAGGATTTCCAATTCAGACCAATTTTTAGGGAGTATCATGCACATAAATAAAATAACCATCATTTTTATTTCTGTTTTGCTAACTGTGCACCGAGAAGTCTATGTGGAAGATAAGAATTAGCTTCGAGATCCAAACTGTCTATTATAAGTGATCTACAGGTTGTACTTGTCTCTTGGAGGTGCAGCTCAGAATCTTGCCCTTTCCAGTCCTGATTTTTCTTCAAGTCTCTTTGTAATCTTGGGCAAGCCTTGTGGATTAGCTTTCCGCTGTCTAAACCGGGGACAAAATGACCCAGCTAACAAGGGTGCTGATAATACAATGCCTTAGTCTTTGGAGATTTGAAGTCATCAGCTGAACTATTGATGTACATAACTTTGTATAAAATATTATTAATTTACCAGTGAAGTTCCCTGTGATTTAAGGTGAAAGTTGCCTGAGAAGGCAGTACTGTGTCAGAGAGGTAGTCCTGTTAGTCTGTATCTTCACAATACAAAAAAACAGTCCTGTAGCACTCTAAAGGCTAGCAATATTATTTAGTAGGTGATGAGCTTTTGTGAGACAGACCCACGTCCTCAGATCTGGAGCACAACTGCTAACCGAGAGAAATGATACAAAAGAGAGAGAAAAAAAATGAAAGAAAAAAACAGGTGAATCAGCTAAAGAGAAAAGGAAGGGGAAGGGAGGAGAAAAAAAGGGTTCTGCAAGAGTCTATTAAGTCAGTCACATGGTAAAGGGGCTCATATTCCTGCCCTTCCACCATGTGATACATGCCATCATGCACCAGCAATACCCCTCTGCCACATACATTGTCCAGGGTGTCCAATCACTTCGCCAAAGAATAAATGGGCAGACATTAGGAATCTAAATATACATAAATGGGTCAGTGAGCATTTCAATATGGCAGGACACACTATTCAACGCTTAATTATGTGTATTTAACAACAAAGATTTTAACACTAGATTACAAAGGAAGACATATGAATGGGAATTTATTTTCAAGTTTGATACCTGTCACCATGGACTCAAAGTAGCTATTAATTATCTTATACTTTACAAAGATAACTTCCCCACCTTTGATATTCACAGTGAATGCAGGCATCCCACTTAACTTAATAAGTTAAGAGGCTTTTCTCTTCCCTCCCTTTCCCTTCTTTCCTCCCATCTAGGTGATTCGGTTTTTTTCTACCTTTTTTAAAATTCTCTCTCTCTGTTACCAGTATTCCCCCTAAACAGGTGGGTCTGTCCCACAAAAGCTCATCACCTAATACACAATATTGTTAGCCTTTAAGGTGCTAAAGGACTGCCTTTTTATTTTAAGGGAGTACTGTGTTAGTCCATTAGTTTGCCCCATAGGTTGTAGCTGCTTGCCTGAAAATGAATTCAGTTGTTCCACTAGCTGTCATGGAGTGAAAAGCATGTGAAATATTTTGTGATCAGAACTAATTAAGGGAAGGGTGTGATGGTGTTTAGGGCTTGCATTACTTTTTTCCTGCAAAATTATTAAGGACTTTGTTCAAATAACAATGATTAAAAGTGAAAGTATTCAGCTGTATTTAGATCTTAATTTAAAATAACCTGATAGTTGTAGGTGGACAAAACATTGTCCCCTAATTGCACTAGTATAAACACTACCCAAATTTGGTTTTGCTGAAGAGCCACTGAATGTCTGTATACTTTTGCTAGTCTGATGGAATGATAAAGGATTTTGCAATGCAGTTAATCTGAATGCCAGTTCACATCACTCACCAGAGTCATTTCTACAGGGGTATTCAAGACTTACATCTCTAATACATCAGTGAGAAAACCCATCCCTTCACAATCCTAAAACCAAGAGCATCCTTTCAAAGGATTTGAAGAACAAGATTTTTTCTTCATTTTAAATACAGATGGAAAAGTTGTGAAACTAGCAATCTTACTGGAATCTCAGGCATTACCCAAACATACACCATAGAAAATTATTGCCCCAGTTAAACCACTCTGGCCTGAAATGAAAGAGGGTAAGTGGAGAAATTCCTAAAGTGGAGAAATCTCAGTGGGTTGGGTCTCAAGGATTTAGGGTGGCTATGTGTCATTTGAGTTGTACAAAGAAGTTGGTCCAGGTCTCAGGACCAGGTCATTTATTATTAAAGTTGCCTTTCAGTTAAGGGCTTTACTGCAGAACAATTAACACCCATGAACCATTTATAAACATATTTCTTTTAATGCCAGTATCATTACTAGCACCAATGCAGTACACTGTGCTGTAGACTTTGTAAATGGATATACTTTTGCCATTCAACAGCGTATTTTTTTCAGATATTCTGCCAACTACACTATTTCATTGTCACCTTCACACTAAATGGACTTCAAGGAGCTCTGTGCATAATTCACAGATGAAAAAAGGAACATTACATTTGCAGGTACAAATATTTGTGTACTAAGAGTCTGTCTACATAGGGAGAAATACACCACAGCCATGGCTGAACCAGATCACCTGACTTGGGCTTGTGGTCCATCTGCAAAGAGGAGTTCCCTAATGAGGACTTTCTTGACCTCAGTTTTCGCTTTGAGTCTTGCCATATTGTAGAGAGACCCATCTAATCTTCTGTGGAGAAATACATCACTGTGTGAATTTTGAAATGTGCAATTTAGTAGAACTGAGATATGATGAAGAGAATAGGGGCAAGAACATACCCTTATTTGACTCTGCTGTTCCTTTCAAACGGTTCCAATGTAGATCCATCATATTGCACTGCTGCTTTCGTGTTTTTATGAAAGGATGAAATGAGCTTGAGTTGGGTCAGTGGGTAGCCAATCTTGGTTAATTCTCTGTATAGTCCTGATCTACTAATTGTGTCAAACACCTTTAAGTCCACAAATGCTATGAATAACAGCTTTCCTTATTCTCTGCATTTTTCTTGTTGTTGACTGTGAGAGAAAATTATGTCCATTGTTGTCCTACCAGCCCTGAAGCCACATTGTTTTCTGGATCTGTGAGTTTTTGCAGGCTTTTGAGAATGACATCCTGTGATGCTCAGTAACGAGATACCTCTGTAATTGTTGTAGTTTCCCTTGTCACCTTTGTTTTTATAGAGAGTGATGATATTTGCATCCTTCATGTCATGTGGGACATCTCCTGCTCTCCAACATTTTAGGAACAAATCAAAGAGGAAGGGGAAGAGCACAACCATGTTTGCCTTTAGGACTTCTGCTGAGATTCTGTTGTTTCCTGGCCTTTTTCCATTGAAGAGAGCATCAAAAGCTTCAGAAAGTTCCTCCTCTGTAGGCTCTGCATCTAGCTCAGACATTTCTGGAAGGGTTGGGATGAGATTGTCAAGTTCAGGTTGTATTGTACGCTCGTGGGAGTAAAGACTTGAGTAGCATTCCACCCACCTGGACATCTGCAGTTTTTTTATCTGTGATCACTTGTCCATTTAAATGTTTCAGTGGGGAGACTTTGGTAATGTTTGGTCCAAGTCCTTTTTTGATTCATTATACATAGTTTTCAGGTTGCCAAAATCAGAATATATTGAATATTAGAACGTAGATCGGCCCAATACTTGTTCACACACTGCCTGGATTCTCTCTGACAACTAGATCTTGCATGTTGAAGTTGATCTCTTGTGCTTTGAAATGGGTTCTTTCTGTTATTCAGATGTGACTTGTGTTTTTCTTTGAGAAGAGGCCTGAGAATGTCCACATTTTCATTGAACTAGTCTTTGTTGGAGAATCTGTGTGTTCCAAAGGCAGATTTGGCACAATTGTATATTGCATCTCTCTGGACCATGTTTCATGAATGGTTTGTTGGTTCAGTTTGTGTTCCATTTTGCCAGTGAGATTATCTGCAAAGACAGAGCATTTCAGCGCATCTCTGGTATTGAGGGTATTGATATTTGGCTTACTGCATTCCTTCATCATACGGAGTTTCTTTGGGATGATTTTCACTCTGCTGATGATCAAGGAGTGATCAGTGTCATGACCTGCACTGTGGTACATGCATGTAAATTTGACAACATTGATATGTTTCCTCTGTACCTATATAAGGTCAAGTTGACACCAGTGACCAGATCTGGGGTGGTGCCATGAAACCTTGTGAGCCTCTTTCAAGTTAAAGAAAGTATTAGTGATGCAAAACTGATTCTAGAGCTAAATACGATAAGCCTTTGACCATATTTGTTCATTTTCCCAATATTGTGATGACTGAGGCAGATGAGCCAGGACTGATGGTCACACCCAACTCTTGCATTGAAGACATCAAAGATGTATAGGTGCTCATGATTTGGAAAGATGTTAATAAATTTGTGAAGATTATAATAAATCAGTCCTTGTCTTTGGTGCATGATGCCAACGTGGGTGCATGATGCCAATGTGGGTGCATAAGAATTGATGATGTTGACATATCCTGACTTGGTGCAGAGCTTCAAGGATATAATGCATTAAAATTCAGCTGTAGGCATATTGATAGATTTCAGCAGATTGTTCCAAACAGCACATCCAACTCAGTAGAGGCGGTATTCCTCTGAACTCAAGCCCTTCCAGAAGAAAGTGTAGTTGGTTTCTTTCACTGACCCAGTGTCTGCCAGCCTGGTTTCCCAGACAGCAGCAATGTCAACGTTCAGTTTGTGTAGCTGTTGATCTATGACTGCTGTTTTGTGTATTGAGTCAGTGTTCATAAAGTCATGGGCCGGACACGTGGTCCACACATTCCAGCTACTGAGCTGGAGGCAATTTGCTTTATTATTTCATATTATGATGGGTACATCATTTACATCTACTTTTCAATTTTTGGTCTATCCCCATGCACCCAAAGAGGAAGGCAGATGTGGCAGGTCAGTACATTATTGACCAGGGGCTGCCTAGATTGAGGCAGGTGGTAGCTGACCCAAGGAGCATGATGACTCCTCCCACTGATGAAAGTGACCTGTGGGATCCTCTTCTTTGCCGGTTGAGGAGGGCTTATAACCTGTAACTGCCATGTCCCATGTTCTTTCCATGGTATTGGCAAGGATGGAGTGTCCTTTCTATTTGGCACCCTCTTACATGTTGCAATGCCTGGGCTAGTGTTTGGAGCATGTGCATTGCCCAAGTGGCACTGTCCCCCTCTCAGTCACCCCAGTTGAGTCCAAAGGAAAGACAGAAGTCAGTACTTCGTAAAGCAGATTTGATGAATCTTCCCTGCTAATCACCTTACAGTCTCCACTCCAGCTTTTCTGTCTGGGTTTATTCCCATAGCCTTTGAATCTCCTGAACCAACCCATGAGGCAGTGGGAAATTTCTGACAGGGTTGTCTTCCCTGGGGTTACGTAAGGAGTCACTCTCCTGTGGATGTCAGTGACCAAATCATGGTTCATACACTATTTGGATTATCCAAAATAATCCAGGGACCAAATTAATGTCTGTAAAATAGAAAAATAAGCACAACACAAAAGAAATATACATAACAAATCATACAGCAATGGCTGTTAAATTTTCTTCAGAAATATAACCATACTTAGATAAAAGCAGTGAAAAGTTTTGTGGCACCTCATAGACTAACAAATATTTTTGAGCATAAGCTTTCGTGGGCAAAGACCCACCTCGTCAGATGCATTCAAAAACATCTGTTAGCCTGTGAGGTGCCACAGGACCTCAAGTTGTTTTTGCGGCTGCAGACTAACACAGTTAACCCTGTGACACTCGTACTTAGATACTTATTGCAAAAAGGTTATCAAAAGCAGGGAAAACTAATGGTTGGGATTTTGAATGGGGTTTGTGCTTCTAAATTGCCTGACTATTTTTGTAAAACTCATCCAATAGCTTAATTAACATTAACATATGCTTAAAGAGACACAATTAAATAATCATACATGTCTTGAGTAGCTAACAATTTATGTATTTCAATCACATTTGATATTTCCAGACCATGCAAACAACACATTGCTTTGATTCCCTCATACTCCCACATGGAGAATTTTTTCAACAATCCAATCCTGAGGATTAAAGTATTTATAGAATTCTGGTTTAAGAGCCTCCTCTGCTAAATAGAAATAATTGGAATGTCATTGGTGCTTGTTTAGTTTCTGAAGATATTTGACCTCTATAAAAGTTAATAAAACTTCATGATGTCTTTTTTATACAATATCTGTTCAAGGTTTTGGTTTGATGTGGCGCTTGTAATCAGAAAAGAACAATTTAATCAGTTCAAATACATTTCAGAAATAGGATGTCAGCAATGTAAGTTAGAACTGTGATTGTAATGAACTGAAAGATAATCACAGATTACTGCCATTCACTTGTTGGCATTGGAAGCAGTTTTCATCAAACTTTCTCTTAAATGAGTTAGGGTTTCTCTCAAATGAAACTTTTTACAATCCAACAGCAATAAATGTCAGCTAGGAAGAGTGACAAAGTTTTTCTCCCAAAGTCTTGTCCATTAGAACAGAGCATTCCTTCCTGGCCCCTGGCCTTTTTGAAAGGATGGCTATCTTATGATTAAAACATTATAAATGGCAGGTAGCTTCTCATGTGAAAAATTGAGATTCTCTGATTTTGGTGAACTGGCTTTCAGCCTGAGGGTTTTTTGAGCAACCAAAATGTAAGCTCTTTTTTGTTTCACAAGTTTAATATTCTAATTTTGTATTTAAAATCATTGAGAGTTTTTTTGGTGATGGTGATATATTTCCCTCATTTTATTAATATGCCATTAAACAGGAAATCTGATGTTAAAATGAGATATGACTTTGTTGGGTGAAAAAAATGAATGAGTGGTCTGTGTATGACCTTGCTCAACAGATATTTTTGCTTATTGTTATAGAATTGTTTAGAGAATAATAGAAATTTTAAGATTATACAGGCCAAGTTGGTAAGTTTCAGAAGCACACTATTGCACAGTTGTTCCATGGTCATTAGTGTCCTTTCGACAGGTAGTACAAACTAGATTGATGGGGTCTATGCTTTTCTTTAAAGGCCTATATTTGTGCCTTATTATTACACCTTGAAGGAATAACACCAGTGACTGACCTCATTTTTGAAGTCTCTTCTACTAAATGTATATCTATTACATCTGTCAATCAGTTAAAAAGTTTGCCAACTCTGATCATGTTTATCAAGAGGAGGATGAATCAGCTATGACAAGTTTATATCAGGTCCTTCAATCTCACTCCACCTCACATGGAAAGTTACAGATCCTCTAGATTTCAATCAGTCACTGTTATTTCCATGTCACACTCATACCCAGTTACCCTACCCTCCCTGCAAAGGCAAAGCACTTAAGCCATTCCAAACAGGCCTAAAAGGAGAAGTTTCCATAGCCATCATGGCTGCCACAGTTTCACCCCATGACAATCCTTTGCAAACACAGATGTGCCCTTGATTTAGAAAGTATATCAGACTCATATAAGCAGGCAGGTACCAGTCTACAAAGGCGTACCTATTTATTCCTGTGGTAAATATATGTCTTTATGTTTATTACTACTGCAACTTTTACAAGGACTACAAGTTCAGTTTCAAACACCTCTCCTAGGAACTGTATGTCTACACTATGAAATAAAATTGAATTGATCAAAGTCGAATTTGTAACACTGGATTTTATAAAGCAGAAGTTGAGTGTTCTCACCTGCCCAGAATGTCGACTTAGTGTATCCCCACTAATTGCCAAAGTCTGACTGTTGCAGCAGTGAATTGTGGGAACCTATCCCACAGTTCACTGAGCCCTGTTGCATGCTGGGTTTTTTGCTGCTGCATTATGGGAAAAAATTCATGGAATAGAGTTTTACTGCCATAATTTTCATAAACCAGAAGTTTACAAAATACATGTGTATAATCCCTAAAAAGCAAACATAAAATGTGCATGCACAAGTATTTCCCCAATAATGTCTGGAATCAGCAAGACTCTTAGGCACCTGACTAACATTTTACGTGTGAGTGCCTCTGAAGAATTGTTAGGATTATTTCAGTAATTAAAATAAGGAGTATGGTTAAGTAGTTAGCTGGATCAAGGACCCACGTCAGCAACATGTGCTTAAATCCATATCTAGTCGGAAGTCCATTAAAGATAAAGAATTAAGATCCATGCTATGTTGAATTACAAGATATTTTGGTGATTCGGGGAACACACACTACCATCATTTGACTTATCTGACCAATCACAAGGAGTCAGGAAGCTTAGAGATTGCAAAATGTCCAGTTCTCAGAAAGAGCTGTTTGCAATCACTCCACAATCAACAATAAATAAAATTACTATGTACTTTAAATAATTCAGTCAGTCATTGAATGAATTTAGCCTCATTTTGCCTGAATTGTATTTAAAATAATCATCACTTAAGCACATTAATTATTTTATTGTGCTCTACTAATTATCATGGGAAACACAGCATAAGAATTTAGCCAAATTTCATGATCACATAAAGACATATACCCATGGAAAAATATACTTGGAGATGCACAAAAGGCAGACGTGTATGGTTGAAGAATATAATTAAGGATGCTTTCACAGGTTGTCAAAGTTGCTAAGAAACCATCAGGTATCCTAGCAAATCTTGGAATAATACAAATGTCTGAGAACAAGTTTAAAATATTCTTCTCTTGCTTATTTTTGCTGTAATTATAACCTCATTCAGATAACATGTCACCACCATGCAGTCAGAGATGTTTGGGCTAGGGATTTACTCTGCTCACTCAGCAATGAATGAATTTTTAACAGCCTCCTGCACAGCAAAGAACAAAATTAAGTACAAAGTTATCTTAAACAACATGCTCTATAGCAAGACCTGGAAAAACCGATCTGTCTATTGCTGCCTTGCATTAAGGAAACTTACAATATAGAGAGATTGATTTTCTCCTCTCCATTACAACAATTTTACAGGAGGGTAACTTCATACTTCTGAGCTACACCAGAGTAAATAAATTAAAATGAGGACATTTGTCTTTTGAGGATGAATGTAGTGATGAGGGAAGAGGGTAAACTAAAACCATTTTAAAAAATTAGAACCTGGAAAAAATATCTCGTGCTTTCTTCTAACTCTTGGCATATAGCTGTGCAATGACAGAGCTGGAAATGACCACATAGTACTACACCCAACTGAAGCTGGATTCATATTCATTGCAAACCTCAGCTCAGTCCACCACATGCTATTGTAATCTAAATCAGGGTTCCTTAAACTATGTTCTGTGGAACACTGGTATTCCATGAACTTACAGGTGTGCTGCAAGCATTTAGCAAAATAATTCAAAGTTTTACACTAAACAATTTTACAGTAACAATAATGGAAGACACTGACAAGTAATTTCTACATTTTGTGAGCATGGGAGTAGTCTGGCAACACAGCAAGGTAGACTAACGTGCTAGCTTCCTCTCTCCTCTAATCTTCTTCTCCTAGGAATACGGTGGCATAGCAGTTGGCAACAATGTGCACTGTATACTCTATGCTGGCATGACAGCTATGATGTCGGGTGTTCCACATTAAAAATATTGTTTGCTGTTCACAGAATCATAACCTCGGTTAGGTGTAGTGCTATGTATTCATTTCCAGCTCTGTTATTGCACATCTTTTCTGTGGTCTCAAAAAGCTTAAGAAACACTGATCTAAATAATGATGGTGCTCACTGACACCCATTGTCAGCCATAGAAATTTTATCATTCCCATCTATTCATCCTCCCCGCACCAGCTAAGAAAGCTCCTTAGCTGCAATGTCACATATTTTAACAACTTTGTGCTTTAAATCTACTCTTTTAAAGGTAATGTTTTTCGTTAGTCAACACTCATATGGACTACTTTAACACTTTGCCTATGTCTACACTAGCCAAAAACTTCAAAATGGCCATGCAAATGGCCATTTCGAAGTTTACTAACGAAGCGCTGAAATACATATTCAGCACCTCATTAGCATGCGGGCAGCCGCGGTACTTCGAAATTGATGTGGCTCACGGCCGCACGGCTTGTCCTGACGGGGCTCCTTTTCTAAAGGACCCCACCTACTTCGAAGTCCCCTTATTCCCATCTGCTCATAGGAAAAAGGGGGCTTCGAAGTAGGTGGGGTCCTTTTGAAAAGGAGCCCCGTCTGGACGAGCCGCGCGGTGGCGAGCCGCGTCAATTTCGAAGTGCCGCAGCTGCCCGCATGCTAATGAGGCGCTGAATATGTATTTCAGCGCTTCGTTAGTAAACTTTGAAATGGCCATTTGCATGGCCATTTTGAAGTTTTTGGCTAGTGTAGACATAGCCTTTAAGTTACATCAACTCTTTATAGTACAGTGCTGTTGGCTGTTTCGAATTGAAGGCATTGCACTGAAGTTCTGATGACCATTGTTTCCTCACAGCATGTCTTTCCAAAGAGGTCTAATGACTTGGATTACTTATCATATTTATATGTTCTAACCTGTTCTGTTCCTTTAATGGCAGCCTACAGAGCGAAGCAGACAGGGAGCTGTAGCATATTGGAGTACCAGGGGGAGTGGGCAGGCATAGCCTGCCCACGGCTAAAAGGCCCCTCTCATGATGGGGGGGGCCACTAAAAATGCCCGGTCCCAAATAGATACGGGGGACAACAAAGGAGAAAAACAGGGGCGGGAGTGAGGGTCAAAGGTTTAAAATAAGGGAGCCGGAGGGGGACACCAAGCAGAGGACCCCGGACAGTGCCCACCTCTCCTCAAAGGTGTCCAGGGAGTTCGTGGACGCCGCCCAGAGGAACTCTGCTCGGATTCGTGACCGGAGGGAGGAACGGAAGTAGGCCCCACAGTAGCCATGGCCAGGAGGAGGCTGACGAGGAGGTCCCGCAACTTTGTGGGGCTACAGATAGGGTGTGACAGAATGAGGAGGTGTGGGGAAAAGTGCAGCCAGAACCTCAAGAGGAGTTCTGGAGGAGCCGGAAGAGGGGCTGTAGCCTGGTGCACTCGACGTAGATGTGCGCCAGGTTCTCTCTCATGCCACAGAAGGTGCAGGTGTCTGGGACGGGGGTGAACTGCGCCAGGTACATGCCCGTGCTCACCGCTCCATGGAGGATTCTCCAGCTGATGTCCTCGGTGGGCTGTGAGACCAACGTGGAGTAGAGGCTGGCCCACCGGGGCTCCCCACCCTCCGTCGGCGGCAAGAGGTCTCACCACTTGTGGTCGGGGCAGGACACGAGGGTGGGGAAGTGGAGCGTGTGAAGCACGAGCGCGTACAGAAGATGTCTATGTGCGGTTTGGAAGGGGACCGGCTGCAAGGTGTGCAGCCGGCTGAGGAGTGGGGCAGGCAGTATCGCGAAGCCGGGGGCCCACGAAGAGGTCCAGAGGGCTAGGAGTGGGAGTGGGGCAGGGTGCACCCTCTCGCAGGAACCGACCAAAGTAACTATGAGCAGTGGACGGCAGGGCGGCCTTCACCTCCTCGAGTAGGCGACGTGGGGAGCATAGGTTGGAGAGCCCCATGCGCCGGGCAAGTGCCAGGGCCTCCATCCAATCCCCCCGGTCGTAGTCCACGAGGTCTCCGACCCTAGTGATTCCACCTATGGCCAACTGCCGGCGCACCGCAGGAGACTCCGCCGCCTGCACACGAAGGTGGGGGTTGTGTAACAGGGGCTCCGCGAGGAGGTCTTCCCCCACAGTGGCCCCTAAGGACCTGGAGGCTGCGAGCAGTCGCCAAGTGCGGAGGAGGTCCTGGTAGAAGGCCGGCAGTTCCGAGAAGCCTCGCGGATGGTCTCTCCAGGATAAATAGAGGAGCTGCCGGTCATATCAGAGCCCTCGGTAACGGCGGAGGAAAGCGTGCGCCAGCGTGCTCCATGCTGGATTATCTGCACTATTGGCGTTGGTGTTGAGAAGTCTCTGCAGGGCCTGGAGGTGGAAGACATGGACCTGAGTGCGCATGCAAGTCAGGCGCTGTCCTCACTCCTCCGGGGGAAGATGGAGTACCCCTTCAGGGACCTGTAGCCAGACAAAGTCTCCCCCTTACAAGCCAGCTTGCTCACTGCCTCCCCCCCCACCCACTGAGGAGCACACAGGGCACGGAAATAGCTGCTGACAGCACAGTCTTTGATGCCTCTGATTGAGGCCCAAATGTGCTAGCTCATCGTGACCCTGAGAAACAGAAAATGCAGATAGAGCGCTAACACGCCAAACTGTCAACAAGAGAAGGGGGGGAACCTCAAGAAATCACCCCAGCTGGCATTGATGGATATGATGACCACACATCCATCCCAGAAGAGGAAGTCTCCGCCCACACAAAAAGAATGTCCTGTACTCCTAAATTGCTTATCTCCTGTCTTACAAGTGCAAATTAAGTAAGAATTGCCCTTGTAACAAACTGGCATCACAAAAGACAGACCAGTATGATCTGGCACCTTAGATAAGAAAGAGAATACGTAACCTGAAAAGGGGTGTAAAAGGTGGGCCCAGCAAAACTCTAACTCTGAGTGCATCTCCACCAACTACCTGCTGGTCGGGTCAGGTGATTGCCTCCCAAGGTCCGCAACTGGGGACGCCCATCCTCATATTCGTCTTTCTGTGGAACTGAGTGACCGATCCGGCTTGGCTACGCTGGTATCGAGAGACGCAGAGAGGGTAAAATATACCCATGCAAGGTCTCCTTTCTTTTTGTGCACAGTTAAAGAATTAGAGCTCTGTAACTAGATGTCGTTGTACCAAGATATCATTGTGTTAGGTGGTAACAGATATCTTTGTATTGGATTGTAATGTAACTTGTTAACACCTGTACTTTGCTAGCATATAAGAAGTGGACAATAACCATTTGTAACAGCATGCTTATAACTGTAGTTTAAATAAACTTGTAACTAGTTAAGATCTAAGCCTGACTGCTGTTACCCTTTTGTCACTACAACACAGCCAGCGCAATATAAAGAACTTTAACCGTTTGGTTACCACAGCCTGGCCGTAGGTGAGAGTGCTAGGAGCTCCCTGCTCTAACAGTAAAATACTGGGTTGTTTAGGACCCAGGGGAATACCTCACCGCACATTACCCGGCCACCAGTGAACAGAATTGGCGTAGTTTTGGCAGGGTTGTGACACAGGCTGTACTGCAGTGACAAAATGAAACCAGTCATGATAAACAACATGGATTTCCCCAACATAGAGAAGGAATTCACCCAGGAAGAATGGGGTGACCCTAAGTGGGACAAGGAAATGTTGGAAAAGAACTGGGGACAATCAGAGGAATCACGGTTGCACTTCTGTAAGCAGAGAACTGCTTGTAAACTAAAAGGGAAAAAGGAATATTGGAGCAGTTGCATCTCGCTGTGAGAAAAGCTCCTTGGACAAAAGCCCAGATTATAAGACCTTGAAGAAACTGCCCAACTCTGAAAGCCTTAGTTCAAGTTCTTAACTCTTTGTGGTACAAAATGTAGTTATGTAAACATTTATGTTGTAGTGTATGTGTATATGTCATGGAGCTTTGTTTAATGTTGTTTGTCCATCTGTCTGTCTGTTTGTCTTGCTGGTGCATCCATAAGGAGGGGACGCCTTCCAATATGGACACCTTCCAATATAGGAAAAACAGTAAGTTTAGGTATAAAAGATCTAAATCCCTTTAGTAATACTTAAAATGGTAATATCCAATAAAATGTCATTTTGGAAAATAAGCATGTGATTTGAGGTTAAGAGTAAGTGAGTAAGTCCTTAACTCTCAAGGGTCTGGAGAAAATTCAGAGTGAGTAGCCTGCAGAGTTTAGAAAGAACTGAGCATATTTGTAAATGGAGTATTCCAATACGTAAACCTGCCACCCCAAAGGGGGTAGAAAAGTATTCTTTTGTCTTTCAGAAACACAGGAAAAGCTGGTAGTTACTGAAGAACAACCTAAACATCATGAATCTCCTTTTAAAATGAAGAATGTGGTTTTGTATTGTATGTTTGTGCTTATCTTATTAATAGCATTATCAAGTTGTCTGTGTTGGTAAGTTAAAATATACATGGGCTCACAAATTAAAACAAAATGGTCTCTGTATATTGCTGCCTTATTAAATGCCCTGGCTGACACAGCAGCTAAAGCTGCAGACCTTTCCTCTCTTGGGCCACTTCTCTGTTTCCCATTTTTACAGATTCCCAGTCTCCTATTGCAACCCTTATTGATACTGCACTATTCCAAGGTCAGGCCCTAAATTCAGAAGAAACTATCTGGAGACTGGATGGATGCCTTTTGCATCCTGAACACCTTTGGTGCTCCCCGGGCGGCCGCCTGGTTGTGCCCAAGGTCTTTCTCCCTTATCTTGCTTGCATGCACCACAGCCTGACTCATGTAAGCGAAGCAGGGGGATGATTACTGCTGTTCAAATAAATTGGTTTGCTTCCAAATTCTCCTAAGTGGCCCAAACCACTGTCTGCCTTGCCCTGTCTGCCAAGCCCACGACGTGGGCAAACCTGTAAAGACAGTTCTGGCAACCAGATCTCTGCCTTTAGGACTGTTCCTGAAGTTATAAATGAACTTCATTCAGCTACCCAAATGTAAAACTTTTAAAAAAATATGCTGGTTATTGTTTGTTCTCCGGGTGGGTAGAGGAATGTCCATGCCAGAAAGCTGATACTGCACACAACTCCACCTTAATTAAGGAATGCCTATGGAAGGTGGGAATGCCTAGTGAGTACCACCATGCCACCCAGCAACCCGCAAGTATAGGACATGCGTCAGCCCACCAAAAGAATAACACCCCGGCTGCACAGCTAAATAACCTGGCAGATGCAGCAGCCCAAATCTCTGCTGCCCAAGTAGATTGGGAATGTTTGTATCTATGGCTACATGATACTTTGGGGCACACTGGAAGCGAGGAGTTAACGCGGCAAGCACATATCAGGGGGTGGCCCATCACCCACCAACGGGCTAGAGACCTGGTGGAAGCCTGTGCTATTTGTGCAAAAACCCGAAAACACATAGCTGAAGGACAGCGGTTTGCCAGGCTAAGAGATGGGAAAACACTATGGGCAACCTGGCAGGTCGATTACGTTGGCCCACTCCCTACTACCAGACAACAGTGGAAATATATTTTTACTGGAGTGGAGGTTGTTTCAGGAATAGGGTTTGCATACCCCACCCAGGGGGCAACAGGACTTTCCACCATCATGGGGCTGAATCGTGTAATCGCGATAGTCCCTACACCCCAAGAGATCCAGTCTGACAACAGCTCACACTTTAAAAACAAAGTAGTACAAGAGTGGGCTACTAAGCATGGAATTCAGTGGACTTACCACCTCCCTTACTGACCCCAGTCCAACGGCATAGTCGAGTGCTGGAATGGGCTGTTAAAAAGCCACTTGAAGCCCACGGATGGCACTTGGGAAAACAGGCTGGATAAGGTGGTGCAGCGACTAAACAACCAGCAAACCCCTACGGGCAGTCCAATCAGCAGAGGATTCTTCCCTACAGGGAAAAATTCCTCAACCTTGGCTGCACCGCTCAAGGACTCCAAATATAATCCTGGAGATACTGTTGTAATTAAACACCCTAGCCTGGGAACACAGACTCATGTACTGCACTCATGCAAAGGTGGGGGTGTGGACTGCTTTAGTCTCTAAAAGGGAACCAATAACCATTACTGAGGCTTGGATCACATCCAAGACCGGCTGACCTTGTGTTTTCTCTCCAGAAAAGAAGGAACCACCTGGAAGACACACCTCCCTGGGAGGAAGCAAGGCAACGGCCACCTGTAACATCAGTACACACCAAAGAACTTTAATGTATATAATACATATATGCTGCTATATGCCATATTAATACTAATAGACTCTTAGTAGTTGCTATAGACCTAGCTGTGTTGCAGCTACCTTCAACCCAGATGACAGCATGGCACCTCAACTCCTCGTCATCTTCCTGACTACCTCGCTGACCTTTGCCACACCTAAGCATCCCCTCAGGAATGCCAACCAGTCCATCGTCTCCACCGCTGGTGCCACGGATTGCTGGATGTGTACCCTGCTAAACTCCTCTACCAGATTGGGAAATGAGTTTGTCCCTCTGAACCTAAATGATTGGTGGGACAAGAGCAACATCTTCCGGTGGGAACCAGCCTGGTTTGATGACAGAGATATCCACGCCTACCTTCGCCGCAGCCCCTTGGGTTCATGCTGCGATAGGGTGAACTCCTACTTGAATAAGGAATCTGGAAGTTCTGGTTCTGGTTCTGGTTCTGGTTTTGTTATCGTACCCTGTAACGGGATGAGGCTTGCTGGGATTTGAGTCCCTGACAACCTTGTCATCCCGGGTGCTGGGAGGGTGGAACTGAGTGTCTTGCTTGTAATTCCTCAGGCTACGTCTACACGTGCACGCTACATCGAAATAGCTAATTTCGAAGTAGCGACATCGAAATAGCCTATTTCGATGAATAACGTCTACACGTCCTCCAGGGCTGGCAACGTCGATGTTCAACTTCGACGTTGCTCAGCCCAACATCGAAATAGGCGCAGCAAGGGAACGTCTACACGCCAAAGTAGCACACATCGAAATAAGGGAGCCAGGCACAGCTGCAGACAGGGGCTACGTCTACACGTGCACCCAACTTCGAAATAGCTTATTTCGATGTTGCGAAATCGAAATAGACTATTTCGATGAATAACGTCTACACGTCCTCCAGGGCTGGCAACGTCGATGTTCAACTTCGACGTTGCTCAGCCCAACATCGAAATAGGCGCAGCGAGGGAACGTCTACACGCCAAAGTAGCACACATCGAAATAAGGGAGCCAGGCACAGCTGCAGACAGGGTCACGGGGCGGACTCAACAGCAAGTCGCTCCCTTAAAGGGCCCCTCCCAGACACACTTTCATTAAACAGTGCAAGATACACAGAGCCAACAACTAGTTGCAGACCCTGTATATGCAGCACGGACCCCCAGCTGCAGCAGCAGCAGCCAGAAGCCCTGGGCTAAGGGCTGCTGCCCACGGTGACCACAGAGCCCCGCAAGGGCTGGAGAGAGAGTATCTCTCAACCCCCCAGCTGATGGCCGCCATGGAGGACCCCGCTATTTCGATGTTGCGGGACGCGGATCGTCTACACGTCCCTACTTCGATGTTGAACGTCGAAGTAGGGCGCTATTCCCATCCGCTCATGGGGTTAGCGACTTCGACGTCTCGCCGCCTAACGTCGATTTCAACTTCGAAATAGCGCCCAACACGTGTAGACGTGACGGGCGCTATTTCGAAGTTACTGCCGCTACTTCGAAGTAGCGTGCACGTGTAGACGCAGCTAGGGTCACAGGGCGGACTCAACAGCAAGTCGCTCCCTTAAAGGGCCCCTCCCAGACACACTTTCATTAAACAGTGCAAGATACACAGAGCCAACAACTAGTTGCAGACCCTGTATATGCAGCACGGACCCCCAGCTGCAGCAGCAGCAGCCAGAAGCCCTGGGCTAAGGGCTGCTGCACACGGTGACCACAGAGCCCCGCAAGGGCTGGAGAGAGAGTATCTCTCAACCCCCCAGCTGATGGCCGCCATGGAGGACCCCGCTATTTCGATGTTGCGGGACGCGGATCGTCTACACGTCCCTACTTCGATGTTGAACGTCGAAGTAGGGCGCTATTCCCATCCCCTCATGGGGTTAGCAACTTCGACGTCTCGCCGCCTAACGTCGAAGTTAACTTCGAAATAGCGCCCGACGCGTGTAGACGCGACGGGCGCTATTTCGAAGTTGGTGCCGCTACTTCGAAGTAGCGTGCACGTGTAGACGCAGCCTCAGAGTGGAAGCCATCGCGTGTGAGGAAGTTCCAAGGTTAGGCTGGGCCCTTCTGTCCCGTCCTCCTAGCCAAGCTGGGGTGGGTAGAGGTAACCGGTTTAAACTTTCGTGGAACTGAGTGTCTTGCTTGTAATTCCTTGGAGTGGAAGCCATCGCGTGCGAGGAAGCTCCAAGGTTAGGCTGGGCCCTTCTGTCCCGTCCTCCCAGCCAAGCTGGTGTGGGTAGAGGTAACCGGTTTAAACTTTCTGGATTAGACCATAATTCCCATCTGCCTTCCTGTCTAATTGTTCTCTGTCTGAGTGTCAGTAAGGGATGGATGGGTCTCAAAGTATGCAGTCCTGGCACAACAAGGAGGAGTTTGTGCTGTAGTTAACCAATCTTGCTGCTTTTACGTAAACACTCAGGACAGATTAAACAGGATGTATCTGCCATCAAAGATGCAGTTAAAATCTTACATGCTGTAACTAAGAATGGAAAGATCTCATGGTTAAAATGGCTAGCTCAACAATTAGAATTTTCTCTTACTCCATTCCTGCATTCTATTGTAACCACTATTTTGATTGTTCTTATCATAGTAGTTGTGTTTTGCATAACACTGTGCATTGTTAGGAGACTAATTGACATGGCTATCTCCTCCACGCAAATCCGATACATGGAGCTGACAAGTGATCCTAGCCAGTTCCGCGATTCCCCACATACTGATCGGATCATTGGGTACTTTTAGATTTCCTCCAAGGAGGGCGAGAGGTGCTGGCATCACCACCACCTTGCATTCTGGGATGTAGTGTGGTGCATCGGGGGTGGAATGTAGCCAGACAAAGTCTCCCCCTTACAAGCCAGCTTGCTCACTGTCCCGCCCCCCCCGAATGAGGAGCACACAGGGCACAGAAACGGCTGCTGACAGCACAGTCTTTGATGCCTCTGATTGAGGCCCAGATGTGCTAGCTCATCATGACCCTAAGAAACAGAAAATACAGATAGAGGGCTAACAGGCCAAACTGTCAACAAGAGAAGGGGGGGAACCTCAAGAAATCACCCCAGCTGGCATTGATGGATATGATGACCACACATCCATCCCAGAAGAGGAAGTCTCCGCCCACACAAAAAGAATGTCCTGTACTCCTAAATTGCTTATCTCCTGTCTTACAAGTGCAAATTAAGTAAGAATTGCCCTTGTAACAAACTGGCGTCACAAAAGAACAGACCAGTACGAACTGGCACCTTAGACAAGAAAGAGAATACGTAACCTAAAAAGGGGTATTAAAGGTGGGCCCAGCAAAACTCTAACTCTGAGTGCATCTCCACCGACTACCTGCTGGTCAGGTCAGGTGATTGCCTCCCAAGGTCCGCAACTGGGGACGCCCAACCTCGTATTCGTCTTTCCGTGGAACTGAGTGACCGATCCGGCTTGGCTACGCTGGTATCGAGAGACGCAGAGAGGGTAAAATATACCCATGCAAGGTCTCCTTTCTTTTTGTGCACAGTTAAAGAATTAGAGCTCTGTAACTAGATGTCGTTGTATCAAGATATCATTGTGTTAGATGGTAACAGATATCTTTGTATTGGATTGTAACATAACTTGTTAACACCCGTACTTTGCTGGCATACAAGAAGTGGACAATAGCCTTTTGTAACCGCACACTTATAACTGTAGCTTAAATAAATTTGTAACTAGTTAAGATCTAAGCCTGACTGCTGTTACCCTTTTGTCACTGCAACACAGCCGGCGCAATATAACGAACTTTAACCGTTTGGTTACCACAGCCTGGCCGTAGGTGAGAGTGCTAGGAGCTCCCTGCTCTAACAGTAAAATACTGGGTTGTTTAGGACCCAGGGGAATACCTCACCGCACATTACCCAGCCACCGGCTAACAGGACCCAGTGCAGTCCTGGCCAGAAGAACTCCAGGATTAATCTCTGGAGCTGGTCCAAGAACCCTGGGGGTGGGACCAGGGTGCTGAGGTGGTGCCAGAGCATGGACAGGACTAGTTGGTTCAACACCAGTGCTCTCCCTCATAGGGATAGACACTGGAGCAGCCCTGTCCATGTCCACAACCGCTCAGCGACCCTGCCCTCTAAGCTCTGCCAGTTTTCCGGAGGAGAGGGATGCGTGGCGGATAGAAAGATGCCCAGATAGGACAGTGGACCCACGCTCCACCAGATGTCCTGGAGCGTGGGTGGGAGGTGGCTTGTCTGCCACTCAGCCCCAACCACCAGGCCAGAGCTCTTGACCCAGTTGACCCGGGCAGAGGAGGCCACCGAGTAGATGGCTTGGCAGGCCTCCAACCTCACCAGGTCTCCTGGGTCCTGGACCATGAGGAGTACGTCATCGGCGTACGCCGACAGGACCAGCCACAGCTCCGTCTCACAGATCACCAACCCTGTCAGCCTTCGCCGAAGGAGACAGAGGAAGGACTCGATGGCCAGATCGTAGAGCTGGCCTGACAGCGGGCAGCCCTGACGCACCACTCGCCCGAAGCTGACCGGAGCGGTCAGGGTCCAGTTGAGCTTGACCAGACACTCTGAGGCAGCGCACAGCACCCGGAGAAACCCAATGAAATAGGGTCTGAAGCCAAAGGCCTGCAGAGTGCCCAGGAGATACCCATGGTCCACCCTGTCGAATGTCTTCTCCTGGTCCAAGGACAGGAGGGCGAACGACAGACCATCCCTACACCCAAGCTCCAAGAGATCCCGGACCAGATGGAGGTTATTGAAGATGGTACGGCCTGGGACGGTGTAGGTCTGGTCAGGATGGACCACGTCCTGCAGCACGGACCCCAAGCGACGGGAGATGGTTTTGGCGATTATCTTGTAGTCCGTGCTGAGGAGCAAGATGGGACGCCAGTTCCGAAGGTCACTGGGGTCCCCCTTTTTGGGCACCAGGGTGAGAATGGCCCACTTGCATGACAGGGGGAGGACCCCACTCTACCAGGACTCGGCCCAGATGATGAGCAGGTCTGGGCCAAGGACGTGCCAAAACACGCGGTAGAACTCCAAGGTCAGCCCATCCATGCCCAGGGATTTGCTGGTGGGCATGAGATGGAGGGCTTCCGAGAGCTTGGCCAGAGTGACAGGAAGCTCCAGCCAGTGCCGGTCGCCTGCACTGACTGAAGGGAGTTGGTCCCAAAGCATTCTGCAGGCGTCGGCGTCGGTCGCATCTGGGGAGAAAAGGGTGGCGTAAAAGGCGTGAGCCCTCTCACGCATCTGCGCCGGATCCATAAGAGGGGTGCCGTCCTCCGCGAGGAGGCAGTGGATATATTTCTTGGCACCCCTCTTTTTCTCCAGGGCGTAGAAGAAGCGGGCGCCGCGGTCCATCTCCTGAAGAAGCTGGATCCGTGACCGCACAAAGACCCCCTGCGCCCAGAGGGCGTTGAGGGCCCTGAGCTCATCCTGCCTTTCCTGGTACATGCCGCAGAGGGATGGATCTCCGGGGCTGGTGGCTAGACACCTCTCCAGCTCAAGGACCTCCCTTTCCAGCTGCCTTATCAGCGCATCCCGCCGCCGGCTGGCCCCCCCCGGGTATAGTCACGGCAGAAGAGCCGCGTGCCCACCTTTCCCAGATCCCACCACTGCCGTGTCGAGGAAAAGGCATGCCGCTGCTTGCGCCAGGCCAGCCAGAACTCCCGGAAGGACACCACGAAGCCCACGTTCTCCAGCAGGCTGTTGTTAAAATGCCAGTAGGCCGACCCCAGCTTCCCCGGTGAGAGGGAAGCCTTCACAGCCACTAGGTAGTGGTCCGAGAAGGGGGCTGGCCGCACGCTGGAGGCGTGGGCCCGGGAGAGATGGTGCCCTGAGATGTAAATGCGGTCCAACCGGGAGTGTACGGATTTATGGCCCACCACCCAGACGTAGGTGAAACCAGCATCCTCGTCCGGGTGGTGGCTGCGCCAGATGTCCACCAGGGAGTGATGGTTAATGAGCTCCCTGAGGATGTCTGCAGTGGCTTGGCACTGCTCGGTTCCTGTGTGGTCCCGCTTCTCGAGGGTGCAGTTGAAATCCCTGCCGAGGACCAGGCACTCGCGAGGATCAATGGCATCGAGGAAGGCCGCAGCCCCTCCACCCGCACCCGGAGATACAGCAGGTGGCCCGGCACAACCTCGACACTCCCCAGCACCTCGGGCTGCAGGTCTAGGGAGAGCAGGGTTGATACCCCGGGCTGGTGGGCCGAGAGGTGACTAAAGTGGACCCCGTCTCCCCACTCCAGCCACCACTTGGCTTCGGTGGCTGGAGTAGTATGGGTCTCCTGTAGAAAGGTGACCGAGTACCCCCCATCTCGGAGGAAGGAGAGCACTCGGCACCTGCGGAGACCCGACCCGCAGCCCCTGGCATTTAAAGTGGCAAAGATGATCGGCGCCATTTGGAGGGCTGGAGAGGATCCTCGCCAGAGGGAGCACCGACAGTTCCCGTGGGGCCATGCAGCAAACCGTGACCAACCCCAAAGGTGAAAAGGGTGTCATGGAAGCCGTGGGCCCATTGGAAAACCGCGGTGTCCCTCTTCCCGGTTCCCTTGCCCTCCTTCAGAAGGGCCCTCATGGACTCTAGGACAGAGTGCAAGTCCCCCCAGCGCTGGAGGGCGAGAGCAACCTTGTTCTTGGAGCCACGGATGTCCTCCAAGAACTGGTGCATCTCACCCACCAGCGCATGGGGTGCCGAGGCCTCAGGGTATTGAGAACCCATTGGCCTCGTGTTCTTTTGGGCCCCACAGCCAGAGAAAAGATTGGGGTGGGGACTGGGGTCTGAGTTTGGGAGGGATGAGGGCGGCAGAGGGAGAGCAGCCCCGGAAGTGCTGGGAGAGGGCGGTACAAGAGGGGCCTCCCGAGGGGTTATGGCCTCTGGGGCAGGTATGAGTGGGCAGGGGTCGAAAGGAGGAGTAAGAGGAGGAGGGATGGGGGCAGGGGAGGTAGAGATCAGTAGGGGAAGGGAGGGGTCGTGGCGGGAGGGGGCGGGGGTGGGGGGAGGGAAAGGAGGGAGTGGAGGGAGGGAAGGAAGGGGAGGGTTTGGAGGGGGGGATTGCGGGTTCTGGGCTGGGGCATTGGCTGGGAAAAGGTATGGGAGGGTGGCAAGCGGTGGGGCCAAAGTGGGAGCAGGGGCGGGAATGTGGACTAAAGGGGTCTCCGGAGGTGGGGCTTCCTTGGGCAGTGGCAGGGGGGAGGGAGGTGAGGACGAGGTGCCGGCACACTCGGCAGGAGGCGCCGGCAGGTCAGGGTGGCGGGTGTCAGGGTTTTTGGTCCCGGGGGCAAAGGGGGGGTACAAGGGAAACCCTGATTCCCCTGGGGTGTCCAGGGGCTGGCCAACCTCCATGGGAGGGTCATCCCTAGTTAAGGGAGGGGTCGCCCCTTGGGACGTCTCATGCCAGAGGGAGGTGGCAGTTGAGGGATCACTGGTGGGAGGGGAGGGGGAGGGGTGGTGGAGAGTCAATAGACGGCCCACAGGCCTCCCATAGCAGGCCTTCTATATCCAGGGTCACCGGGGTGAGGCCCAGGGCCTCGACCTCCTGCGAGAGGAGGGCGAGGCCGGGGCCCACCTCTTCCGGGCGCTCCGCAGCAGCGGTCTGGGTAGCGGCTGGAGGGGTGTCGGAGGAGGGCATGGGTGCAGGAAGGGCCGTCTTGGCCTCCGTGGGCTCTGGCTCTGGGGCAGAGAGGATGTTATTTTTCTCGGCCACCGAGGCGGCAGCGGCCTCCATCGCCCCCGGCAAATGGTTGGTAGCCGGGAGTTCGGCAGGTGGAACAGGGCTAACAGATCTCTTGTGTGCCTTGCGCGGCACCTCCGCCCCATCCTCCGATGGGGTGGGGTGCCGGAGGTGCGCACTCCTTTTCTTCTGCTTCCCCCTCACCAGTACCCAGCCCTCTGAGGAGGTGGTCTGGGCAGTAGAAGAGGAGGGGCCAGGGGATAGAGCTGACAAGGAGAGAGGGAGGAAGGAGGGGGGTGGGGCGGCAAGGGAGGGGGGCAACCCGCCCTGGAGTGGGCCCTCTTCTGGTCCTGCTGCTGGCCCTGGCTCCCTCTCCTCCGCAGGCCCAGCTCTTGTGCCCGCTCAGGCGCCAGCGCCCACTTCTTCTTGCCTGGCACCATGCTGCCGGGTGCCCTCCAACGCCCGAACGGTGATGGATCTGTCCGGGTCGAGAGGAGGAGGGGCAGTCCCAGGGCCTGTCGCAGTCGGGGCACCGCCAATCTCGTCGCTGACGCCCCCCGGGTTGGAGGAGGTCCCGGGCTCCTCTTCATGCTGGGCCGGGGGCAATCCCTCCAGACATGCCCTGCCGCCCGGCACACAAAGCACCGGGCCTCCCCCAGCGTGTAGAAGACCCAGTACCGGGCCCCTTGATAGGGCACCAGTATAGTCCCCTCCTGGGCCACCCCGCCATGTGCTGCCACCAGCGGCAGTTGGACCTGGGCCTGCCGGTGGAAAGAGAGCACATGCCGTAGGGTGGGGTCTTTACAGCCTAGGAGGAGGGCACTCAGGACCGTCAAAGGCCGACCCAGGGCAGTGAGGAAAGGCAGAAGGGCAGAGTTGGGAAGGAAGGGTGGGACAGATGAGAAGACCACCCGCACGCCCAGGTCTTCGAGTGGCTCCAGGGGCATGTGCATGCCCCCAGCTGCCAGGCCCTTCTCCACCACCTCCTGGGCAGCAGCCTCCGAAGCCAGGAAGAAAACGATCTTCCTGAACATCACCGTGGGCCCCACCACCCGTGCCAGCGCCCGCATGTAGGTCTCCACATGGGGCGAGGCAGCCACCAGGAGGCAGCGGACCCCGTGCCTCCTGGTGAGCGCAGGGAGGGGGCCACGGCCATCGGAGATGGTAGTTCCGGTGGAGGTGGAAGGAGTAGGGTGCAGGGCGGCGGCCGCTGCCTGGGTGTACAACCTGGGGGCCGAGATGTCAGGGCCCCCAGGGGTGGTGGGGGGAGCAGGGGGTAGGGAAGAAGGGGAGGCTGCAGTGAGTGTTTTGGCAGCCTGGGTGAGAGTCCCTGCCATGGGAGGTTTGGCCTTATGGGCGGGGCTCTTGCCCTTTCTTTTCCCCTGGCCCTTCCTGCCCTTTTGGGGGGGTGGATTCAGGGCCAGGTTGCTGGAGGAAGCCGCGGCAGAGGCAGTAGGAGCCCCAGAGCCTGCGCCCACACCCTCAGCCAACATGGTGGCAGAGCTGTGGGCGGCCCTGGATGAGTGGGGTGGCGTTTCAGGGGTAGGAGGGGTGACAGTGGAGGGAAGAGGGAGGAGGAGGTCACCGGATGACCCTCCAGTGGGTGTGGGGGTCATACTGGTGGGTTTAAGAGGGAAGAAGTTTATTGGGGGTGGGGACCTTTAAGAAAGAGCGGGGGAGGGGGAGAAGAGTGGAAGGAAAGGAAGGGGTGAGGCGTGGTCGCCCCTCCCCCACTGGCCGGGCTGAGGACCCAGTCAGATGGGGGAAGGGCAGGGCGAGGGGAGTGAGGTCAGGGGAAGAAGAGCACAAAAATGGCCACTACTCCCAGCACAAGATGGTAAGATGGCTCCTATTTCTTCACTGGGATGTGAGGGATCAAACTCTGCATGTGTGTGTGTGGGGGGGGGGCCCTCAGGTGCTTAGGCAAAACAAAAATAAAGGGGGAAGGGGGCGTGGGCACGTGGAGGGGGGGAAGGAGGGGTGGCACAGCCAACCTGGGGCGAATGGGGGGGGAATGGGGGAAGGGGTGTGCCCATGTGCGCCTGAGGGGTGGGCCCATAGCAGCTGCTGCAGAGCCTCGAGAAACCAGGGGAAAAAGGAAGGGGCAGCTGGTTAGAAGGGGGCCCAGGTGGGGGGGGGCCAGCGGCGGCTGGGTGTGGGGGGGCAGTAAGGGAGGGGGTGGCTGCAGGGGTGGGGCAGGGGCCACACCCTAACACCCCACCCCTGGCTATGCAGCCACCCCTCCGGAGCCCCGCTGAAGAGGGGCTCTGCCCAAACTCACCCCTCCCCAAGCTACTCCACAGGAGGCTGTGGAGGGAGCCCAACCGCCGCTTTAAGAAAGCCCCTTACCTTTCCCAGGTGGTGAGGATGCAGCAGCTGCTGGATGAAGAGGTGGGCCCAAGTGGGGGGCCAGCAGTTTCCCCCCCAGAAGATGGAAAGGAGGAGGGGACAGGGAGCTTCCAACAGGGGGGTCCAAGAGGCAGGAAAGCAAGTGAGCCTACTGCTCAAGAAGCTACCAGGTGAGAGTGCTGGCTTTTGGGGTGAGTGAGTGTACTTAACTGTTTGAATCTGTTTGAATTTGAACTGCCGTTTTGATTTCAGGTGGGTCAGTTTCAGTTTCAGTTTCAGTGGCAGAGGGGACTGCGTGCCTGACCTTTGTTCCCTTGATTGGCCTTCCCCTGTTTTGACTCACAGGGTGAGGGTCTGACCCAGGCCAGGAGGCTTTAAAAGCCAGAGGCAAGGGCGACCAGGGGAGCGAAGCAGACAGGGAGCTGCAGACAGGGGAGTTTTAGAAGGAGTTTGACAGAGGGAGTCCTACGATGGTTAGAAAGACCCGCAACACATGTGCCACAACTACTGCTGTCTCCTCCACCTGTGCCTGTAGCCAGACAGACTGCCTGACCATGGATGCCTCTACCCAGATCCTGGTGTAGCTTTGCAGGGACTGTTGCCTGCAATTCCCACTCACTGATATCCAGGCTGGGGGGACCATCCAGTGTGAAAGGTGCCTGCTGCTGGAATCTCTCAGGTGACAGGTGGAGGAGCTCCAGGACGAGGTGTCCAGGTTGAGGAGTATCCGACTCCATAAGCATTTCCTGGACAGTATTCATGTGGAGACAGCTGAGGTAATTGTCCCAGTACACAGGACAGCTGATAAACCACTGGTGGAGGAGGAGATAGATCAGGGTGAACACTGGCAGCTTGTTACTTCTGGCAGTAGGCAGTGTTCCACCCCTGCTCAGAACCCTCCCACTGTGTACTGGGAAACCATTACACTGTACTTGATACAGGAGACAAAGAATCACACTGTACAGTAGAGGAGAAGCCTCGTACCCCCAAGGCTGGGAGTCTGCTGCCACCACTGCGAGGAGGAAACGTAGAGTAGTGGTGGTCAGCGACTCTCTTCTGAGGGGGATGGAAGCACCCATCTGTCGCCCTGACATTTCATCTCAGGAGGTATGCTGCCTGCCTGGGGCCCATATCCGAGACATTACGGAGGTGTTGTTGAGGATTATCAGACCCTCTGACTACTATCCCATGCTTCTCATCCATGTGGGCACTAATGATACTGTGAGGTATGATGCTGAGCAGGTCAAGAGCGACTTCAAGACTCTGGCAGCATGGGTGATGGAGTTTGGGGTGCAGGTGGTATTCCTCTCAATCCTGCCTCTCAGTGGTAGGGGCCCAGGCAGAGACAGGTGCATCCTAGAGGTGAATATCTGGCTTCGAAGATGGTGTCACCAGGAAGGCTTTGGCTTCCTTGACCACGGGATGTTATTCCAGGAAGGACTGCTGGGCAGAGATGGTGTTCACCTTTCGAGGAGGGGAAAGACTGTATTTGGACACAGACTGGCTAACCTAATGAGGAGGGCTTTAAACTAGGTTTGAGGGGGCCAGGGGAGCAAAGCCCACAGGTAAGTGGAGAACATGGAAACCGGGGTGATGGGTCAGAAATGGGAGGCAGCATGGGCAACAATGTCAGAGCAAAAAGAGGGTCGGGCAAAACAGGGAGGCAAGATCAAATCAATATCTTAGATTCCTATATACAAATGCAAGAAGTATGGGTACTAAGCAGGAAGAATTGGAAGTGCTAATAAATAAATATAACTATGACATCGTTGATATCACAGAAACTTGTTGGGACAATACACGATTGGAATGTTGGTATTGAAGGGTACAGCCTGCTTAGGAAGGATAGACAGGGAAGAAAGGGGGGAGGCATTGCCTTATATATTAAAAATGTACACACTTGGACTGAAGTGGAGATGGACGTAGGAGATGGACATGTTGAGAGTCTCTGGGTTAGACTAAGAGGGGTAAAAAACAAGGGTGATGACCTGCTAGGCGTCTACTACAGGCCGCCTAGCCAGGTGGAAGAGGTGGATGAAGCTTTTTTTAAACAACTAACAAAGTCAAGCAGGGCCCCAGTTTTGGTGGTGATGGGGGACTTCAACTATCCAGATATATGTTGGGAAACTAATACAGCGGGGCACAGACTATCCAGTAAGTTCTTGGATTGTATTGGAGACAATTTTTTATTCCAAAAGGTTGAAAAAGCTACCGGGGGGAAGCTGTTTTAGATTTGATTTCAACAAATAGGGAGGAATTGGTAGAGAACTTGAAGTGGAAGGCAGCTTGGGTGAAAGTGATCATGAAATCATAGAGTTCACAATCCTAAGGAAGGGTAGAACAGAAAACAGCAAAATAGAGATAGTGGATTTCAGGAGGGAAGATTTTGGTAAACTCAGAGAGCTGGTAGGTAAGGTCCCATGGGAAGCAAAACTGAGGGGAAAAACAGCTGAGGAGAGTTGGCAGTTTTTCAAAGAGACATTATTAAGGGCCAAGAAGCAAGCTATCCCACTGTGTAGGAAAGATAGAAAATATGGAAAAAGACCACCTTGGCTTAACCAGGAGACCTTGAATGATCTCAAAATAAAAAAGGAATTGTATAAAAAGTGGAAAGAAGGAAAAATTACAAAGGATGAATATAGGTGAAAAACACTAGAATACAGGAGCAAGATTAGAAAGGCTAAGGCACAGAATGAGCTCAAACTAGCTACAGGCATGAAGGGAAACAAGAAGGCTTTTTATAAATATATTAGAAACAAGAGGAAGACCAGAGACAGGGTAGGGCCATTGCTCGGTGAGGAGGGAGAAACAGTAACAGGGAACTTGGAAATGGCAGAGATGCTTAATGACTTCTTTGTTTCGGTCTTCACTGAGAAGTCTGATGAAGGAATGCCCAACATAGTGAATGCTAGGGGGAAAGGTGTGGGGTTAGAAGATGAAATAAAAAAAGAAAAAGTTAAAAATCACTTAGAAAAAGTAGATGTCTGCAAGTCACCAGGGCCTGATGAAATGCACCCTAGAATACTCAAGGAGCTGATAGAGGAGGTATCTGAACCTTTATCTATCATTTTGGAAAATCATGGGAGACAGAAGAGATTTCAGAACACTGGAAAAGGGCAAATATAGTGCCCATCTATAAAAAGGGGAATAAAAATAACCCAGGAAACTACAGGCCAGTCAGCTTAACTTCAGTGTCAGGAAAGATAATGGAGCAGGTAATTAAAGAAATCATCTGCAAGCACTTGGAAGGTGGTAAGGTGATAGGAAACAGCCAGCATGGGTTTGTAAAGAATAAATCTTGTCAAACTAATCTGATAGCTTTCTTTGATTGTATAAGGAGCCTTGTGGATAAAGGAGAAGCGGTAGATGTGGTATACCTAGACTTTAGTAAAGCATTTGATACAGTCTCTCATGATATTCTTATCAAAAAACTAGGCAAATACAATTTAGATGAGGCTACTATGAGGTGGGTGCATAACTGGCTGGATAACCATACCCAGAGAGTAGTTCTTAATGGTTCTCAATCCTGCTGGAAAAGTATAACAAGTGGGGTTCCTTAGGGGTCTGTGTTAGGACCAGTTCTGTTCAATGTCTTTATCAATGATTTGGATATTGGCATAGAAAGTATGCTTATTAGGTTTGCAGATGATACCACATTGGGAAGGGTTGCAACTGCTTTGGAGGATAGGGTCATAATTCAAAATGATCTGGATATATTGGAGAAATGGTCTGAAGTAAACAGGATGAAGTTTAATAAAGACAAATGCAAAGTGCTCCACTTGGGAAGAAACAATCAGTTTCACACATACAGAATGGGGAAAGACTGTCTAGGAATGACTACAGCAGAAAGGGATCTAAGGGTTATAGTGGACCACAAGCTAAAAATAAGTGAACAGTGTGATGCTGTTGCAAAAAAAGCAAACTTGATTTTGGGATGGATTAACAGGTGTGTTGTGAACAAGACACGAGAAGTCATTCTTCTACTCTACTCTGCGCTGGTTAGGCCTCAGATGGAGTATTGTGTCCAGTTCTGGGCACCACAGTTCAAAAAAGACGTGGAGGAACTGGAGAGGGTCCAGAAAAGAGCGACAAGAATGATTAAAGGTCTAGAGAATGTGACCTATGAAGAAAGACTGAAAGAATTGGGCTTGTTTAGTTTGGAAAAGAGAAGATTGACGGGAGACATGATAGCGGTTTTCAGGTATCTAAAAGGGAGTCATAAGGAGGAAGGAGAAAATTTGTTCTTCTTGGCCTCTGAGGGTAGAACAAGAGGCAACGGGCTTAAATTGCAGCAAGGGAGGTTCAGGTTGGACATTAGGAAAAGGTTCCTAACTGTCAGAGCAGTCAAACAGTAGAATAAATTGCCAAGGGAGGTTGTGGAATCTCCATTGCTGGAGATACTTAAGAACAGGTTAGATAGATGTCTATCAGGGATGGTTTAGTTAGTACTTGGTCCTGCCATTGGGGTAGAGGGCTGGACTCGATGGCCTCTCGAGGTCCCTTCCAGTCCTAGTGTTCTATGATTCTATGAGTCTATGAAATATGGTTCATGTGATAGGAAGGGGACTAGAAAATGGCTGTTGAACTTTGCTTTTCTAATTAGTATACAGGTGCATTCTTGACTCATGCTTAGAAATTAGTTGAGAAATTGGCCTTTTGTTTGATTAAAAAAAACCTGTTGTTCATGCCTGCTAAATACCACTTTTAAAAAGTTAATATCCAAAAAATCAAAGACTAATTCAATTGAACTATAATTTCTAAAGCCATTAGAATCAGACATTGTTAGGCTTTTAATCCTTTATGTAAGGATTTTTCCAATCAATTACATCACAAAATATAATTAGCACATTGTGAGATATGATGAAGTGTTATCAGGCCTAAATCATATACAGAGTTGTCAGTGTTGTTATCTTGTCCATCAAGAATAAACACGGAAGCTTGCAAATGAAAGGAGAAAGTATAAAAGGAGTAGAGATGAATGCACTAAATTGAGTTAGTAATTTTGTGAATGTCTACATATTTGTGTTCCCAATGTTTGTCTCTGTGAAGACCTCAACAACAGGCGACGCTACTCCATGGTGAGAGTATGGAGTGAGGGAATAGGAATACTAAGCTGACAAAGTCTTAATGGGGACCAGAGCATGTGTGAAGAACTTTCCAATTAAGATTCAGAGCAGCAAATAGGCAATGGCTGATTGCTTGAGGACAGTCACAGGTGATTTCACTCAAGTGACAGTCTCCATCTTGGATGATACTTTTACACAAATATAACAATGGAATTCCCTCCACAGGGGAAAGGTATAAAGAGGGCCATGAGATTTCTCTATCTTTTGTCTTTGGTCTGCCTTGGAAATTGCCTGATACACCATACGAAAGGGAGAGAGAAATCTATGGTGAACTGCAGACCAAAGTCAGGGTAAGGTCATTCCTTAATTGAAGCTTTAACCTGATATGAAAAACAGTTATTTAGTTAAAGAACTCACAAATAACTAGAGTCTTAGTGGAATAGAAATAGATGTTTTCTTTTAATTTGGTAACTCATTTTGATCTGCCTGTTTTCTTAGAACCACATACATCATACTGGTTTCTTAATAAAAAATGTTTTGTTAATAATCAAGCCCAGTGTAAATTGTTATTACCTGGGGAGGTCTCTCATTGCGCATATCTCCCTTTCGTTGATAAAGGGGCTTATCTAATCAGCCCTCCCTCTGAAATCTTTTGCACAGAGAGAGATGGATTTATTTGGAGTTTTGACCCCTTCTGGGGGGTTGATTTCCTGGTTGCTGTGCTCCAGAACTGTGTCTACCCAGAGCTGTGGTTAAACAGTGTCTGCATTGCTCTGCAGGGAGGAGGTACCCCAACTCTGTACCTTGGCTCAGGGAGATCAGAGTGTCTAGTTAAGCAGGACAGAACAATAGGAAGCACCAGAGAGCAAGAAGGTATGTGACATTGGCCTGATCAGCCCACTGGGAAACATCAAAAGCAGTCTTCTTTGACCACAGCCAATCACACTATTCTCTCATGGTCCCTGCTGCATAGGTTGCCACCCACATCCAGTTCCCTTACTAACTCCTCACTCTTTCTGAGCAGCCAGTCAAGCTGACCATGGTCTGTTTTATTTAACTGAGTTAGTGCCAGGGTGGTGACCTGGGATTCTGAAAACAGAGATACTGTTTGGAGTACCGCATTATTGGTAGCAACATGCAGGAACATTTTAGGTAATTACATATTAAAAGGAGATGATCTAGGCTGGGGGGAAGAAAAAAAGACAATTAGTAGCCGGCTAATGCCACAAAATACATAGTGCTGCATCTGGTTTCTGTGGATGTGAGGAACAAAGAGAAAATCTTACCTTTCTACCAGTAAACACAATGTGTTTCTCTGGGTCATTGGCTTTCAGAGATGGGGCTTAATCAGAAACCTGGAGAATCTGAACTATGTGGATTCATCTTTATGTACATTAGGTTATGATGGAAGATATGATGTGTTTTTGACAGTCCCATAACCCAGTGAAAGTTTAATAAAAAAAAATTGCACCAAATGAGCTGGAATTTTGGAGCTGCTCAATATTTTTCAAATACAGATTTTTCCAAATCAGATAAATACATTTTAATCAAACATAACCTCTCTTGAAAAGGCGTTGACATAAAGTCATCAAGTTTTTCCATAAAATTTGCCATATTTTTATCAAAATTTTATCAGTTTTTCAAAAAGTCTTTACTTTTGCTAACTAAAACACAGCAGACTATTCAATGAAAAAAATTAATCTGTGCAAAATCTTCACATGAGAGCCATATTTCTTCTATTCATGACCAGTTCTACTTGTGATGATTTGTATAGGAATAGAAAACAGATGGGGGCAGGGGGAGGGGAGATAGACAGAAAAGTGGGAGAGGAAAAAAGAATAGATGCAAGGATGGGATATTTTTCAAAGAAGATATGCTTTACTTCAAAACAAGAATTAATTAAAGGAAGTCCTATGGACAGTGTTATGCAAAAGATCAGAATTGATAGAGCACCCTTCTGACCTGATAAGCTATGAATGTAGATTGTGGCATCATTAATGTGGCTTTGTTCGCTAACTATATTCTTTTTAAATTAATTTTTTTAGGACCTAAGAATTAGCTGTTGCCCAGCTTGTGCGTGAAGTGAGATTTCCCCATTGATCAATATGAACTCTCAGAATTTACTACAGTTGGGTTTGATGGTTTTAAATCAGGTTAAGCAGCAGAATAGAACAGCTTGTTTATGTAGCCATACCACTCCAGGCTGTGACCTTTCCAGGTCTTACAAAATAAATAGAGTTAAGTTTTTTGTATTGCTTACACATGGCACATTCAGAGACTAACTTGTTGCACGAAAAGATACTGTTGATTCACTACATGGTATTTTTCTTGTGGTGATAGTATTGAATAAGCACAGCTGCAAGCTACAACAGTGTACTTGCCATGAGTTCAAAACCACAGTCCTGATCATTTTCACTCTCAAGTGAAAAGGCATTTAATAATTTTGATGTCATGAGAAAAATATCAATATGGAGGTTATATTCCCAAATTCCTATAGTTTCCTTTGGCTTCAAATGGACAGGATTCTTCTTTTCAGAGACTTGGGCCTCATCAGCTGTGGGTGTTGTCTGCCACAGTAGTGGCTGACTTTTCATGGCAAATTAGAGCTTGGTAATAATTGGTGGCCTGTTTTTTAGAAGCGCTCAACCCTACCTGTGGAGCTGTACTTTTGAGAGCGCAGGCCTATTGGCTAAGTCTACACTAGAGAGTTTTGTAGACAAAACTGGGTTTTTGTCAACAAAACTCAAGCAGCATCTACACACAAAATGAGTGTTGTCAACAAACTGTTGACAAAAAAAGCCGTGTATACACTCTGGGGCGTGGGTCAAAAGAACAATGTGTTTTTATGTGTAGATGTGATCTGGTGACATCTCTTTTGACTAACTTCTGTAGACAGATGCTTCTAGTGTAGATGTAGTCTGATCTTTTTTTTTTAATATCAAGTCCCCTGTTCTTATTATTCATCACTATTGTCATGACTGACTAGCTGAGCCCTCAAAATCTTCAGCTAGATCCTGAGCTATGAGGAGGATGGGGAAGGCAATGGGTTCAGTTTTCCTGAATCTAGACCATTGCCACTACTAGCATGTTAGAGCCTGACGTCTACATGCCAGCAGGATGTCTGTGGCATAAAGTGGTGGCCACTTGATAAGAGCCTTTGCCCACTACCACCCCTCCAAAAGTCAAGGGTTACTGGCCATTGGGGGGCTTGTTTGAGACAGCTTGAAGTCTCATTGGTGCCACTAGAACAGCACAAATGGGACTTAGGTAGCACCAGAAATCCAGCCAATGTTTTTTATATTTACACTATAGATATTTCCTGACTCTTAAAAGCACATTAACCCCATACTTCACCTTTACCAGAACCAGTAAAAATACCCTTGTGTACACTCAATCCGGTCTGCAAAAGGTTTCTAAATTATTCTTAGAATGAAGTGCCTTGTGCTACAGAGCTGTCTCAGCTGCAACAAATTCTCTCTCTGACACTGGGTGTCTGACTGAAATACAGTTGTTTTTTTTCTTGTTGCTGACTGCCCTTACTTTTCATTCTAGTCATTTGCAAGTAGAACATGCATGTTATTGTAGAATGTTTTCACATAGCCCATCAAATGGCAAAAAAAATTAAGCAGCATATTGGTGCTCAAATTGCAAAAAGCTACTCTGCTTGTTAAAGCACAGCACTCCTACATTCAGCAGGGCCATACCTTCATTAGTTTGTGCCATAAATAGGGAGAAACCTACATCTTAGATCATGCATGTGTGCTGTGGCCACACTTGTCCAAAACTTCGAAATGGCCATGCTGATGGCCAAATTGAAGAATACTAAACAGGCACTGAAATGAATATTCGGTGCCTCATTAGCATGCTGACGGCCATGGTACTTCAAAAGTGCCACTTTTGAACGTGCACGGCTCGGCTACAGGGGGGTCCTTTTCAAAAGGACCCTGTGTGTTTTGAAATCCCCTTATTCCTATCAGCTGACAGGAATAAGGGGATTTCAAAATGTGTGGGGTCCTTTCAAACAGGACCCCCAGGTAACCAAGCCGCATGCGTTCGAAAGCAGCACTTTCGAAGCGGCATGGCCGGCAGCATGCTAATGAGGCGCTGAATATTCATTTCAGTGCCTCATTAGTATTCTTCGATTTGGCCATTAGCATGGCCATTTCAAAGTTTTGGACAAGTGTGGCCACAGCTGTTGAGTGAGACAAGTAGGAATATTGCTAGAAAAAGGAAGGCAGCCAACATACCCTGCTCATTCATTATAAGGCAGAATTTCCTTTTCTTGAATAATTGCTAATGCTAACTACATTTCCCCATTAAAAGAATAAGCTTATACATAATTAATAAAAATGGACCCTTGAGAGAGAGAACTTTCTTGCTCCACAGCAGAAAGTTTCAGGTTTTCTGACACAGAGGATACTGCTTTCATGCTCAAGAACTCAGTTAAAACCAGAAAGGGATCCATCTAGCTCCCATTGACATTCACTTAGCCGTAGATTTGCCCAGGGAATGTAAAAGGAAGAAACATGTTTGTGTAAGTTCTTGGGAGAAAGCATAAATGTATGCACAGTCATTGATTTTGGTATCACATTATGTACCTTGTGATCTGTCTGATTCTCAGGTGTGGCAGTATCTGAAAAGACATACTAATTCTTAGTTACAAGATGGGAAAAGGTAAGGTAAACCTCAAGGGGACAGGAACCCAGATGCCATTTGGGGAAGCTTTTTAAGTTGCCACTGTAACCAAAGAGAAGAAATTAAGATGTGAAGACACCTGAAAAGAATGGCATCTTCTGGGGATAATATGCAACGTCTCAGCAGATCACACTACTGGTCTATCAAATCTCTTGTCTTATCACAAATTTTGGGGAGCAAATGGACTTTGAAGGAACCTGGGCACTTCGAAGTACCTGCAACTGACATGTGGCCACATGTAAGCTGGCACTTTGAAGTTTCACACGTCAAAGTTGCCTTAGGGCAGATTTTGACTAATGAAGTGCTGTATATATACTGCACCACTTCATTAATAATCTCCCAACACCCTAATTACCTGCACCCTTCAAAGTTTGGGGCTAGCCTGGACACAGCCTTCGAGATCCTTGTATTTAAAAGGTACTAAGGGCAGTAGTATTAGACTATCAGAGCACACACATATTTTTACAATTTTTTTACCACTGAGCTTTTGATCCAAATGCAGTGCCATTCACGGCATGTGCTAAATGTTTCTGTATCAGCAAGGTAGAGACCCTGTAGATATCAAATTATATTTAGGCAATTGGATTCATGTCTTGTGGACTCATTAGTAAACTTCTATGAATTGTAACAGAGAGGAAGCCATGCTAGTCTATACACTATCAAAACAAAAAGCAGTCAAGTAGCACTTTAAAGACTAGCAAAATAGTTTATTAGGTGAGCTTTCGTGGGACAGACCCACTTCTTCAGACCATAGCCAGACCAGAACAGACTCAATATTTAAGGCACAGAGAACCACAAACAGTAAGCAAGGAGGACAATTCAGAAAAAGATAATCAAGGTGAGCAAATCAGAGAGCGGAGGGGTGGGGGGGAAGTTCAAGAATTAGATTGAGCCAAGTATGCAGACAAGCCCCTATAGTGACTCAGAAAGTTCCCATCACGATTTAAACCATGTGTTAATGTTCTGAATTTGAATATAAAAGCCAGCTCAGCTGCTTCCCTTGCCAGAACGGTGCGATAATTCTTCTTCAGTAACACACATACATTTAGGTCATTGGCAGAATGCCCCATTCCATTAAAATGTTGACTAACTGGTTTGTGGATCTGGAGTGTTTTGATGTCTGTTTTGTGCCCGTTGACCCTTTGTCTAAGGGAGTTAGAAGTCTGTCCAATATACAAAGCATCTGGGCATTGTTGGCACATGATGGCATATATGATGTTAGTAGAGGAACATGAGAAAGTGCCCGTGATTCTGTGAGTAACCTGGTTAGGTCCAGTGATGGTATTTCCAGAGAAGATATGTGGACAAAGCTGGCAGCGGGCTTTGTTGCAGGGAAAGGTTCCAGGACTGGTGTTCCTGGGGTAGAGACTGTGGCTGTTAGTGAGGATCCTCATGAGGTTGGGAGGTTGTCTGTAGGAGAGAACAGGCATGTCACACAGGGCCTTCTGGAGTGTAGCATCCTGATTAAGGATAGGTTGTAGGTCTTTAATAATTCATTGCAGTGGTCTGAGTTGGGGGCTGTAGGTGATGACCCGTGGTGTTCTGTTCTTGGCTTTTTTGGGCCGATCTTGGAGTAGCTGGTCTCTGGGTATTCATCTGGACCTGTTGATTTGTCTGGCTATGGTCTGAAGAAGTGGGTCTGTCCCATGAAAGCTCACCTAATAAACTATCTTGATAGTCTTTAAAGTGCTACTTGACTGCTTTTTGTTTTGATAGTGTATAGACTAGCACGGCTTCCTCTCTGTTACTATTCAACATGCAAGGCACTGCATTTAGCCGTTTGGAATGGAGATCCAACAACTACATGAAAAAACTCGCCCAGATCCAGACAGACATCATCTTTCTCTCCGAATGCAAGAAAATAGTCATCGTACCCAAGGGACTGACAGTGAAAAACCCATTACGATCAACATACTACACTGACTACAGTGAACATCTATGCAACACGCTGTCTAAGAAACTGAGGAACCACTTGATCAAAATCCTTTACAATAAACAAAAGATGATCAAAAATGAACTCTCTGAACTTGAAATTATCATCAACGAACAGGCATCCATGCAAGACCCCACAGTACGAGGCTTTACCAGTTCCAGACAAGATGTTTATAAAACACACTTCCTCTTTCTACAAAAAAGAAAAGAGAATGAATTTTCTTCATTACTTCATTCCTCAGGATACTTCAACCACAATAACAGTAGCTCGACCAACAACATTGTTAACCTTTCAAACTACCTACTCAGCCCAGCAGAGGAGTGTCTCTTATCCCAGGGTCTTTCCTTCTGCCCTATCTCCTCCACGAACTTAATACAATTCTGTGGTGACCTTGAAGTCCTCTTTCACTGCCTCCGTCTAAAGGAATTTTTCCAGCACACCTATGAACAACAGTCTGACTCTATCGACCCCCACCACCACCAACAAAAGAAGAAGAACTCTATGTGGGCTCCCCCGGAGGGTCGCAATGAAAGTCTGGACTTCTACATACAGTGCTTCCACAACCATGCTCAGGCTGACATTATACACAAACATGCCAAATGAGACACAATCTCAACTATGCTGAACGCTATGCTGTCCAGAGTCTCAAAAATAACCCAGACATCATAATCAAACCAGCTGACAAAGGGGCTGCTGTTGTCATCCTGAATAAATCAGACTATGAACAGGAGGCAGACGGACAACTCTCCAACACTACATTTTACAGACCTCTCTCCGCTGATCCCACTTTGGAATTCCAAAGGAAATTACAACAACTACTGAAGGAACTCCCTGCTACTACTTGGGACCTCATTCAGTCAGACACACCATCTGAGCCGCAGCCTGGATTATTCTATTTACTTCCCAAAATCCACAATCTGGAAACCCTGGACGCCCTATCATTTCAGGTATTGGCACCCTTACCACTGGACTATCCAGTTACGTGGACTCCCTCCTCAAACCCTATGCCACCAATGCTCCCAGCTATATCCAAGATATCACCAACCTCCTGAGGAAATTACAAAACATCGGAAAAGTTCCTGATAACGCCATCCTTGCCACAATGGATGTAGAGGCTCTGTACACTAATATTCCACATATAGACGAATTACAAGCAATCAGGAATAACATCCCTGATGCCACCACAGCCAATCTGGTGTCTGACCTCTACAACTTTGTTCTCACACACAATCATTTCCGTTTTGGGGACAATTTATACCTCCAGATTAGTGGAACAGCTATGAGCACCCACATGGCCCCACAATATGCTAATATATTTATGGCTGACCTGGAACAACAATTCCTCAGCTCTCGTCCCCTATTACCACTCCTCTACTTAAGATACATTGATGACATCTTTATGATTTGGACCCATGGTACAGAGGCTCTAGAAGAATTCCACAGAGACTTTAACAATCTACACCCCACCATCAACTTATGCCTCGATTACAACATGCAAGAGATACATTTCCTGGACACTACAGTACTAATCAAAGATGGCCTGATCAGTACCACACTGTACTGAAAACCTACTGATCACTATACTTATCGACACCCCTCTAGTTTCCATCCTGCACATGTGACTAGATCCATTGTTTACAGGCAAGTTCTTAGGTACAATCGTATTTGCTCTGATCCAACTGACAGAGACCAAAAACTACAAGAACTTTACCAAATATTCATAAACCTGAATTACCCACCAGGAGAAGTAAAAAACCAAATCAACAGGGCCAGACGAATACCCAGAGACCAGCTACTCCAAGATCGGCCCAAAAAAGCCAAGAACAGAACACCACGGGTCATCACCTACAGCCCCCAACTCAGACCACTGCAACAAATTATTAAAGACCTACAACCTATTCTTAATCAGGATGCTACACTCCAGAAGGCCCTGTGTGACATGCCTGTTCTCTCCTACAGACAACCTCCCAACCTCATGAGGATCCTCACTAACAGCCACAGTCTCTACCCCAGGAACACCAGTCCTGGAACCTTTCCCTGCAACAAAGCCCGCTGCCAGCTTTGTCCACATATCTTCTCTGGAAATACCATCACTGGACCTAACCAGGTTACTCACAGAATCACGGGCACTTTCTCATGCTCCTCTACTAACATCATATATGCCATCATGTGCCAACAATGCCCAGATGCTTTGTATATTGGACAGACTTCTAACTCCCTTAGACGAAGGGTCAATGGGCACAAAACAGACATCAAAACACTCCAGATCCACAAACCAGTTAGTCAACATTTTAATGGAATGGGGCATTCTGCCAATGACCTAAATGTATGTGTGTTACTGAAGAAGAATTATCGCACCGTTCTGGCAAGGGAAGCAGCTGAGCTGGCTTTTATATTCAAATTCGGCACATTAACACATGGTTTAAATCGTGATGGGAACTTTCTGAGTCCCTATAGGGGATCGTCTGCGTACTTGATTTTCTATGAATTGTGAATGTGATTTCTCAATCTGAAATGCAGCTAAACAGCATATTACAGTAAAAGCTTGGTTATCCTACACCTGGGTAACAGGCACAGTATGCTAACTGGTATGCAGCAGCTGTGGGGCCAGTTACTCAGCCAGGGCTGGCTGCCACGGGTCCTACTCCACCATCCACATTTGATTATCTTGCACGCCCAATTCCCCAGGGCTGCAGGATAATAGAGATGTTACTGTATATCAAAAACTGAAAAAGGCCAAATCAAGAAAGAAAAAGAAAGTGATAAAAATCATTAAGTATTAAAATAGGATTCATGACTGTGTCTCATATCTTTAGTTTGTCTCTCTAACAATGTGCTATAGTTTGTGGAACGTTGGACTTGTCCAATGAAACTTTTACCTTTCATATTCAAATAGCCAATATTCGATGGATTATTTTCTCTCATTCTGTTTGAGTAAAGAATGGTTTGACTGTTGCTTTAAAAAAAAAAACCTAAAAAAAGGACACATGCTGCAGCATTACATTTAAGAAGAAAATCTAGACATTGACATTCCATTCACTTAGTCTGTGTCTACACGGAGCTCTGCTGGCAGCAGAGTTCTGCAAAATGAGCTCTTGAGATTGCAAACAGCTGTTTATTTGCATACTCCCGAATCTCATTACCATAGCCACACGAGAGTGTGGTGCCAGCAGAAGGGGTTGCCAGCACTGCAGAGGCCATATGGATGTGCCTCTGCTGGCTAAACCCCCCTCTGTCATCAGCCCCTTATGCCTTAAACATTTTAACTGGCACCGAAATCGTGCATGCCTATGGTAATGAGCTTTGGGAGTATGCAAATAAGCAGACATTTGCAATCGCAAAAAGCTCACTTTGCAGAGCTCTGCTGGCAGCAGCGCTGAGCAGAACATCGTGTAGATCCAGACTTAGAGAAATGAAACTACTGGAAGGAACAAACTGTTGAGAGTAGCTGTATTTATTTTTTACTTTTCTATTGAGCATATTCCGTTATATTCAAACATGATTTCTTCACTGTCATCTCATTGCATAATAAATAATAAGTACATATGAATAATACTTTAATTCTCAATAGCATTTTTTTTTCATGTGAGAGACTCAAAGTGCTTTGAACACTAACAATTCAATCCAGCTTGCACTGAAGTCAGAGGGAAAGAGATTCACATACAGCCCAAGGAGAGTCAGATGATATATCAAAGTCTCAAAACTTTGTGCAGAGGGTGGGGAGTGTTGTCATGGTTCAATTCACACCTCTCAAAAGAAGCCTCCACTGGGTGAAGTATAGCAAAGTATACAGCAAAGAAACAACCCGGGTCTTGTTTTGGTTTGTGTTTAAAAGATAGGAAGCAAAGAATACTAAATCCACATGTAATTCATGGGGAGAGTTGGATTTTGGGAAGGCACAGTGTAAATTCCTGAGCCTGGAATTTGGCCGTGGACTGAGGCCTGGTGAACACTAGGGATCAAAGCTGATCCCAGATACATAGATTTTTAGCTACACAAATGTCATGGTTAGAATTACATATCAGGATTGATTTTCTTCCCTGGTGTAGATCAGGGTTCTTTGGGCTCACACTGAGATTGGTTATGCTAAGTGTCAATGTGATGTACCAAAGGCAAATAACTGAGCCCAGAGAGATCAGTTTTGCCACATCTTCACACACGCAGCAAAATTGATCCCCAGCAGATCGATTGCAAAGTGCCGATCCCCCGGTAAGTATAGACATACCCTCAGTGATATCATCCCTACCTTTTGATTCTTAGTGACACTTCATTTAATGTCTAATGCACACTGAATTAGATCACTGGTTAATGTAACTTCAGAGGGGAATTCTACCTAGTTTCCTGTAGCACCTGTGCACTCTCTGTCTCCCATCCAGGAACTGGCCAAGGATTACTCAGCTTTGTGAGATGTAATAAGATGACAGCACAATGTGTATGACTCCCAGACATTACCATTAGGGAGAAATCTGAATCTGGACTCTGAATTTTTAGCCTAAGAGGCTTCATTAGTCATTCTATAAAAATGTCATTTAAACAGTTATCCAAATGTTACTTTCTCCCCTTTATGAATTAAAAAATACAGCAAGCAGGAGTGGGTTTTATTTTCCCTGTTGAAACCTGAGTGTGCAGGTGACTACAACTAAGCATTATTGATTAACTGATACTTACTAAATGATCTGCATGTTTAGTCAACAAGCTAGCATTCTATATAGTATTCTAAGGAAGGGAAAAAGGGAAAACAGCCAAATAGAGATAATGGATTTCAGGAGGGAAGATTTTGGTAAACTCTGAGAGCTAGTAGATAAGGTCCCATGGGAAGCAAAACTGAGGGGAAAAACAGCGGAGGAGAGCTGGCAGTTTTTCAAAGGGACATTATTAAGGGCCCAAAAGCAAGTTATCCCGCTGCATAGGAAAGTTAGAAAATATGGAAAAAGACTGCCTTGGTTTAACCAGGAGATCTTGCATGATCTCAAAATAAAAAAGGAATCGCATAAAAAATGGAAACAAGGACAAATTACAAAGGACGAATATAGGCAAACAACACAAGAATGCAGGAGCAAAATTAGAAAGACTAAGGCAGAGAATGAGCTCAAACTAGCTACAGGCATGAATGGAAACAAGAAGGCTTTTTATAAATACATTAGGAACAAGAGGAAGACCAGGGACAGGGCAGGGCCATTGCTCAGTGAGGAGGGAGAAACAGTAATAGGGAACTTGGAAATGACAGAGATGTTTAATGACTTCTTTGTTTCAGTCTTCACTGAGAAGTCTGATGAAGAAATGCCCATCATAGTGAATGGTAGTGGGAAATGGGTAGGGTTAGAAGTTGAAATAAAAAAAGAAAAAGTTAAAAATCACTTAGAAAAAGTAGATGTCTGCAAGTCACCAGGGCCTGATGAAATAAATCCTAGAATACTCAAGGAGCTGATAGAGGAGATACCTGAAACTTTATCTATCATCTTTGGAAAATCATGGGAGACGGGAGAGAGTCCAGAAGACTAGAAAAGGGCAAATATAGTGCCCATCTATAAAAAGGGGAAGAAGAATAACCCAGGAAACTACAGGCCAGTCAGCTTAACTTCTGTGCCAGGAAAGATAATGGAGCAGGTAATTAAAGAAATCATCTGCAAGCACTTGGAAGGTGGTAAGGTGATAGGGAACAGCCAGCATGGATTTGTAAAGAACAAATCTTGTCAAACTAATGTGGTACTTTTCTTTGATAGGACAACAAGTTTTGTGGATAGGGGAGAAGTAGTAGTTATGGTATACCAAGTGTTTAGTAAAGCATTTGATAAGGTCTCACACGATATTCTTATAAAAAAAACTAAGCAAATGCAATTTAGATGCAGCTACTATAAGGTTGGTGCATAACTGCCTGGATAACCATACTCAGAGAGTAGTTCTTAATGGTTCTCTATCCTGCTGGAAAAGTATAACAAGTGGGGTTCCTTAGGGGTCTGTGTTAGCACCAGTTCTGTTCAATATCATCAACAATTTAGATATTGTCGTAGAAAGTACGCTTATTAAGTTTGCAGATGATACCAAGCTGGGAGGGGTTGCAACTGCTTTGGAGGAAAGGGTCAAAATTCAAAATGATCTGGATAAATTGGAGAAATGTTCTGAGGTAAACAGGATGAAGTTTAATAAGGACAAATGCAAAGTGCTCCACTTGGGAAGGAACAATCAGTTTCACACATACAGAATGGGGAGAGACTACAATTTAGGAATGACTACAGCAGAAAGGGATCTAGGGGTAATAGTGGACCACAAGCTAAAAATAAGTGAACAGTGTGATGCTGTTGCAAAAAAAGCAAACTTGATTTTGGGATGCATTAACAGGTGTGTTGTGAACAAGACACGAGAAGTCATTCTTCCACTCTACTCTGAGCTGATTAGGCCTCAGGTGGAGTATTGTGTCCAGTTCTGGGCACCGCAGTTCAAGAAAGATGTGGAGAAATTACAGCAGGTCCGGAAAAGAGCGACAAGAATGATTAAAAGTCTAGAGAATGTGACCTATGAAGAAAGGCTGAAAGAATTGGGCTTGTTTAGTTTGGAAAAGAAAAGATTGAGGGGAAACATGATAGCGATTTTCAGGTATTTAAAAGGGTGTCATGAGGAGGAGGGAGAAAACTTGTTCTTTTTGGCCTCTGAGGATAGAACAAGAGGCAATGGACTTAAAGTGCAGTGAGGTAGGTTTAGGTTGGACATTAGGAAAAAGTTCCTAACTGTCAGGGGCTACGTCTACACGTGAAGCCTACATCGAAGTAGCCTATTTCGATGTGGCGACATCGAAATAGGCTATTTCGATGAATAACGTCTACACGTCCTCCAGGGCTGGCAACGTCGATGTTCAACATCGACGTTGCGCAGCACCACATCGAAATAGGCACAGCGAGGGAACATCTACACGCCACAGTAGCACACATCGAAATAAGGGTGCCAGGCACAGCTGCAGACAGGGTAACAGGGCGGACTCAACAGCCAGCTGCTCCCTTAAAGGGCCCCTCCCAGACACACTTGCACTAAACAGCATAAGATACACAGAGCCGACAACGAGTTGCAGACCCTGTGCATGCAGCATGAAACCCCCGCTGCAGCAGCAGCAGCCAGAAGCCCTGGGCTAAAGGCTGCTGCACACGGTGACCATAGAGCCCCGCACGGGCTGGAGAGACAGCGTCTCTCAACCCCCCAGCTGATGGCTGCCATGGAGGACCCCACAATTTCGACGTTGCGGGACGCGGATCGTCTACACGGTCCCTACTTCGACGTTGAACGTCGAAGTAGGGTGCTATTCCGATCCCCTCATGAGGTTAGCGACTTCGACGTCTCACTGCCTAACTTCGAAGTTAACTTCGAAATAGTGCCCGACGCGTGTAGCCGCGACGGGCGCTATTTCGAAGCTAGTGCCGCTACTTCGAAGTAGCGTGCACGTGTAGACACAGCTAGGGTGGTCAAACATTGGAATAAATTGCCAAGGGAGGTTGTGGAATGTCCATAACTGGAGATATTTATGAACAGGTTAGATAAATGTCTATCAGGGATGGTTTAGATAGTACTTGGTCCTGCCATTGGGGTAGGGGCTGGACTCGATAGCCTCTCAAGGTCCCTTCCAGTCCTAATATTCTATGATCCTTGAAGTCCTTATATAACTCTTGCTTAATTCAGGGACTGATACATTTGTGTTTTTTGTTTTCGCCATGACAAAAATATTGCATCCAAGATACAAATTGCAGAAAAAAGGTAACTTTAGCTTTGTCTTTTAAAATAACAGTCTAAAAAGACCATCTCTGTGTCTAGACGTAATTGTAATGCATGATAAATACATATTATTTTAACCACAGAAATTTAGCCAACTGTTGTCAAGTGATTGAAAATCATGTGCAGCTCAATAAAAGAGAAATACTGGGGAACTGTAAGGAAAAATTCTGTTAAGTGCCTGCTTAAGCTACAGAGGAGGAGAAAAAAAATTCTTCTATTTTAGTCAATTCCCAAAAGTAAATTTGGCAACTTTATGTGGAGACAAACTCCAAGATGAAAAGGTATTTAAGTCCCATGGAGAAATGCTTAACCTTTACATCAGTTTTTGGCTGTAAGTTTTTGTGCACTCTAGCTTAAGAGAATGTACTGAGAGATTCCCAAGGCCCAATTGCTGCTTACTTAATGCAGTGGGAAAACCATTCCACTCTGCAAATTCTCCCCATAGATCATATTGGAAGATTCCAAAACCGGAACCTTCTTATCACACAGTATTTTTTCCTGTATTGTGGGAAAACCACTCAAGCGAGGCATTGAAAAACTCAAGACAGAATTTTCACATTTCTGTGTGTGGAAATGTAAGCAGAAGCAAAGATCCAGTGCTTTTCAAACCGTAGCTATGGAGATCCTGGACAGCACTATAACTCTAAAGCCAGCAGAAAGCAGAAAGTGTCAAGGGACGTTCACCACACAGAAGGTGTTGTGGCAAAGTCAGTCTTGCTACTGGCCTCCAGTCCTCTGTTCAGTTCGCTGGTCCCACCTTAAGGGCCCAGTTGCCCTCACTGGGGTGAGAAATGGTCTGGGGCAGGTGAACCCAACTCCCACCCACTCATTCCAGGTTCCAGCCAAGGCTGACTCCCTTAGCACAGTAGCTCTTCTCCCTGCTCCACGTCCCTGGATGAGTCCCCCTGATAACTTCTCCAGGCCACAGCAGCAGCAAGTCCTCCCTGATCTGCTCCGGCTGGGTGACAGTTATTCACAGCCTATGGTTAAAACCGGGGTTACCTGTGCTTCTTGAACACAGCCACAGAGCCGAAGAAGCATGAGTGAGTCTAGAGGAAATATGTCAGTCAAAGGCTACGTCTACAGGTGTATGCTACATTGAAATAGCTTATTTTGACGTAGCGACATCGAAATAGGCTATTTCAATGAATAACATCTACACGTCCTCCAGGGCTGGTGCCATCGATGTTCAACATCGACGTTGGGCAGCACCACATCAAAGTAGGCGCTGTGGGGGAGCGTCTACATGCCAAAGTAGCACACTTCGAAATAAGGGTGCCGGCAACTGCTGCAGACAGGGTCACAGGGCAGACTAGCACTTCCGGGGCAACAGCTAGCCGCTCCCTTAAAGGGCCCCTCCCAGACACAGTCAGCCTGCACAGCAAGTGGTCTGCAGAGCCATAGGCATGCACACCTCAGTGACGCAGTTATGGACCCCCAGCAGCAGCAGCAGCAGCAGCAGCAGCCAGAGGTCCACCCAGCCATCCCTGTAGGAGCAGTGCTCGCCCTGCTCAATGCCATGCAGGAGGCAGCTGATCACATTCTAGCCACAGAAGAGGAGCTGCCCCCAGGGGAGGAGGAAGCAACCCCAGACCCTGCAGCCCCCAGCCGCACATGCCACCAGCTGTGGAGCTACCCCACAAGCACCGACTGGTGGGAGAGGCTGGTGCTCGGTGAGTGGGATGACGACCGCTGGCTCCAGAACTTTCGTATGAGCCGGCAGACATTCCTGGAGCTCTGCCAGTGGCTCACCCTGGAACTGAGGCAGCAGGACACCGCCATGTGGCGTACCCTCAGCGTGGACAAACGGGTCGGCATTGCTGTCTGGAAGCTGGCCACTCCAGACAGCTACCGATCCATGGGTCAGCAGTTTGCCATCGGCAAGGCCACCGTCGGGGCTGTCCTCATGGAGGTAAGAGGACCCACGGGGAGGTGGAGGCAGCCCTGGGAGGGGAGGGGAGGGGAGCCCTGGCAGGGGAGGTCCAGACACACCCTGCACACCCCTCACTGGTGCTCTCCCATGTCCTTCCCCTGAAGGTCGTCCACACCACCAACACCCTGCTCTTCCACAGGCTCGTGCGGCTTGGGGACCCGGACACCGCCATCACGGGGTTTGCCACCCTGGGCTTCCCCAGTTGCTTCGGGGCTCTGGATGGGACCCATATCCCCATCCGTGCCCCAGAGCACAGTGGAGGACGCTTCTTAAACAGGAAGGACTACCATTCAGTGGTCCTCCAGGCTTTGGTGGACAGCTGGGGCCGCTTCCTGGACACATATGTTGGCTGGCCTGGCAGCACCCACAACGCCCGGGTATTCCAGAATTCGGGCTTGTGCCGCCAGCTGGAGGCGGGGACCTACATCCCCCAGTGGGAGATCCCTATGGGGGACACCACCATGCCCCTCTGCATCATCGCAGATGCGGCATACCCCCTCCGGCCCTGGCTCATGCACCCTTACACAGGCCATCTGTCAGCCAGCCAAGAGCACTTCAACATGTGCCTGAACCACGCGCACCAGGTGGTTGAGCACACATTTGGACACCTCAAAGGGCGCTGGAGGTGTCTCCTCACCCGCCTTGATGCAGTCCCCACCAACACCCCCCAGATTGTGGGCACGTGCAGCGCCCTCCACAACCTGGTTGAGAGCAAGGGGGAGACATTCTTTCAGGGCTGGGCTGTGGAGGCTGGCAGGGCTGACATGCAGCCACCCGCTGCCCCTGTCGCCAGGTGGGTCCCAAAGGGATCCAGGTCCAGGAGGCCCTGCGGGCCCATTTCAACGAGGCTGCAGGGTGAACGCCGGCAGGCCCCCCACTACATCCCCCCCATCCTCCACAACACTCCCTGCTCCTACGCCCACACCACAGAGCACCCAAGAGCACACCCCCTCACTTTTCTTGTAAATAAAAATAGACATGTTGTTCGTGAAACCAGAAAACGTTGAACTCATTATTATTATATTATTTGCAACCAATATAAATGTTATATATATTATATGATGATAAGGAAAAAAAAGGGGAAGACAAGGAAGGGGAGAACTATTTACATGGGGTTGAGGTATCATAAAATAACGGGTCTAATACAAACTATATTCAAAACACAAGTAAAAGGGGATATGTACAAAGTGGGGGGGCACGTCCTGGGCCCCGCACCCCCTAATGTCCAGTGCTGGGGGTGGGCGGCCGCCACCCGTGCCTCGGCCTCGGCCCTGGCCGGGGCTGGCTGGGGGCCAGGCGGACCAGTAGATATGGCCGGCGGGTGTCAGCAGGCCCCAGGTCCCCCTCGGCGGAGGGCCCTTCGGTGGTGGACGGCGGTATGATGGCCGGTGGAGCAGCGGGTGGAGCAGCGGGGTGAGCAGTGGGTGGAGCAGGCAGGGTGGGCAGAGAGGTGGCCGGTGCGGCATGGGGGGCCAGATAGTCGGCTATGCACTCAAAAGTGCGCATAAAGGCCCCCCATGCCTCCTGGTGCCAGGCCAGCACCCGCTCCTGCAGATGGAGCTGCCACTCCTTCACCCACAGGCGCTGATCCAAGACCTCCAGCTGCCACCGGAGGATCAACAGCAGCTTTGGTCTGTCGCCATCCATGGGTGGTGCTGGGTCCGCCGTTGTCCCCGCCCTGGGGCTGGTCGGTGCTCCACCGAGGGCCTGGCCTGGAGTGATGGCCCCGGTGGGCTCTCTGGGACCACTGACACCTCGCCGGTGCTCTCCAGTCCCTCTGATGGTGCAGCTGCGGAACACAGGGGGGAAGAAGAGTGGAGACAGCCGTTAGTGTGGGCCCCGAGCCGTGGCCCTTGTCCCCCCACCCCTCTGCTGCTGGTTCCCCATCCCCGTCCCCGGGAGATGCTTCTGATGATGATGGGTGTCCCACCCCCTCCCCCCGGGGGACCCTAGATTACGCTCCCCCACCCCAGGGATGGGGCATGGCACTGTCATGCTGGGGGGGGCAGGGGCTGATGCAGTCTTCTGAGGGATATGCCACTGCTGTCCTTGGGGCCGTGGTCATCTGGGCATGTGGAGGGCCCTGGTCATGTCTGTTGCCCCCGCCCCTCAACCCCGGGGGTGTGCACCGGGGGGGTACATACCTGATGGTCCGCTCCCATGGTTGGGGGACACCCGGTGGGCGGACGCCCTGCTGGAGCTCCGGGACGGGATGGCGATCCGGAGCCCCCCATTGCTGGAGGAGGATCCCCCCTCCTCCTCCTCCTCCAGTGTCCCAGGGGTGGGCTCCTGGGGGGGGCCTTGGAGTGCAGGGCTTGCCTCTGGGGCGGACTCCGCCTCCGGGGCCTGCTGGGGCTCCTCGGCCAAGGTGTCAAGAGTGGCTGGAGGGGAAGAGGTGTGCCGGGGGCCCAGGATTTCCCCGAGCTCCCTGTAAAAGGGGCAAGTCATGGGGGCGGCCCCAGATCGGCTGGCCTCATCCCGGGCCTGGGCATAACCCTGCCGCAGTTCCTTCACCTTACTCCGGACATGGTCCGGAGTGCGGACAGGGTGACCCCGGGCAGCCAGGCCGTCGGCCAGCCGAGCGAACGCATCCGCGTTCCGCCTCTTGCTCTCCATTACCTGGAGCACCTCCTCCTCGCTCCAGAGCCCCAGCAGGTCCCAAAGGTTGGCCTCTGTCCAGGAGGGGCCTCGCTGCCGCTTCCTGGGCTGGCTGCCCGCCTGGGAGCCCTGGCTCCCCTTGGGGGGGTGCCTGGGGTCGCTTTGGGGTCTGGTGGGGGGCCATCGCAGCAGGGGGGGTGTGACTCTGGGCTGCTGTGAGACGTGCAGGCTGGCCGCGTGGCTGTGCTGCCGCCTGCATGCTCTCTCAGCTTCCTGCACAGGAAGGGAGGGGGCGGGGACCTATAAGGGGCTGCTGCACGCAGCGACCATCGAGCTCAGGGGCTGGAGAGAGCATCTGTCAACCCCTCAGCTGATGGCCACCATGGCGGACCCCACTATTTCGATGTTATGGAACGCGCATCGGCTACACGTGCTCTACTTCGACGTTGAACGTCGAAGTAGGGAGCTATTCCCATCTCCTGATAGGGATAGCGACTTCAACGTCTCGCCGCCTTACGTCGATGTCAACTTTGAAATAACGCCCACCATGTGTAGTTGGCGCGGCTACTTTGAAGTAGCCGGCATGTGTAGACACGGCTAAAGTGCTATTAAGAAGGGCTATGCTACATCAACACAGACTCCCTTCTCTGGATGCGTTTATTTATGGATTTGGCTCATATTTACTGAAATTTTAGGTTTCATGGTTCTTTCAGTTACAAGTTAACATGTAGAATTATAAGTAACTGGTTTTCACTGAAAACCTACAAAATATTTCCCATTCATTTTGTCACAGAATCATGGGTCTGGAAGGGACCATTACGCCTTGTTCTGCCATCTGACTCCACTGAGAACAGTTTCTCACCCTCCTTTTTAGAGCTCCCCTTCAGGAAGTTGAAGGCTTCTATTAAATCACCCCTAAGCCTTCTCTTCTGTAAACTAAACTAGCCCAAATCCCTCAGCCTCCCCTCATAGGTCTTGTGCTCTAGCCCTTTAATCATTTTTGTTGTCCTGTGCTGAACCTGCTCCAGCACATCCACATCCTTTTTATACAGGGAGGCCTAAAACTGGACACAATATTCCAGATGCGGCCTCACCAGTGCCAAATACAGGGGAATTACAACTTCTCTAGATCTGCTTGAAATGCTCCTCCTAATGCACCCTAGTATGCCGTTAGCCTTCTTGGCTACAAGGGCACACTGTTTGCTCATATCCAGCCTTTCATCCACCATAACCCCAAGGTCCCTTTCCATCGTACTGCTGCTGAGCCAGTCAGTCCCTAGCCTATAATAATGCTTGGGATTCTTCCATCCCTGGTGCAGGACTCTACACTTCTCCTTGTTGAACCACATCAGATTTCTTTTGGCCTAGTTCTCCAATTTATCCAGGTCACTCTGGATTCTCTCTCTACCCTCCAACATACCTATCTCTCCCCCTAGTTTTGTGTCATCTGAAACTCAGAACTCTGCAGGACTTGTCTCTTCAGAACTCTTCCACTCAGAGCAGTTAAGTACCACAGTAATGCCCTGGCTGCCTAATGCCTCCCCACCCGTCTCTTTTGCCTCTCAGACCTCCTCTTCCTATTATTTTTCTAAAGAGGTAGGGAATCCTGATGTAATGAGGCTAGATTTGATGGTATATGCTTTAAAAAATGTGCATCTCCCCTTAAAATGTTAATATGTAATATTTGTAATTTAAAAGAAGATATTTAATGTTCCCCTAAGAATTATGGCAGTCAGTAATTGAATGCTATAAAAATACCTTCAGAGAGGTAGTTCTGCTCTCATTTCCCTCTCCCCATCAAACAATTTCTATTCCTTTCCCCATCCATCATTTCCACACAGGAGACTTTGACATAAAAGATTTTGTCAGATCACTATTTAGGAATTGAGTGGGCCTCTTAGAGTACCAAATCACAAGTAAATTGTTTAGACCCAGCTGTGTGTTGTTCCACTCTGTGCTTCTCCTTTGTACAAATATCCATCTTGTCAGCCTCTAACCATCACGCAGTGTAGATGGCATGGATTGAGTCTTAAAATGGAACATGGACAGAATTATTTACGGGAAGGGAAACTTAGTACAGACTGACGCAAATACAATTTAAAGCAAAAACAAGGCAGGTTTGATCTCTTTCCTCCCACACAGTGAACAAACAAACAAAAGCACACACCCTTGCTTTGGCTTAAAGCAATTTACAACAACAAATAATTTTTATTTTCCTGTTTCCACAATTTCATGTGCCATCTGAGAAAAAAAAAGATATAAGAGAACATAATGTAACTAGACTTGGCTGATTGGCAACTAGTGACTCTTGCTGTTACACATCATAGTTTTAAAATTACCCACAGTATATAATGTGTACAAGCTACCGTACCATCCATACACCATTTAACCTTCTTAGAATGAAGAGGTCTTTCATAGACCTTCACAAAAGCTATAGATTGTTCATAACCTGAGCCAAAATAGTCAGATACAGCATGTGGACATTTGGGGAATTGCATTCTACTTCCCTTTAAACAAATTTTCACTGTAGACAAAACCTGGTTGTTCACCATCCAGTTAATCATAAATACTTTAAAATAAAAATGTCAAATGCCTCCCCCCACCTCTAATTTGCTTGCAGAGAAATTCTGCAGCATAGCTCCAGTCCTACTGCTAAGGCTAGAGTCCTAAAGCTCCTGCAGTCCCCAGAGGCACACATTTGTAGGTGACTTACTGATGAGAATTCATCTTTGTAAAGGACATAGCAATTATGGAAAAATATCTGACTCAGTCATTTCAAAACTAGATCACTTATAGTTATATGGTGTACAGGCACAGTACAGTTGATTTCATTACCGTTCCATTTCACTGCAGTAACCAGTGTTTTTTTTTTCCTTTTAAACATTCAGCACAGCACTATCTAGCATGACTTTCAGTTTATGAGAGTTAGTAAAATGCATAGATTACGTATGAAGGAGTATTAGCAGAAAACTCAGTTTGTATGTCTAAAATTAAATGCCTGATCTGGGACAAAATTACATTTCCTATAAATATAAGGACTAAGGGCTTGATGAAATATCATTAAAGTCAGTGGGAATCTTTCCAACGATAGTTCAGATCAGGACTTAATATTATTTATTGGCCTTATGTTCCAATCTACCTAACCTTTACTAATTCCTCACTTAAACCTGGTTTACAGTAGGGCTTCATTGCAAAATAAGCCCCTTATTTCAAAATAACAAGGTGAGTGTCCACATTATCATGCCTTTTATTTTTGAAATAACAGGCTGCTTACTTAGAAAAAGGTACTCCTGCTTTCCATGAGGAGTCATGCTGATTTCAAAATAGTTATTTTGAGATAGTTTTATTCTGTATGGGCCACTGGTGTTAATTCAAACTAATAGCCTCCAGAGGTCCCTCACGGCTGAAGACCTGACTGCTCTACCCACACCAGGCAACTCCACTGCCCATCCCCAGCCTTCTGTAGAGCTCCAAAAGGTCTGAAAGGGGAGAAGGGCTCAGAGCACATGCCCAGCTGTGATGACGCTGTGTGGGACACCACCACACAGGGCATGCATGACTCCTCCAAGATTGACATACCAAGAAATGGAAGAAAACCATCTATGTCTAGATAACTGCTAACCTAACTGACAAGGAGCACACCCACAACCTTGAGCAGTGTCACCTCAAAATCAAAGAGCATCAGCTGGCCTACTACAAGAACACAGAGCAGAGCAAATGTTCTGGGATGGCACCTGCTGCTATTACCACTAGCTTGAGGTCATCCTGGGAGGGGGGGGCCTATTGAGTCCCCACCATTGTCATAGAGTCCAGTCAGGGCTCACCAACCATCAGTCTGCAGAACGGTGAGATGGCAGAAAATGACAACAAGGAGGCTAGCCAGGTAACCATACCCACAAGCCAGGAGGTGACCCTGACCCTGGAGCTGGTCTCCCGCATCTCAGGACATCTCCCAGGCTTCCTTTCCTGAAGGACCTGGGCAGAGCACCTCAGGGTAGTTTTCTGACTTTCTCCAGACACAAGCAGGGCCAGGGGATGGGTTTCGAGAGGCTGCATGATCCACTCTTGGCCCACCTGGCCTGTGGAGTCATGTAACAGCTTGTCCACCCATCAGTACATTGAGATGCAGTCTGAAGCACTCAGCACCCTGACACTCTCACAAGGGGACACCTTCGTTATCTCCATGAGGTTTCTGCAAGGGTCTGTCCCATCCCTGCCCCCAGGTTAGGACACCATCCCACTGAAAGTCACCACTAAGTAATCTGGCATCATGGAACCACACCACAGTGCTGCCCAAGGCCCAGGGTCATGCCAACTCCTGGGATGCCTTCCCTCCCAATCAAACATGACCCTGTGAAGGTGACCAATCTCACACCCAGGAACTTGCTGTGGGGGAAATAACACAGGGAAATCTGTTAGCTCCCCATCCCCCAGCCAGCTGACACACACCTTGCTTAGCCCCTCCCACCCTCCAGCAAGCAGAGATGTCCATTCTCTCTCTGCAGCACACCGCAAGGGCCAGGTCCAGCACATGCAGGACACAGAAGGAGGTTGAACCATCCCCTCTCCCGCTTCTGCCTGCAGACTCCTGGCCTAGATGGCACCCTCCCATGTTTTTCCATCTCCAGGCTTTGGGTGTTGCAGTTCTGTCCTGGGACATCTCTTTCTCTACTCACAAGGGCCTGCTGTCTAGGCAACATGCAGTCTTATCTGAACCAAGGCCTGCAAGGTACGCTTGGGAATCAGGATTGGGCACCATGCAGCATCACCTGTGATGACTGCCATCATAGCATTTCTTCACTGCTGGGCCAGCTGCAACCACAGTTCATCTCCCCCACCATGCCACACACAGGATGACCTGATGCAGGAGCAGATGACCTGTTTACACTCCCTTGTTTGGGGACTTGAAGAGAAGCACTGGGAGTGAACAGCCAACTGGGAATACAGGGTGGTCATCTGGGCTGAGCTGGTGCTGCAGCCATACCTAATTGCAGGGTGACCAACCATCCTGTATTGGGTGGGACAGTCCTGTACTTGGCGTGCCAAAAAAGGCATCCCTACTTATTTTTTAAAAGGGATGAATTGTCCTGTGTTTAGGCCCTCAGAGGTTGCGGTGGACCCGGGAGATACCACTGCTGCCACTTTTCTAGGTCTTGGGGAAGGGAGCACCCATAGCTACCACTTCACCATGGCTTGGGGCCAGAAGTACCTGCTGCCGCCGCTTCCCCAGGACTCTGGGGGTGGGGGAGGAGTGCCAGCTTCCCAGGGCTTGGTGAAGCCAGGAAGAGCTGCCTCTCCCCTGCCATATTTCTCTGTCCCATATTTGGGACAGGGAGATATGGTTGCCCTACTCATTGCTGGAGCACTTGGTGACTTGTGTGGAGCAGGCCACTAACCACAACTACCACCCCTGGATTCTCCGTCAGATCACCAGGGGTTGCTGGGGCAGCCTGGTGTTGAAATCCTCCTTGCTTGGGTACAGGATGTCCATATAAGGCTTCACGAGCCAGGGGAGCAAGGGACATGTCAACCTCACCAACGCTGATGATGTAGTCAGGGAAAAAGGTGCCAGAGTGCATCCTTCAGAAGACCGAGGAGTTTCTGAGAACTCAGATGTCATGCATCTTTCCTGAACATTTAACTTTGATGTCAGTGAAGCTTCCCTTGTGATCCAAAAGGGCCTGTAGCACCACGGAGAAATATCTTTCCTATTGATATAGTCTGCAGCTTAGTGGTTGAGGGCCAGGATGAGGATGTGTGTGCTGTTTATGCCACCTCTCCAACACCACAGTTGGGAAAGCCCACGCAATGAAGCTGTCCATGATGGTATCCACATTTTGTGGAGTGACGACCCTCTACAACAGAACATGATGGATGGCCTTGGCCACCTTCAGAAGTATGACCCTGTTTGTGGATTTCCCCAAGCCAAATTGGTTGCTGACCGAGTAGTAGATGTTCAGTATGGTGAGATTCCACAGGGTGAAGGCCAAGCACTTCTGCATAGGCATGGTGGGTCCTATGAGGGTGTTCTGTCACCTGAGTCTAGTGAGGAGCCAATTGCAGAGCTCCAGGAAGGTAGCTTTCCATATCTGAAAGTTGCACAGCCAGTGCAAACTGTCCCACAACCACAGGATAATGCAGTCCCACCAATCGGAGTTTATCTCACACTGCCAGAAGTAGTGTTTCATGGTGTCCCATGGATTAGGTGGTATGTGCAGCAGCAGGAGCATCAGGACCTGGGTGACTAGGGTGTATGGACCGTGATGGGGTGCGTCCTGCTGAAGTAATATGCAGGCAGGTTGGAGATGCTGCACAGTATTTTGCTGCACATGTTTCATAAGAGCAATGATGCTGTGCAGCAGCTCTGGCTCCGTGACTTGTTGGGGCATCTGCAAGGGCAACTAGAGCATGGGGTGATGTGTGACCACTGAATTCCTTTGACGTCCCATGGCGGGGGAGGCGGTGGCGGAGTAGCTTGTGAGACACAGCTGTGGACAGAAGCTCCGGGCAGAAATGTGTTGCAGCTTGCCTGACCCAGCAGCCAAAGGAAGTATCTGCTTTCCCCAGAGTGCTTCCAGGGACTCTAAGTCCAGGGCAAGTTGAATTCAGTGAGGATGCACTATTTTGGAATAGTCCTGCCTTATCTTCCCCATTATGTGGATCCAATATTTCAATTTAGTCATTTCAGGACTCATGAACTTCATTTTAGCTATTCTGAAATTGTTTCCTAGTGTAGACATGTACTGATCAAGACCAAAAAAATGCATACAAAAGAGAGGCTTTGTCCAGACATGTTAAATATAGAATTTTCAGATACTTTCTGTAATGTGTGACATGATGCATTATTTTACATCACTGACTGTTTCAGATCATGTTACATTGTGTCAAACTCTATTAGAAATCAAAATATTACATGACATGACACAACATTAGCAATATAATGTGATGTGACTTAAAATCTGAGGGAAAAATAATGTTTTCCCATCTAATAACTACTATCATATCAGATTGTAGTTAGCCAGTCCAAATTGAATCTGGCACAGAGAGAAACAGTGTAAGAAGTGAAGTACTTTGTGCATCTGTTGTATAAACAACCCTGTGGAAAATATGGTTATGTTTAAAAAGTACCACTAAGCTTATGCAATTTAGAAATCATTTCCTTTGTTTATTTTCTTATAATCAGGCATACAAATCTGCAGTGGATGAAAAATACTTGTTTACTTAGTACACAGTACATGGGAAATGAGTCTTTTTTTCTTCCTAATTACCAGATGCCCTTAAATAAAACATTCATTGGATTCTAAAAAACAAGTGTTTTAGCAGGAACAGCTCAACAGTGCCTTTCAACAAACATGCATCCATTTATACAGGACCACCTGATACCCTGGGTGCTTCTAAAATGGTGCTCCTGGTGCACCTCTTTATATCCCTGCCAGTAACTATTAAATCAGTTACAATAAACCACGAACTAATCAAACATAAACTCCAATAAGCACCTTCATTTGCAAGGCGGGCTTTCAAACATGGTATTTGAGCCAGTTGATTAATGCCTGTAATGCTGCACACAGGTGAACTAAATCTCAAGTGCAGTCCTCTTGCTACAACTCCACTAAACACAATGATGCCTACTTGAGAACGTAGCCTGCAGTTTTCTATTAAGTTCCACTTAATACTGAAGAAATGCAAGTTAAACACTTGGACATCCATGTCTAAGGGCAAAATAACTTGACTTACTTAAGTGAGCCACACAGGAAGCACAGACCTCTGAAAAGATGAGTCTAATGTGGTGCTTGGGACTAGAGAAACCAGCATTTGACAGGTAAACAATGCAGTGCAATCCACGAAAAGCGCACAGAAATGGGAATAGTGGTTAGAGATTGCTTCATTTGTTGAATAACAGTGAATGTATACTTCAAGGGGGAGAACCAACAAGCTGCAACAAATGAATACTAGCCTACACCATCTACAGCCTGAGGTAGATGGGGAAGGAGTAGATAGAGACTTCATGATGGCATGTTTAGTGCTATACTTTGCCCTCATCAGGACAATGGAGATATGTGTGTGTGAAAACTCGCTCCATATTTCCTGGAGTGTTGATCCCTCGCACTGAATGAGCATGGATCACATGTATTTTGGTGTGGCTGTGACAGGCATGCAGTGTTCACTCATCCATGGTGGTGAGGGTAGGTCACTGAGTTGCACCCAGTAGAACAACACATCTGTGCCTTGACTTTTCCATGGGATCTTACATACTTTCATTCCCATGTTTCTGCACATCATTATTGTGTTATAAGCCACTTACTGAACTCTTATGTATAAAATTTGCTCCATCTGACTAATTTCCATAAATAGATAAGTCCACAGCAACAGATTACAAGCTTAAACTATTACTTACTCTGCCTCTTTTAGTAATACTTCACTCAGAACTCATTTTGTTTTGCAAAATTTTTATTCCCTGTCTTAGGAAATCCATTCTGATCAATAATACGTGAAAGCCATGGCCATCTGCTGGCTGATAATTGTAGATTTCCCAGATACACTTTTCCAGGTACACTCAGGAGGAAAATGCATGATTGTGAGCAACACAAATCAGCATGGTAAAGGACCTTCTCAAACACAGGAGCTAAAGAATGAACAAGCACACAGGAGCTGCGTCTACACGTGCACGCTACTTCGAAGTAGCGGCACTAACTTCAAAATAGCGCCCGTCACGTCTACACACGTCGGGCGCTATTTCAAAGTTAACTTCGACGTTAGGCGGCGAGACGTCGAAGTCGCTAACCTCATGAGGAGACAGGAATAGCGCCCTACTTCGACGTTCAACGTCGAAGTAGGGACAGTGTAGACGATCCGCGTCCCGCAACGTCAAAATTGACGGGTCCTCCATGGCGGCCATCAGCTGGGGGGTTGAGAGACGCTCTCTCCAGCCCCGCAGCTCACTGGTGGCCGCGTGGAGTGGCCCCTTAAAGGTCCCCTCCCCCGCCCTGACTGCAGGAGGATGAGGCAACGTGCAGGCTCCTGCCTGCACACGCGGCGGCGAGCCTGCACAGCCCTCAGCCCCTGACAGCAGCCCCCCCAGTGCCCCCAGGGGACCCCCCCCAAGAGGAGCCACAGCAGCCAGGGCAGCCAAAGGGCCACGCAGTCTGGGAAGCGGCAGCGGGGCCCCTCTTGGACGGAGGCCGAGATGCGGGACCTGCTGGGGCTCTGGAGCGAGGAGGAGGTGCTCCAGGTAATGGGGAGCAAGAGGCGGAACGCGGATGCGTTCGCTCGGCTGGCCGATGGCCTGGCTGCCCGGGGTCACCCTGCCCGCACCCCGGACCATGTCCGGAGTAAGGTGAAGGAGCTGCGGCAGGGTTACGCCCGGGCCCGGGATGCGGCCAGCCGATCTGGGGCCGCCCCCATCACTTGCCCCTTTTACAGGGAGCTCAGGGACATCCTGGGCTCCCGGCACACCTCCTCCCCTCCGGCCACTCTTGACAACTCGGCTGATGAGCCCCAGCAGGCCCTGCAGCCGGGCTCCGCCCCGAAGGTAAGCCCCGCACCCCGGGGGCCCCCCCCAGAGGCCATCCCCGGGACATCGCGGCAGGAGGAGGAGGAGGAGGAGGAGGGGGGCTCCTCCTGCACCGATTCCAGCCTGCAGATCCTCCTCCTGCCATCCCGGAGCAGCAGCAGGGCCTCCGACCCCCGGGGATCTCCGGACCGTGGGAGCGGACCCACAGGTAGGTACCCCTCTCTGGTGGACACCCCGGGGCTTGAGGGGCGGGGGGAACAGAGATGTGTCCAGGGCCCCCCACACGCTCACATGGCCATGGCCCCAAGGACACCAGGGCCATGGCCCTCACAGCACTGCAGCCATCAGCCCCTGCCCCCCGCCACCCTGCATGACAGTGCCATGCCCCATCCCCGGGCCAGGGGGGAGCGGAACCTCGAGGGGCCCCCGGGCGGAGGGGGTGGGACACCCCGCAGCAGCAGCATGCGATGGAGTGGGGGGAGTGCCAAAGGGAGACTCAGGCTACATATGAGCCACCCGAGCCGAGGAGCTCCCAGGGCCAAAGGAGGATCCTGGCGCTACAGCTGGCAGGTGACACCTCTGCCCTGAACAAACAGGAGGGAGGAGCCGAGCTGGCTTGGAATTGGGGGGCGAGGGCAGGGGCCACAGGTAGAGGCTAGGGGAAGGGAGAGCTGGTAGGCAGCCAGCCAGAGGAGGGGGAAAGCTGCATCCCAGAGGGGCTCCCCTTGGGGTCTTTTCCCCACGATGGGTTGGAAGGACTGTCTCTTCCGACAGCTGGTGCTGTCACTCCTGCCAGAAACTGGCCATCTGTGGCCTAAGAAACCTCTCCTGCTCTCAGACCCTGCGGGGTGAAGTGAGAGTTGCTCCCACCAGGGGACGGGGTGCAGGGGAGGGGGACCCCTGAACCCCATCCATCACAGCAGCATCTCCCGGGGATGGGGATGGGGAACCTGCAGCACAGGGCGGGGGGGACAAAGGCCACGGCTCGGGGCCCACACTAACGCCTGTCTCCATTCTTCTTTCCCCCCTCCTCTCCTGTGTCCTGCACCTGCACCTGCACCATCCGAAGGACCGGAAGAGAGCGCCGGCGAGGCATCGGTCGTCCCGGAGACCCCTCCGGGACCCTCGCTCCAGGGCAGCCCCTCGGCCGAGGAACGACCGGCCCCGCGGAGGGCCAGACGGCGGACCCCGCGCCTGCTACCGGCGGCGGCCACAGACCCCCAGCTGCTGGACATCCTCCACCGGCAGCTGGAGGTCTCAGAGCAGCACCTCCGGCTGCAGGAGCGGGCCCTGGCCTGGCGCAGAGAGGCATGGGGGCCTTTCTGGATACCATCAATCGGCTGATTGATTCCCTGGCCCCCCATGCCGCGCTGGCCGCGCCACCGCCTGCCATGCCCGCTCCTGCAGCCCCACCACCGGCTGCTCCAGCCGTCGCCGGGCCGTCCGCCGTTGCCCCACCACCTCCCCGCGAGGGCCACCGCGCCGAGGGACCCCTGGAGCCACCCGCGACTCGCCGGCGCCGCTACCTTCCGGTGGAGCCCGCTCCCACCCAGCCGCGCACCAGACTGCAGGCCCAGCGGAGCTCCCGGCCGGGCACGCCTACTGCTGGGCTGTAGGGGTGAGGGGCCCGGGACGTGGCCCCCCACCTTGTTGGACAGACTTTGCGGACTGGGTGGGTGGTGTGGGTGTTTCCCCTGTTTGCCCCGTCCCCCCTGTACATAGTTCTCCCCGTTCTCCTCCCTGCTTTTTGTTTTTCTTTTGATGGCGCACAGTGCTTTCATTTTTATTGTTGTACATAGTTTTATTTGTGCCCATCTTGGTTTTGTTGAATGTTTGTCCCTCCTTTTTGGTTTCTGTTTCACATATATATATTTTTTTATATAAAAAAAAAAAAATTCGTGAGGACAAAAAAAACATTTACGTTCACCCACAAGTTCGTGCTATCATTTCTCCTGGACAAGTGGGGGGGGCGGTGGGGTGCTCCATGGTGTGGGCGTTGGGGCAGGAGTGTGGGGGAGGAAGGGGCGGGCAGTAGGGGGCCTGGGCACACTTCACCCCGCGGCCTGGTCGTCGAAGTGGGACCGCAGGGCCTCCCGGACCCAGGTCCCCTCTGGGTCCACCTGCCGACTGGGGGCAGCAGGTGGCTGGAGGTGTGCCCTGCCGGCCTCGGCGGCCCAGCCCTGAAGAAAGCTCTCCCCCTTGCTCTCCACGAGGTTGTGCAGGGCGCAGCAGGCACCCACAATCTGGGGGATGTTGTTGGGGCTGGCATCCAGGTGGGTGAGGAGACATCGCCATCGTCCCTTGAGGCGGCCAAATGAGCGCTCCACCACCTGGCGTGCACGGTTCAGGCGCTCGTTGAAGCGCTCCTGGCTGGCGGAGAGGTGGCTTGTGTAGGGGCGCATGAGCCACGGCCAGAGGGGGTAGGCCGCATCCGCGATGATGCAGAAGGGCATGGTGGTGTCACCCAGAGGGATCTCCCGCTGGGGGATGTAGGTCCCCGCCTCCAGCCGGCGGCACAGGCCCGAGTTGCGGAACACCCGGGCGTCGTGGGTGCTGCCAGGCCAGCCCACGTAAATGTCCTGGAACCGTCCCCGGCTGTCTACCAAGGCCTGCAGGACGACTGAATGGTAGCCCTTCCGGTTGAGGTATCGGCCTCCACTGTGGTCCGGGGCGCGGATGGGGATGTGAGTCCCATCCAGAGCCCCGAAGCAGTTGGGGAAGCCCAGGGTGGCAAAGGCGGCGACAGTGGCACGTGGGTCCCCCAGCCTCACGAGCCTGTGCAGGAGCATGGAGTTGATGGCACGCACGACCTGCAGAGAAAGCACATGGGACAGCCCCAATGAGGGGTGGGCAGGGTGTGCATGGCCCTGCCCTGCCCTGCCCTGGCCCCCCTGCCCTGGCTCCCCTACCCTGCCCTGCCCTGCCCTGCCCTGGCCCCCGTGCCCTGCTCTGCCCTGCCCTCCCCTGCCCTGGCTCCCCTACCCTGCCCTGCCCTGCCCTGGCCCCCCTACCCTGCCCTGCTCTGCCCTGCCCTGCCCTGCCCTGCCCCCCCTGCCCTGCTCTGCCCTGCCCTGCCCTGCCCTGCCCTGCCCTTCCCTGCCCTGGCCCCCCTGCCCTGCCCTGCCCTGCCCTGGCCCCCCTGCCCTGCTCTGCCCTGCCCTGCCCTGCCCTGCCCTGCCCTTCCCTGCCCTGGCCCCCCTGCCCTGCCCTGCCCTGCCCTGGCCCCCCTGCCCTGCTCTGCCCTGCCCTGCCCTGCCCTGCCCTGGCTCCCCTCCCCTGCCCTGGCCCCCCTGCCCTGCTCTGCCCTGCCCTGCCCTGGCCCCCCTGCTCTGCCCTGGCCCCCCTGGCCTGCCCTGGCCTCCCCCTGTGGGTTCTCTTACCTCCATGGAGACAGCCCTGACGGTGGCCTTTCCGATGCCAAACTGCTGCCCCACGGATCGGTAGCTGTCCGGAGTGGCCAGCTTCCAGACAGCGATGCCGACCCGTTTCTCCACAGGGAGGGCACGCCGCATGGCAGTGTCCCGGTGCCTGAGTGCGGGGCTGAGCCACTGGCACAGCTCCAGGAATGTCTGTCGGGTCATCCTGAAGTGATGGACCCAGTGCTCATCGTCCTACTCCCCAAGCACCAGCCGCTCCCACCAGTCGGTGCTGGTGGGGTAGCTCCACAGCCGCCGGCGTGTGAGGCGGGGGGTGGAGCGGGGTGCTGCAGGGGAAGGGGCTGAGCCCTGCTGCCCTGGGGGCATGTCCTCCCCTGGGGCAAGAAGGTGCTCAGCTGCCCCCAACATGACAAGAGCCAGGGCAAGCCCTGCTCCTGCCGGGAGGGCTGGGTGGACCTCTAGCTGCTGCTGCTGCTGCTGCTGCTGGGGGTCCATGGCTGCGGCGCTCGGGGTCTGTGTGCCTATATGGCTCGTCAGACCGCGTGCTGTGCAGGCTGAGTGTATGTGGGAGGGGCCCTTTAAGGGAGCGGCTAGCTGTTGCCCCGGAAGCGCTAGTCCGCCCGTTGACCCTGTCTGCAGCTGTGCCTGGCATCCCTATTTCGATGTGTGCTACTTTGACGTGTAGACGTTCCCTCGCTGCGCCTATTTCGATGTCGGGCTGCGCAACATCGAAGTTGAACATCGACGTTGCCGGCCCTGGAGGACGTATAGACGTTATTCATCGAAATAAGCTACTTCGATGTAGGGTGCACGTGTAGACGTAGCCAGGTAGACTAAAATAACCTTAGATGCTCAGAAGCAGTCAGTGTTGACAGCTGAATGTCGGGAAGCTTGTCCTGTTGCAACCTGCATTGTACCTCATTTGTGAATAAATCATCAAAGAAAGAAAGGGCTGGGAGGAATCTTGAGCTGTCCTTTAATTCAGCCCCCTGCTCCAAGCCTATCTCTAAATTTTTCTGAAAATCCTTCAATGACAGAGATTCCCCAACATCCACCAAAAGCTTAATTATGCTTAAAGTTGGAAAGTTTTTCTTGCTATCTAAATTTCACGTGTCTTGCTGCAGAGTAAACTGATTACTTCTTGTCCTACCTTCAGTGGTCAGTCCCATCCTGGAGTCTTCCTTTCTCAAGATAAACATATCTAGTTTTTTGGGTGTTTTAAACTTTTCCTTGAGAGTTAAATTTTCCAAATATTTTATCATTTTATTGCTCTCTTCTGGACCCTCTTCACTTTGTCCACTTCTTTCTGTAAAGGTCAGGGCCCAGAACTGGACATAGTACTTGACTGAGGACTTGCTAGTGAGGAGAAGACCAGGATAGTTAAATTATGTGTTTTACCTACAATACACCTGTCCCTACACGCAAGAATTCTATTATCCCTTTTTGCAATGCACCATTTTGTTTGTTCATACTCAATTTAGCATCTACTGTAACCTCCAAATCCCTTTCTGAAGTACTACTGCCTATCCAGTTATTTTCTATTTTGTGTTTGTATGTCATTTTTCCTTCCTAAATCCAATGGTCTTGATAGAACTTCATCTTATTGATTTCACATCCATTTTCAAACATGTCAAGGTTATTTTGAATTATAATTCTGTCCTCCAAAGTGCTTTTAACTCTTCCCAGACTAATATAATCCTCAAATTTGATAAGAATACTTCCCATGCCATTATCCAATTACTAATGAAAATATTAAATAAAATTAGACCCAGTACTGACAGTTGCAGAACCCTACTAGTTACCTTCTTCCACACTGACAGCAAAACATTGATAATTAGTCTTTGAGTACAGTCTTTCAATCAGTTGTGCACTCACCTTATAATAAACTCATCTAGACCACTTTTCCTTAGTTTGCTTATGAAAATGTCACATGGGATTGTCTGAAGCTTCACTACAGCCATGATAGTTCCTGTCTACTGCTTCCTTCATGATCAGGTAGGCCAGTAACTCTACCAAATAAGGAAATTTGTTCATAATAAGGCCACAAGAATTATTCATGATGACTCTATTATCCTCTAGAGGCTTACAAAATGATTTGTTCCATTATCTGTCCAGGTATGTAAGGTCAGCTAGTCTGTAATTCCCTGGGTCCTTTCTGTCATCCTTTTAAAATGACAGGTACTAGGTTTGTCCTGCTACAGTCCAATGAGACCTCACCTGATTTCCAGGGGTTCTCCAAAATGGCTTCAAATAGTTCCTCAGGTATCCTTGGGTAAATGTCAGCTTGCAATGCAACTTGATTATCTCTAACTTGTCTTTAATCTATCTTTACCCTATTCTTTGAGTATTTTGTCACAGTTAACCTTTTCAGTGAAGGCTGAAGCCAAATAGGCATTAGACTTCTAACCCTTTTTGATATTATCACTTATTAGTTCTCTTGTCCTGGTTAGTATTTAGGCCTATGTTTTTCATCATCTTTCTCTTCCTCCTAATTTATTTTAAAACATCTTTCTTGGTACAAGTACAGATGGAACCTATCAAAGGCCATGAACAACTTGACTGGCTGCTCACAAAGGGGGAAGACCTAATATGGGAAATAGAAGTGGGTGGCAACCTGGGCTGCAGAGGCCATGAGATGGTACATTTCAGGATCCTGACTAAAGGAAGAAAGGTGAGCAGTAAAATACAGACCCTTGATTTCAAAAGAGCAGACATAGACTCCTTGAGAGAACTGATGGGCAGGATCCCTTGGGAAATTAATATGAAGGGGACAAAGAGTCCAGGAGAACAGGAAATATTATAAGGAAGTTTTACTGAAGACACAGGAATGAAACATCCTGTTGCATAGTAAGAAATGCAAATATGGTAGGCAGCTAGCTTGCTTAACAGGGAAATACATGGTCAGCTTAAACTCAAAAAGGGTGCATATAAGAAATGTGGACAGTTGACTAAGGAGGAGTATAAACATATGGCTGGAGAAGGTCATGCAGTAATCAGGAAAGTGAAAGCACAAATGGAATTGCAGCTGGCAAGGGATGTGAAGGGTAAAGAGAAAGGTTTCTACAAGCATGTTAACAATAACAGGGTTATCAGGGGACGTGTGGGACCATTACTGGCTGAGATTAGTAACCTAGTGACAGATGATGTAAGAAAAACTGAAGTACTCAATGCTTTTTTACCTCAGTCTTCAGAGACAAGGACAGCTCCTACACTACAGTGTTAGACAATACGGTATGGGAAGGTGGAGGGCTGTCCTCAGTGGGGAAGGAGCAAGTTAAGAGCTACTTAGAATAATTAGATAGACACAAATACATGGGTCTGGATTTAATGCTCCCAAGGGTACCAAGGGAATTGGCGGACATCATTGCTGAGCCTTTGGCCATTATATTTAGGGATTCTTGGAGATTGGAAGATGTCCTGGATGACTCAAAAAAGGCAAATGTAGTGCCCATCTTTAAAAAAGGAAAGAAGAACAATCAAGGGAACTACAGACCTCTCAGTCTTACCTCAATCCCTGGGAAAATAATGGAGGGGATCCTCAAGGAATCCATTTCGGAGCACTAGGTAGAGGGGAATGTGATCAAAAGTGGCCAACATTGATATACCAATGCCACGTCCTGACAATCTGTTTAGCTTCTATGATGAGGTAACAGGTTTGGTGGACATAGGGAAGTCAGTGGATGTGATAAGTCTTGACTTCAACAAAGCTTTTGATATGGTCTCCCACAACAAGCTTTCCCATAAATTAAAAAAGTATGGATTGGAGAGATGGACTGTGAGATTAATAGAAAGCTGGCTTGATGGTTGGGCCCAATGGGTAGGGGTCAATGGCTCAATATCTGGATGGCAGCTGATTTCAAGTAGAGTGCCCCAAGGGTGGCTGTGGCAGCTGGTTTCAAGTAGAGTGCCCCAAGTCCTGTGGCTGGGGCTGCTCAACATTTTTATTAATGACCTGGATGAGGGACTGAACTGCATTCTCAGCAAGTCTGTGAATGATGACAAACTAGAGGGAGAGGCAGATATGTTTGAGGGTAGAGAGTGGATTCAGAGTGACCTGGATAAATTGAAGAATTGGGCTAAAAGAAATCTGATGATGTTCAGCAAGAAGAAGTGTAGAGTTCTGCACTTGGGATGGAAGAATCCCAAGCACTGTTATTGGTGGGGGACCAACTGGCTGAGCATTAGTACAGCGGAAAGGGACCTGCGGTCAATAAAAGGCAGGATATGAATAAACAGTGTGCCCTTGTAGCCAAGAAGGCTAACAGCATATTGGGGTGCATTAGGGGGAACATTTCTAGCAGATCTGGAGAAGTTGTTGTTGCCCTATGTTTGGCACTGGTGAGGCCACATCTGGAGTATTGCTCCAGTTTTGGGCCCACCAGTATAGAAAGGATGTGGATGTGCTGGAGCAGGTTCAGCAGAAGGCAACAAAAATGATTAAAGAGATGGAGCACATGACCTATAAGAAGAGGCTGAGGGATTTGGGCTTATTTAGTTTGCAAAAGAGAAGACTGAGGGGTACCTTCAACTTCCTGAAGGGGAGCTCTGAAGAGGCTGGAAAGAAGCTGTTCTCAGTGGTGACAGAAAGCAGAACCAAGAGCAATGGTCTGAAGCTACAGAAGGAGAGGAGTACATTAAATACTAGGAAACACTACTTCACCACCAGAAGGGTGGTGAAGCACTGGAATGTGTTGCCTAGACAGGTGGTGGAATCTCCATTCCCAGAGGTTTTAAGTCCCAGCTTAACAAAGTCCTGTCAGGGATGACTGGCTGGGGGCTGGACTTGATGACCTCCTGAGGTCCCTTCCAGCCCTAAGATTCTATGATTCCTTTCATTGTCTCTTGCTAAGTGTATCTCATTTTGTGCCTACATGCATATGTTATTATTTTCTTTCACATTTAGCAGTCTGTCCATTTTCCATCTTCTGTAGAATTCCCTTTTGATTTTCAGGAAACTAAAGAGCTTCTGATATGGCTATATTAATTCATTACTCTTCCTCCCATCTTTCTTTCACATCAGAATAGTTTGCTGTTGAATCTTTGATACTGTCTATGAACTCTTCTTTCCCCCCTTAAATTTTCTTCTCATTGGAACTTTCCCAACAGCTCTTTTAATTTGTTGAAGTCTCCTTTTTTGAAGTACATTACCCTTATTCTGCTGCCATCACTTTTTCTCCTTAGAAATCATGACATTTAACATTTCATGGTCACTTTCACCCAAATTGCCATAAGACCTCACATTTCAACATCAGTTCCTCCCTCTCAATCAGAATCCATTTTAGATGTATGTTTCCCCAATTTACTTCCACCATCTTCTAACACAAGTTGCCCCAACACATTCCACAAATATATGGCAGAGCACAGTTGTCTGAGTAGTTAAAATCTCCCATTAAGAGTAGGTCTCGTACGTTGGATATTTTTGTGGTTTATTCTAGGAATGTTTCAACAGTTCATGTAAAGGTGATAGAGGAAAGAATGTTTAAGTAAGTATGGAAATACATCTAATTTTTAAGCAACCTAACAGGGATTATAATTAGAGGTTGTGCTGTTGGCTTACTTCTTTTTAAAATTATGAAAAATTACAATTGTTTTCAAGTCCATTTCTTTGAAATATTTGTCTTTATATTGAGAGATCAGCATGCCCTTAATTCCATTATTCTAATTTTGACCAAAGCAAGGTTTTTAGATGTACATAGATATTTACATTATGAAACTCCAGCATATATTTCAGAAGAAGTATTTGCCTCCAGGGTTCAAATACCAGTGGTGTGGTAGGACAATATGGAATGGCTATGGGCAAAAAATCCAATTAATACCAACAACTGCAGCATTACTGAAGGAATAAGAGGAACTTTTGAGCCTCTGTTTGACATGGGCTAGAAGCCCCTAGGAAATTGTGATTAACCAGGGCCTTTCACTTGGATAATGTAATGCACTAACATATGATCTGAGCAATCACATTCCAAGCTAACCTTTATTTAGCCCATTGTAATAAGGAAGAATTACTTTTGGTGATTGATTGGTCAACATTTTGTGTAACTCATCTCTTCATATAGTACTGGAATGAGCTACCTGATCCATTAAAATTGGCAACAAATTCATCTTAGAAAGATTAGTGTAAAACTAACTGACATTTTGATAACCCAGTGTGTTCTGCTACTTTAATGTTCTTTATTTCTTTTTGTACTTCTGCTGTAACGCTGTGTGATTGTTGCCTCCCCCCCAAAAAAATAGGAAAAACAAAAACCAAACCACCAAAAGTGCTATGTATTTTAATAGACTCTCCTGAATCAAGCAGGTTCTTGATCAATTGGACCAAACACACAAAGGCTGTGTCTACACGTGCACGCTACTTCGAAGTAGCGGCACTAACTTCGAAATAGCACCCGTTGCAGCTACACGCATCGGGCGCTATTTCGAAGTTAACTTCGACGTTAGGCGGCGAGACGTCGAAGTCGCTAACCTCATGAGGGGATCAGAATAGCGCCCTACTTCGACGTTGAACGTCGAAGTAGGGACCGTGTAGACGATCCGCGTCCCGCAACGTCGAAATTGTGGGGTCCTCCATGGCAGCCATCAGCTGGGGGGTTGAGAGACGCTGTCTCTCCAGCCCGTGCGGGGCTCTTTGGTCACCGTGTGCAGCAGCCTTTAGCCCAGGGCTTCTGGCTGCTGCTGCTGCAGCGGGGGATTCATGCTGTCAGCTCTGTGGATCTTGTGCTGTTTAGTGCAAGTGTGTCTGGGAGGGGCCCTTTAAGGGAGCGGCTGGCTGTTGAGTCTGCCCTGTGACCATGTCTGCAGCTGTGCCTGGCACCCTTATTTCGATGAGTGCTACTGTGGCGTGTAGACGTTCCCTCGCTGTGCCTATTTCGATGTGGTGCTGCGCAACGTCGATGTTGAACATCGACGTTGCCAGCCTTGGAGGATGTGTAGACGTTATTCATAGAAATAGCCTATTTCGATGTCGCCACATCGAAATAGGCTACTTCGATGTAGGCTTCACGTGTAGACGTAGCCAAAAGGAACAATAATAGGGCAACATCTCCATCAAATCTTATTAAAAATCTCATTTTTAGTACCACATGTTACAATCTGGAGTAAGTAGTAAAGAACCTCATTATCTAAGCTGCGTCTACACGTGCACGCTACTTCGAAGTAGCGGCACCAACTTCAAAATAGCGCCCGTTGCGTCTACACGCGTCGGGCGCTATTTCGAAGTTAACTTCGACGTTAGGCGGCGAGACGTCGAAGTCGCTAACCTCATGAGGAGATAGGAATAGCGCCCTACTTCGACGTTCAACGTCGAAGTAGGGACAGTGTAGACGATCCGCGTCCTGCAACGTCGAAATTGCTGGGTCCTCCATGGCGGCCATCAGCTGCGGGGTTGAGAGATGCTCTCTCTCCAGCCCCTGCGGGGCTCTATGGTCACCGTGGGCAGCAGCCCTTAGCCCAGGGCTTCTGGCTGCTTCTGCGGCAGCTGGGGATCTATGCTGCAGGCACAGGGTCTGCAACCAGTTGTCAGCTCTGTGTATCTTGTGTTGTTTAGTGCAACTGTGTCTGGGAGGGGCCCTTTAAGGGAGCGGCTGGCTGTTGAGTCCGCCCTGTGACCCTGTCTGCAGCTGTGCCTGGCATCCCTATTTCGATGTGTGCTACTTTGACATGTAGACGTTCCCTCGCTGCGCCTATTTCGATGTTGGGCTGAGCAACGTCGAAGTTGAACATCGACGTTGCCGGCCCTGGAGGACGTGTAGACGTTATTCATCAGAATAGACTATTTCGATGTCGCAACATCGAAATAAGCTATTTCGATGTTGGCTGCACGTGTAGACGTAGCCCTAAATTCCTAAAACCCTTGCTGTAGCCAGACAAAATCTCCCCCGCAGTACAGACCAGCTTTTGCCTCCCCTCTAAGGTGCCTCAGAGCACACAGGGCACTGAACAGCAGTTAAACAGCACAGTATTTGATGTCTTTCACTGAGGCCCAGATGTGCTGGCTCATCGTGACCCTGAGAAACAGAAATACAGATAGAGGGCTAGCAGACTAACTGTCATTAAGGGGGGCCTCAGGAAATTACCCCAGCTGGTACTGATGGATTTGATGCACACACACAGCCATCCCAGAAGGGAAATCTCCGCCCTTGTAAAAGAATGTCCTGTACTCCCAAATTGCTTATCTCCTGTCTTACAAGCACAAATTAAGTAAGAATTCCCCTTGTAAAAACTGGCGTCACAAAAGACAGACCAGTACTATCTGGCACCATAGATAAGAAAGAGAATACGTGACCCCGGGGGTATAAAAATGGGCCCAGCAGCACTCTGACTCTGAGTGCATTCCCACCAACTACCTGCTGGTTGGGTCAGGTGATTGCCTCCTGAGGTCCGCAACTGGGGTAGCCCAACCTCATATTCGTCTTTCCGCGGAATTGAGTGACCGATCCTAGCTTGGCTGCGCTGGTATCGAGAGACGCAAGGAGGGTAAGATACACCCACATTAAGGTCTCCTTTTTCGTGTACACAGATAAAGAATTAGAGCTCTGTAACTAGATGTTGTTGTATTAAGATATCATTGTGTTAGATGGTAACAGATATCTTTGTATTGAATGGTAACATAACCTGTTAACACCTGTACTCTGCTAGCATATAAGAAGTAGACAATAGCCTTTTGTAAATGCACGCTTATAACTGTAGCTTAATAAACTTGTAACTAGTTAAGATCTAAGCCTGACTGCTGTTACCCTTTGTCACTGCAACACAGCCGGCCCAATAAAAAGAACTTTAACTGTTAGGTTACCACAGCCTGGCCATAGGTCAGAGTGCTAGGAGCTCTCCTCTCCAGCAGTAAAAAACTGGGTTGTTTAGGACCCATGAGCATCCGTCAGCCTGGCCCAGGCTGCACCCTGCACAGAGCTCCGTGCTCTTGCAGTTAAAGACTCGGATGGTAACAAGGGCATAGTTGGTATCTCACTGCACATTACCCGGCCACCGGCTAACACATGCCTTAGTCAATATTAGAACAATGGAATTCAAAGCATGCTGACATCTCATTCACTTTCAGATTGTAAAGAGAAAAAATATTTTTAAAGAAGGTATTAAATGGCAGAAAATGGATCTATCCTTTCCAAAGATCAAAGTTAAATTAAAAGACAAGTGGCAATTTTATATCTCTGTAACCAAAAATGCTGTTTTTTCTCTTTATGACAGTCCATGTAGGTTTGAAAAACTATTTTAAGTCAATCTTAGAAGCTCTGGGAGGCTAAGAAAAATTTCCAGAAAATCTGTGAGAAGCAGACGCTCTTCTTTCTGCATGGAAGCAGACCATATGGCAGATTTGACTGCTTAATATAATTATGAACATTAAAAGCCCAGGAGAAGACCATATGGCCCATCTAGACCTGTCCTTACCAAATGCAGGAAATACAAATCAGCCTTTGTCTCTTCTATCTTCATCCCTAGCATATGACTGGGAATTATTTCATTTAATTGCTGTTCTGAAACCGGTACCAGCTCACGTCTAGTTTTCTCATTACATTTGTATCCTACAGTACACAGAGAGAGATTCTAACCAAATCTCTTGAGAGAGTCAAAAGCTTGAAGAGACTCTGTCTGTCTCATAATTAAGATACATAAACTAGGTTTTTGAGAAGAATTGCTTTATGGCATCCATGTGCACAGCATTAAGAACTGAAGAGGGTCACAGGATTCAGACTTGTGTCAGCTGGCATATAAAATATTGCAGATAGTTGGACAGAAAATAATTGATTAGCTCTCTTCAAATAAGATACAGTATTCTACAGGAATACATACCCAAACTCTGAAGGATCATTATTTATCATGTGGTGCTTTGAAGGGCCATCACTGAAGGGCAGATCAGTGTATACTGAACACTTTTTTCTACTTGCCTACCTGCCAATCAATCAGTAAGTGCAACTATTCCCAAAAGTACAGAGTAAGAACCTTGAGGAATCCTCGCATCCAGCCTGTTTGGCGCTAGCAGATTCTGTCTTTCCTTCCTTTTTACCAACACTACATTCAGACTAAATACTCCATGAGGATGAAGCTGATAAGCCCTTTGACTCAATACTCCTTATGTTAAAAAATGGTTAGTTTCATGTATTTTCAAAGAAACATACCTACAAAATGGTAGCAGCCTGGATGAGCAGCAAAACGATGAAACCCCCTGTTAAAGGTGTGTGAGGGTCACCTGAGTGCAAGTACCTTGCATGTCATTCGACAGAGGGTCTGCTCCTGGGCTATTGCCCTCTGGCTGTATCTGCTAGCAAGTCTGCCCCTTCCATAGGTTGTAAAACAATGGTGCCGGGTTTCCTTCTGCACAGGAAGAAGGGGAATCAACCCTTCAGGCTTTGCAGGGAAACTTGACTCTCACACAGTGTGTGACAAAGAGTTAATTCTGGAGTTTACAACAAACCAAAACCCTGTCCACATTTTTGCCTAAGAAGATGCAGGCTGGTTGTGGTCTCAAGCTGCTCCTCCTCAAGGAATACCTTTGTCTGCCTCTGATTGATTTGGAGTGACATCCCAACAGAGCAGTTCCTTTTTTAAAAGGTCTCCCCCAGGCCTGACAAGCTACAGGTGTGACAAGTTGAAGCTAACCATGGCCACAGATGAACTCCTTCATGACTGGGCATGGGTAGAGAAGTTTGTGACCCCCACCCACACCTTTCCCCAAAACCTTCTTTCTTTCCTGAGGAAGTGGTGGGAATCTTATTATTCGGAAGAGACCAAAGAGGTCTAAAGACATTCAAATAAGCTTTGTCAAGGCAATGCTACGCTTAAATCACTGTGCCACTGTAATGACCTAAAGAAGACAGTCAAAGCACATGGGAGACAGCTGCCCTGTGTGTCTTCTTAATCAGCCTCCCCAGAGGTCTATGGAAGATCACCAGCTAGCATAACACAATCTAAAGAGAGGGATGGAGAGGGTTTAAAGTAATATAACTGAGTCACTCAGGGGTGTGGAGCTTTCAGACCTCTGAGCAATATAGTTATACTTGTCTAGGTTGGAAGCATGGATCAGAGCTAAACAGCTGGGCCATTTCTACACAGGCCACTTTCTTCGAAAGTGGCATGGTAATAAGCGGCCTGAAATATGCTAATGATGCATGGATGCAAATTCCCTGCACCTCATTAGCATAACGTCACATGATTTGCAGTCTGGAAGACCGTTCTTCCGGACTCCAAAACGCCATGTAGAAGCACGGCCCCAGGAGAGCTTCTGGAAGGAAGTCCTTCTTCTGGAGGCCCCTTCTTCCCAAAAATTTTTGTGAAGAAGGGGCCTCCGGAAGAAGGACTTCCTTCTGGAAGACCCCCTGGGGGCCATGCTTCTAAAAGGCCTTTTGGAGTCACGAAGAATGGTCTTCCGGACTCCAAATCACGTGACCGTATGCTAATGAGGCATGGGGAATTTGCATCTGCGCCTCATTAACATATTTCAGGCCATGTATTACCATGTGTAGAAAAGGCCCAAATGTTTAGCTGTGATCTATGCTTTCAAAGAAAGTGGCTTGTGTAGAAACGGCCTTGGATGTTTCAAACAACCAGTGCTAAGGCCTCAGTCCTGTAATTTGTTCTGTAGGGAAACCATTCAGTCACTCACCATTTTCATTGTAAAGCTGTTAGTTTAAAAATGTCTTTGAAAATGGGACATCTTTTCTCTTGGAGTTTTACACAGATGAATACAGACTTCATAAAAGTGTTCTATAGGCTCATACTGTTGCAATGGTAGTAATGTACCACTTAGAGAACAAACACACCCAAGAGTTCACTTTGTGAGGTGTGACTTGCCTGTGTTTGCTCTCTTTTCAGGATGAGGGGCACTGGGGTGTAGAGGAGCTATGCAGGAGTGGGAGAAATCAACCCCTTGATTTGCAGCCTTGTTTAAAAAAATACTGACTCAGTTTGTGGCTTTGAGCAAATTCTTTATTCTTTCTGTCTCTGCTTCCTCATTGTTAAAATGAGAATTATCATCACTGTGAGCTGAATAATTTGTTGTGAAAATATTTGAGTAGTTTTTCATAAAAACTGCTATTCATGAACACACATTTCGCTCAGTGCTAATAATAATATTTGCCTACTTACCTTACAAAGTTGTTGTGAGTTTTAATCAGTTAATGTTTTTGGCTGTGCTTTGAAAACATAAAGGTCTATTATAATGACACAGTTGCAGTTAATACATGATGCTATTGTACTTAGATGAAACAAATCTTCATAAAAGGTACCCTCTGTAACAGAGCAGGCAAGCCATTTGTGCTGCCTTTCAAATGACAACAAAAATGTTACAATTAAACATTTTATTTTGCTTTCAGTTTTCAGTATAGTCACCCAAATTCATTTTCATTTTCATTTAAAAGACTCAGAATCATTACACATGAGAGAGAGAGAGAGAGAGAGAGAGAGAGAGGGAGAGAGAGAGAGAGAGAGGGAAAATATTATCTTAAGCTACCTGGCCTGTCACATCACTTCTGAGCCACTGTGTAGTTTCCTGCTAAATGTAAATTTTCTTGCCAGTGATTTGGGAGCAGTGAAATTTTCAGCTGTGAATACAACTAGGCTTTTAATGTGTAAAAAGGGTTTTTCCTCCTGTTTATATATCTGACTTTAGCATGAAACTACTATATGACCCTCAACAAAACAAAGCAGTAGATAAGTAGTACTTTAAAGACTAACAAAATTATTTATTCAGTGACCCACTTCTTCTTGCTAGTAACACTCACGTGCCAAGCTGAAATGACTACCTGTAAGTCTCTCATTTTTCTTTTAGAATACTACATCAAGTACCGTTGTATGCCTTGATTCACAGAAGGATCTAGAGACATATGGAGCACCAGTCACTTAAAAAAATGTATTTATGAATCGGACTCATCATCACTTGGCAATAAATGAAGCCTTCCCAGACTGATTACCTTGAGTGAATGCTATGTACATGTGACTTTGCCAGATCCAATCATCCCAGAATAGTAGGTGAGTTAATCATGCAAATGTTTTTAGATATTTCAATTTGCAAAGCTGTGTTGTGTAGCACACAGTTTTCAAAAGCATTTACTGAGGATTATTTCCTGCTAACTCGCCAAAAGGTGACAGTTTAGGTGACTGGGAAATAAGGATAATCTATTAACTAACTATGTCAAGCCACATACAATATTAAAAAAGTGTGAAACAATTTGTATCAGAAGAACAGATCACATGACAAAGCATCAGCTAATCATGATTAAAAAAAAACACTTAAACCTCTTTCCAAGTCACTCTTATACTCATGTCCTTGTTATATTAATCCTTTTATGATAATGGATGGAATCTGCAATATTAGCATCAGCATTTACTATTCTTTAAAGAACACCATAAAGGCCAATTTAGCCCCCAGTGTAGTTTTTGTAAGATTTAAGTAAACTTAAAACTGACAGAATGTACACAGTACTCAGTCTCTATGCAGGGTTTGGAGCTGGGGTCACTTATTATAGTTGAGGTGGAGGTGTGGCATACTCCATATACTACCTTCCTCTGACTAATTTTGGGCAGATTTAGGAAAGTGATATCAGGGAGTTCCACCTTCCATTCTCTCAAGTACTTCTTCAGGAGAGTGTATGTTAGGCCAAATTAAACAATTACATCTTTATGGTGTCATGTAAAGGTGGAATAATTATGATAAAGTAATTTCAGTTTAAGGAAGTAAAACTGGAAGCATGTAACCTCCAGGAGAACAAAACCAATTCAGGTATCTCCAATTCCAGTGGAGCTATGTAACTGCTTTCAGTGTCTCTGCACAGGTGCTATGGTGGAGAATACTGTGGCAGAGACCTCTCAGGGAAGGGATCAGAAGAAGACTGCACTAGCTGGAAGGCATGGGATGAATAATCCTAGGGGTGGGGGTCCTATTACCACCACCCCTAAGAGAAGAAGATGGTGGTGACTGGGGACAGAGTCATCCATCTGCTGTCTAGATCTGGAATCTTGGGAAGTTTGCTGCTTACCGGGAACTAGAATCCAAGATGTAACAGAGAGTCGTCCAAAAATCATCAAACCTGTGGATTATTACCACCTCCTACTTCTCCGTGTAGGAACTAATGACACAGAAAAAATTACCTTTAGTAGATCACCAGAGATTATGTAACTCTGGGAAGGAAGATCAAGGAATATGGAGACAAGCGATGTTATTATCCATCCTCCCTGTTGAAGGAGGAAGTCCAGGTAAGGAATGTTGAGTCACGGAAGTAAGTATGTGCTTGTACAGGTGGTGTCTGAGAGTGGGCTTTAGTTTCTTTGACCATGGGATTCTGTTTGGGGAACAAGGATTGCTAGGAAAAGATGGGATCCACTTAATGAAGAGAGGGAAGAGCATCTCTGAAGGCAGGCTTGCAAATCTAGTTAGGGCTTTCAGCTGGGTTCATCAGAGGATGGTGACACAAGCCCTGAGGTAAGTGGGGAAGGAGGAAGGAATAACAAAGGAGAGCCCTGATTCAAAAGAAGAAAGTAGGCCAATCTACTATTTATCTAAGTTGCTTGCACACAAATGCAAGAAGCCTGATGTGGTGGGTGGGGGGAACAGGAGGAACTAGAGACCCTGGCACAGTCAAAGAAATATGAAGACTTGGTGGGAAGACCCGCATATTGGAGCACAGTCATGGAAGGGTTGAACTAGTAGGAGAAATAGAAGTGATTGGCAATCTGACCTGTAGTGATCATGAGATGTGGAAGAAGGGTGAGCAGTAAAATATACACCCTTGATTTCAGAAGAACTGACTCCAGCTCCCTCTGAGAACTGATGGGCAGGATCTTCTGAGAAGTTAATATGAGGAGGAAAGGAATTCAGGATAACTAGCAATATTTTAAAGAAGCCTCATTGAAGGCATATGTGATAGATCCAGGCTCACAGTCAACTATGGCACCTTGTGGGAGGGGAGATATATAAGTAGATGGGTGTGTCCTTTTTTGTTTCCCAAGAACTAAGGGCCAGGAAGGAGCAGCCTGCAACTCCAGGGTAAGCCAACACCTGGGGCTAATTAAACAGCTGTGACCAATCAAGATCCAAGGAGCCCTTGAAAAAGGCTTCCCCCAGGAAGGAGGGGAGGGGGAAGGAGATAGAGGATGGACTGGGACTGGAGAGAGAAGACTCTCCAGGGAGAAGAACTGCAGCTATTGGAGGAAGGTACTGCTGTTGTGTTACGAGGGGGGTCTGGCAGAAGTGGCCCAGGGAGGCAGGCACTAGAAGGGCCCAAAGAGGACAGCTTCTCCTGCAAGCGCTGCCTAAGGTCCCTGGAGTGGAACCCGGGATGTGTGGGAGGGGACCAGGTTCCCCCCAGACAACCCCACACATCTGGCCAGCCCTGGAAGGGCAGCAGGCAAGGAGAGAGCCTCCTCCCCAAGAAACTGTATTTTTGAACTGGCCAATGATAAGAATGGCCAATGATACTGAGAACCAAGCCCTTGCAAGTACAGGAAGCAGAGTGAGGGACACAGTGGGCCTCTGAGGCTGCTTTTAAACCACCACATAATGAAGGGACCCACAGGGCCAAGCTTGGGGTTGACACTCACAGGAACAAAATATCCTGATGTGCAGTAAGACAAGCAAATATTGTAGGCAACCATCTTGGCTTACCAGAGAAATCCTTGGTGATCTTAAACTCGAAAAGGATGTGTATAAGAAGTAAAAATTTGGACAGATGTTGGAGTATAAATACATTGCTGGAGAATACAGGGGAGTAATCTGGAAGGTGAAAGCACGATTGGAACTGCAGCTAGCAAAGAATGTGAAGGGCAGCTAGAGGTGTTTCTACTGGAATGTTAACAATAAGAGAGTTACAAGGGAGGGTGTGGGGCCATTACTGGATGAGGTAGGTAACCTTGTGACTGATGATGTGGGAAAAGCTGATGTACTCAAAGTTCTTTTTACCTCTTCACTGCCAAGGTCAGCTCCCACACTAGTGCACTACGCGGTTCAGTATGGGAAGGAAGTAGGCAGCCCTTGTTGGGGAAAGAACAAGTAAAGGGCTACTTAAGAAAGCTAGATATACACATATCCATAGGTCTGGATTAAATTCATCCAAAAGTACTGACAGAATTGGCAAATGTCTTTGCAGAGCCTTTGGCGATTAGTTTTGAAAATTCTTGGAGGTCAAATAGGTCCTGGATGATTGGAAGAAGGAAAATATAGTGTCCCTCTGAAAAAGTAAAGAATGACAATCCAGGGAACTATAGATGGGTAAGCCCCCAAGGAAACCATGGAAAAAACATTTTGAAGCACTTGGAAGAGGGGGAAGTGATCACGCGGAATCAACATAGATTCACCAAGGGGAAGTTTTGCCTGACCAATCTGACTGGCTTCTACAATGAGGTAACTAGCTCTGTGGACATAGGGAAGTCAATGGATGTGATATACTTTGATTTTAGTGAAGCTTTTGATACAGTCTTTAACAATATTCTTGCCCATAAGTTTAGGAAGTATGGAGTGGATAAATTGACTGTAAGGTGGATAGAAATCTGTTTATACAGTTGAGCCAATGGGTAGTGGTGAATGGCTTAATGTCTGTTTGGTGGTCAGATTCAAGTGAAGTGCCTCAAGGATCAGTTTTGGGACTGGTATTCTTCAACATCTTTACCAAAGACCTTGATGAGGGTATGGGTTGCACCCTCAGCCAATATTTAGATGACACTAAGCTAGGGGGACAGGTAGATATATTGGAGGGTAGGGATAGGGTCTAGAGTGACCAAGATAAACTGGAGGATTGGGCCAAAAGTAATCTGATGAGGTTCAACTAAGATAAGTGCAAAGTCTTGTACTTGAGACAAAAGAATCCCAAGCATTGTTACAGGCCGGGGAACAACTGGCTAAGTAATAGTGCAGCAGAAAAGGACCTGAGGATTATGGTGGATGAGAGACTGGTTATGAGTCGACAGTGTACCCTTGTAGCCAAGAAGGCTAATGGCATATTGGGTTGCATAAGGGGGCACATTTCCAGCAGATCTACAGAAGTTGTTATTTCCATTTATTCATCACTGGTGAAGCCACATATATAGTACTGCATCCAGTTCTAGGGGGCCCAGTACAGAAAGGAATTGGATATACTGGAGCAGGTCCAACAGAGAGCAACAAAACTACTTAGGGGTCTGAGCACATGACCTATGAGGAGAGGCTGAGAGATCTGGGTTTACTTTGTTTGCAGAAGAGAAGAGTTAGGGATGAATTGATAGCAGCCTAATCAGGGGCTCCAAAGAGGATGGAGAGAGGGTCTTCTCAGTTGTGATGGATGGCAGAACAAGGACCAATGATCTGAAGTTTCAGAGGGAGAGGTGTAGGTTGGATATTAGGAGAATCTACTTCACCAGGAGGGTGGTGAAGCACTGGTATGTGTTACCCAAAGAGGTGACGCAATCTCCATCCCTTAAGGTTTTTATGTCCCAGCTTGAGAAAGTCCTGGCTGGGATGATTTAGTCAGGGTTGATCTTCCTTTAGGCTGGGGGCTTGATGTGATGGCATCCTAAAGTCCATTCCAGTCCTGGGATTCTGTGATTTTTATGAAGTACTCCTGGCTGTACAGGAAATCTGATATTCCTCTTTCTTCCTCCACCAGATTTCCTGGACATTTATGAAAGCACCATCTTGTTATGCTTCAGTTCACCAGTAGTAGTAGTAGTAGTAGTAGTAGGCATCCTTCAGTCTGCATAGACTATGGATCGCGCCCTTTAAAGTTTCAATTGAGGACTTCATTTACAGCATCTATTGTGACTATGAAGACCCACACGAGAGTGACAGTCCTTGCTGCATCTCTTGCAGATGTGGTGGGTGTCTGGCAAGTCCTTATTGTGCTTTCTGTGCACTCGCTTCTCGTCTGCTAGCTGTCTGATCTTCATCTCGCCCTTCTAAAGGCCCTTGTGTAACCCCTGCCTCCATCTGCTGTGGTCATCTGCTAGTTCTTCCCAGTTGTCCAGCTCGATGTCTACCTCTCTGAGGTCTCTCTTGCAGACATCTTTGTAGCGCAACTGGGGGCATCCGGGAAGTCTTTTGCCAGAGGCTAGCTCGCCATACAGGATGTCTTTTGGAATCCTTCCATCGTTCATCCTGTGGACATGGCCAAGCCAGCGGAGTCAACACTGCCTGAGGAGGGTGTGCATGGTTGGGATTTCAGCTTGCTCAAGGATGGCGGTGTTGGTCACTCCGTCCTTCCATGATATTCCAAGGATGCACCTGAGGCAGCACAAGTGGAAGACGTTCAGCCTCTTTCCTGATGGGCATACAGGGTCCAAGTCTCAGTTCACCATTTACCTTAAAAAAATCTAGCTAGGCCACCTTTATTTTTAGGTTAAATCATTTTTTATCCCTCTGTGTGGGGGGCGGGGGCAGAGTGGGTTATAAAAGATGAAGGGAAGAAGATAAAAATGGTCACAACAGAGCAGGTTAAGAGAGAGAAAGAGAAAATCAAGCCACAAATACATCCTGAAAAATAAAACTTGTTGAAGGAGGGAAAGAAAAGAGAGAAAGAAGGGGCAAAGAGCCAGTAGGAAGAAAGGGTTGTGAGAGGCATAGCATGAAATTACTGGAAAGCAACAAGCAATGTCACTCTGTTGGGTTATAACTGGGAAGCAAAATGGGACTTATTTGTGATATGTTAATTTAATTTCAATTAGTTTTCTACAGGTAACAAGAATTGTAAGCATCATGCACACATCAGAAATGAGGGTACCAGAGCCAGTTAGGTCCTTTCCTTGTCTATTTGCCAGGGTCAATAAGACCCTGCTTCAGTTATATTAAAGCTACAATTTTAAAATGATTCTCATACAAGTCTATAGAGATCTTGTTAATATTCCTTTATGACATGATATTATGACAGCAATTCAATTTCATTGCAGGACTAATGAGACCCAGTTACAATGTCAAAATGAAAGAAAATTATATCAATTTTTACTATCCTGATAAAAATAAACCTAAAGAAATTAACCCCATTGAAAACTACTTTAAAACAATATTAGGATTTAGTGAACTCAGAATGGCTTTGCTTTTCTGCTCCAGGTAGCTATGATCCCATGAGCTAAATTTTGTAGTGACTCACAGAAGGATACTGGCACCAGTGGAGTTGCTTGGGGTGAAAGCAAGTCTGAAGTCAAGACTAAACATTGCAAGTCATAGCTCTTTAGTGATCCTGCAACACTACAAGCATGCTGATTTCAACCACAGAGCATGTGAATATATAAAACTATTTGTGTTTGCCAATGTCATACCACAGCATTCCTAAGGAATACTGACTAGGCCAAATTCTGCCCTTACTGGCATTGGTGTGGCTCCCTGAGACGTGAGTAAAGAAGCTGATCCTAAGTCATAAAGAGTTTATACATTATGAGATGTTAAGGCCTGAGAGGACCTTTATGATCACATAGTTTGTGCTCCTCAAAAATACAGGCCAGAGAATTCCACTCAGTGAGAACTCAGTATAGCCTATAACTGCTGGCTTTGCTCTTTTATGAGACACCTGATTTTAAGAAAGTGCATCCCCTCAGATAATACAGCCTTAAAGAAGTATGCCAGTGAGAAGCAGAGTATGGTATCAGGAAGCTCCTCCATCAAGTTTCTCAGGTGAATCCTGAGATATAGCTGTTTTCCACCACAGAGGGGTCAGGTCAGAACAAGAACTCTAGCTCTATAAATTCTATTCAGAGTTTAAAATCATTTATTTACAGCATCTGTCCTCAGGAGGTTCAGACAAATGTAAGTGAAAGTGCAGGCTTGTTTGAATTGACTGTTTCAATGGCAAAGCCATTTATAGAGTAGCTAATTTTTAGAGCTATTTATCAGCTTGATACAATCAACAACTGAATACAGAAATGTAAGCTTTGAATATGGAAAATTATGGTGAAACCATTTATACTGCGGGGGAGGGAGAGGCTGTGATGGAATTAATCTGTGCTCACAGCTATGGAAAAGAGTCTATTCAGAATATGAAAATAGAACAAAAACCAAAATGATGTGAAGTTTCTGGGACTCATAAGCCATTGGGAAGTTCATTTACCTCTGTGAAGTCAACGTAAAATATTATGTTGAAACACGCTATACAAACTACAGTGAAATCTTACTTCTATTGCAGTAGGCAGCAAAACTCCCACTGAATTCAGTGAGTCTGTAATTTCCCTCGCATTCATCTCTGAATTTAGCTCTCTGAATCTGATTGTAGGAGAGGTTACATTAATGCAATTTCTCCACTGAGTGGTAGAAAGCAAACATTAAATTACACCTTCAAGGACAGTCTTAGATTCACTTAGGTCCTATCTACTCTGAAATACCTATTTTTTACTCTCTCCCTAGATGCTTGTCTGGACCTTGTAGCTTATAACCTGTGCTGTTGGACAGATGTGGCAGTAGGGTGAACTAATCCACCATCCATGCAGTCTCTCTCAGACAAATCAAATCAACAACAACAACAAAAAATTGTGTGCAGATTAGCCCTCGAGTAAAAGTGGTGAATGGTTGACACTTCTCATATCACATTGGCCTAGGACTCTAGGACTCTGGGTATGGCATAACTTTGTTCATGTCTCATTGACACAAAGATGCAATTGGTAAAGACAACATGTCTGAGAAATTAAAAATTCAGTGCTGACCAATCATGACTGAATCACGATGCATGCTCACATCTTGAATACTGCATGCAGCTCTGGTTGTCCAAGCTCAAAAAACATGCATTGGAACATGAAAGCATACAGCAAAGGGCAACGAAAATGATTGGGGTATGGAACAGCTTAGAAATGAAATGACTAAGGGGTGATATGACAGAGGTCCATATAATCACAACTGGTGAGGATAAACTAAGCAAGGAAATGTTATTTACTTCTCATAGCACAATAACTATGGGACACCAAATGACATTAACAGACAGAAGATTTAAAACAAGGAAAATGAAGAATTTTTTTACACAACACACAGCCAACCTGTGAAACCCTTACTCAGGGGATATTATGATGGGACACACTATAACAGGGCTCAAAAAAGAACTAGACAGGCAGTAATGGTGTCCTAGCCTCTGTTTCCCACCCAGAAGCTGGGAATGGGTGACAGGTATGTCTCAGTTGAGTATTACCTCTTCTCTTCATTCAGTTGGATGCACGCATGATTGACCACACTGCATCTGAAGAAATGAGTTAACTCACGAAAGCTCATGCTCTAAACTTTTCTGTTAGTCTATAAGGTGCCACAGGACCCTTCGTTGCTCTATTAGAATCTTGTGGCACCTTGTAGACTAACGTATTTTGGAGCATGAACTTTTGTGGGCTCCTGAATCTGACGAAACTGGTCTTTGCCCATGAAAGCTTATGCTCCAAAATATCTGTTAGTCTATAAGGTGCCACAGGACTTCTTGTTGTTTTGGAAGATACAGACTAACTCAGCCAGACCTCTGAATCTTGGAATCTGAGATAGAAGTATCTTATTCTGCTTTAATTAAGCTAGTTCACAGTAAGGCACTCATTTAAAAATGCAGGTTGCAGTTCCCCAAATTGGGACTCTCTGGTCTGGCAACATACAAAGGGCAGAGGTCTGTAGGGCTGGAGGGAGGGGACGTCTCCTGGTTCAGCAACTTCCTTTGTTTCAGACTGGTTAGCTCCTGAGGATGCTGAACCAGGGAGGTCCAACCTGCAGGAAAGCCCCCACATAAGAGTTAGTGAAGAATAAATGACAAGCAGTTCTGTAACCCCTTAAAGACTAACAAGCTTATTAGGTAATGAGCTTTTGCCACCAAAGCTCATTACCTAATACATTTGTTGGTCTTTTAGGTGCTAAAGGACTACTTGCTATTTGTGAAGCTACAGACTAACATGGCTACTCCTTGAGAGACTTAGGCTATGTCTACACTAGCCCAAAACTTCGAAATGGCCATGCAAATGGCCATTTCAAAGTTTACCAATGAAGCACTGAAATACATATTCAGCACCTCATTAAAATGCTGGCAGCCACGACACTTCAAAATTGACGCTGCTCGCCGCCGCACAGCTCGTCCAGATAGGAATCCTTTTCGAAAGGACCCTGGCAACTTCGAAGTCCCTTTATTCTTATGAGCAGATGGGAATAAGGGGATTTCGAAGTTGCCGGGGTCCTTTTGAAAAGAAGCCCTGTCTGGACGAGCCGCGTGGCACTGAGCCACGTCAATTTCTAAGTGCTGTGGCTGCCGGCATTCCAATGAGGCACTGAATATGTATTTCAGTGCTTCATTAGTAAACTTCGTAATGGCCATTTGCGTGGCCATTTCGAAGTTTTGGGCTAGTGTAGCCATGGCCATAATGAATAAGTGGATACCTCAGTTAGGAGAATGAATCAATAAATGTCTGTTGCAATACCATTTGAAGTAACTGGGAGACTTTCCCATCATGATTAGAGTAAGCTCAAGTCCAGAAATTTAAGTCCACTAGTGCACTCCAATAACAGTTTTGCAGCCTTTGTTATCTATGTCTTTAGTGGTATGCACAAAAGACTTACTGTACTTCAAGAGGTTATGAAAATATTTCAAAGCCTATATTAAAATGTTCAAAATAATGAAAATGCACCAGAATATATTATTTTTTTCTTCATGCAGAGGTGTATATATGTACATTCTTTCTATTGCTCCTGATTATTTCATCAGAAATTCTCTTTGTCAGTTTCCAATATGATGGTGCTCATTAATAGTATTGCCCCATTTTATATTTATGATATTGCTGAGAGTTCTTTTAAGCACAGCATGTGTCCTCTTTTAAAATGTGTTTCCAAATATTGTCTCCAATTACTCTCTCACAGGATTGTTAGCTACTGAACTGCCAAGTTTCTAAGAAGAGAGACACCTTCTACAGTAGCAGGAGGAAAGACATATTAAGGTGCATTCAAGCTCGATCATTACTATCCAAAATCATTCATTAGGTAGCTTGGAACTCAGCCCAGGCATCTCAGTGGAACAGTACAGAAATGTTAAAAAGAGTGGACAGATAAACAGGTGCTAAAGCTGTGCTCTCTCTTTTTCATTCACCTTTCATTGGTAGCCAACATGTGGGCTGTGTCTACACTTGCATTACTCTTTGGAAAGAGACATGCAAATGAGGGAAATCAAAAATGCAAATGAGGTGCAGATTTACATACCTGGCATCTCATTTGCATATATTCTTTCAAAAGAAGAAAATCATTGTAGATGTTGCTCTTTTGAAAGTAAACCCCATCTTTGAAAGAACCCTTCTTCCCTTTTATTATAGGAAGAATGATTCTTTCAAAGATGGTGTTTACTTTTGAAAAAGCCGTTTCTACGCTGCATTTTTTCTTTTGAAAGGTCTTCCGAAAGAAAACTATGCAAATGAGATGCTAGGTATATAATTCTGCACCTATTTTCATTTTCAATTGCCCTCATTTGCCACTTTTGAAAGAGGAAAGCAAGTGTAGACACAGCCGTGGAGTTCTGTGACCTCTCACGAAAAGTGCAAAAGGCGAAAATCTCATTGGCTTTGCTGATTTTGCCATAGCACTTGCAAGGCTGGTGCTTTGTGTTCACAATGCCCTTTTTACTTTCTGGAAAAACCATATTATGAACGATAGGACCATTGGAAAACCTGATTGCACCTCCCTTGCTGGTCCGTGACTCTCTGGTAAGCATCATACATAGCAGGGGTTCTTCCTGACCCCCTCCCCATGCTATAAAATTCCTCATTTCACCTGTGCCACAATAACTGGTTTTGTGCATAACAAAATCAGGGACATTGTTAGGCAAGAGCAGGCAATTGCCTGAGGCCCCATACAACATGGCCCCCACAAAAGTTCAATTACTCAGGCTTTGCCAGGGGGCAGGGCTCAGGGCCTAGAGGTTCAGCCTCATCAGTTGTGGTTCAGATCTCTGCTCAGGGTCCCAGGGCAATCAGTTCTGCTTGGCTGATCTCCTGAAACCAGTCTGTGGTCTTCTAGGGGACCCCCAGTGGAGAACTATTGATATAAAAGATTGACTTCTCTTCAGTAAATAGCATTATTTTGAGCAGCTTTCAGTATCATCTCCAACTTCAATAAACTCTTTGTTTTCATTATTAGTTTTTGAAGTAATGTAGCACTTAGGCTGTGTCTACACTGAAGAGTTTTGTTGACAGAAGGGGCCTTCTGTCAACATAACTCAGGGATTGTCTACACACATAAAGTGCTCTGTCAACAGAATCTTGACAGAACTCTGCATTTGCCTTGACAGTGTTATCCATCAAAAATTTGAGGAATAACAGTTTAGGCTACATCTACACTAGCACAACACACACATTCAGCACCTCATTAGCATGCCGGTGGCCATGGCTCTTCAAAATTGCCGTGTCTAGCTGATAGGAATGAGGGGATTTTGAAGTTCCCAGGGTCCTTTTGAAAAGGACCCCCATCTGGATGAGCCCTGGGGCAGCAAGATGTGGCAACTTCAAAGAGCCACAGCCGCTGGCATGCTAATGAGGCACTGAATATGTATTTTAACACCTCATTAATAATCTTCAAAATGGCCATTTGCATGAGGTTCTGTTGAGTTTTTCCTGTTGACAGTAACTTCTGTCGATTGATGCTTCTGGTGTAGACATACCCATGGAGCCTTGGACTCTGAAGGCCATGTCTACACTAAGCCAAATTTGCATGGCCATTTCAAAGATTTGGCTTAGTGTAGACATGGCCTTTAGAGGCCAAGGCTCCATGGGTATGTCTACTCCAGAAGCATCCATTGACAGAAGTTACTGTCAACAGGAAAAACTCGACAGAACCTCTGTCAACAGATTGCATCTGTACACAACTTGCTCTGTCGACAGAGAATGGCCAGACTGCACTGCCCTGCGCTGCCAAAAAGCGGAATGCCAGCTTTGCAAAGAGGGTTGCCCAGCAACTGGAAGCCGTCGCTGTCGACAGACATGTCTACACTGCGCTTTTGTCATAAGTACTATGTCCAGAGATTGTTATGCCTCAAATTTTTGAGGGATAACACTGTTGAGGAAAATGCAAAGTTCTGTCAAGACTTTGTCAACAGAATGCTTTCAGGGTGTAGATGCTCCCTGAGTTATGTCAACAGAGGGCCCCTTCTGTCCACATAACTCTCTAGTGTAGACCCAGCCCATGATACTAAGAACTGTTCAAATTTAGAACCAAGTTACAGGCCTTGCTATCAAAACAAAGCCACTTAGGCTTTCTATAAATGTGTTCTTATTAGTCTCTTAAGATACATGCTTCAGGCTTGCAAGATTTAGCCTTGCATATTTGTTTTGTACTGGGCTGGGCTTTAAACACAAGAGAAATAGGTAGTCCTTTAAAAAAGTGACTTTGTCCACAGAAAGGAATCTAACCTAAAATGCCATATTTACCAATTTGATAGATATCAATTTTCCCTTGTTTGGTCCAAACTGACTCAGCAAGTGCCTCAAACTATTATTTTAGTTTGTTATTTTATTTGACTTATAAACATGTTTTCCAAAGCTGGCTGTTGGGGTGAGTGAGTGGGGAAGTACAGAGCTGTACTGAGCAGTGCTCTTGGGGTACAGAATCATGATGTAGGGAAAAATCTGTTTAAATCAACAATTTATAAAATTTTATTTTAAACTTTTGAAAATAACATTTAAGCTACATCTACACGGGTATGCTACATCGAAATAAGCTATTTCAATGAATAGCGTCTACACATCCTCCAGGGCTGGTGCCGTCGACATTCAATGTCAACATTGGGCAGCACTACATCGAAGTAGGCACTGCAGGAGAGCATCTACACACCACAGCGGCCCACATCAAAATAAGGGTGCCAGGAACAGCTGCAGACAGGGTCACAGGGCAGACTAGCACTTCCGGGGCAACAGCAAGCTGCTCCCTTAAAGGGCCCCTCCCAGACATACTCAGCCTGCACAGCATGCGATCTGCAGAGCCACAAGCACGCACACCCCGTGGAAGCAGTATGGACCCCCAGCAGCAGCAGCAGCAGCAGCAGCAACACCTGCCCCTGCAGAAGCAGTGCTTGCCCTGCTCAGTGCCATGCAGGAAGCAGCTGATCATCTTTTATTTGTGGAAGAGGAGCTGCACCCAGGGGATGAGGAAGCAGCCCCAGACCTTGCTGCCCTCTGACCCTCCCCCCCCGCCGCACACGCCGCCGGCTGTGGAGCTATCCCACGAGCACTGACTGGTGGGAGCAGCTGGTGCTTGGCAAGTAGGACAATGACCGCTGGCTCCAGAATTTCCACATAAGCCGGCAGACATTCTTGGAGCTCTGCCAGTGGCTCACCCCTGCCTTACGGCACCAGGACACCTCCATGTGACGTGCCCTCACCGTCGAGAAAGGAGTCGGCATTGCTGTCTGGAAGATGGCCACTCCAGACAGCTACCGATCAGTGGGGCAGCAGTTCAGCATGGGCAAGCCCACCGTCGGGGCTGTCCTTATGGAGGTAAGAGGACCTGGTGGGGGGGAGCCCTTGGGGGAGCCCTCGGGGGAGCCTGGGGTGGAGGGCCAGACACACCCTGCACACCCCTCACTGGTGCTCTCTCATGTCCTTCCCCTGCAGGTCATCTGCGCAATCAATGCCCTGCTCCTCCTCAGGCTCGTGCGGCTTGGGGACCCGGATGCTGCCATCACGGGGTTTGCCACCTGGGCTTCCCAAATTGCTTTGTGGCTCTGGATGGGACCCATATCCCCATCCGTGCCTGGAGCACAGTGGAGGACGCTTCCTCAATAGGAAGGAATACCACTCCGTGGTCCTCCAGGCCTTGGTGGACAGCCGGGGCCGCTTCCTGGACATTTATGTTGGCTGGCCTGGCAGCACCCACTATGCCTGGGTCTTCAGAAATTCGGGCCTGTGCCGCTGGCTGGAGGCGGGGACCTACATCCCCCAGTGGGAGATCCCTGTGGGGGACACCACCATGCCCTTCTGCGTCTCTGCAGATGCGGCATACCCCCTCCGGCCCTGGCTCTTGCACCCTTACATGGGCCATCTCACAGCCAGCCAGGAGCGGTTCAACATGCGCTTGAACCATGCATGCCAGGTGGTCGAGCGCACTTTCGGCCACCTCAAAGGGCGTTGGAGATGTCTCCTCACCTGCCTGGATGCAGGCCTCCCCAACTTCCCACAGGTTGTGGGCATGTGCAGCGCACTCCACAACCTGGTGGAGAGCAAGGGAGAGACCTTCTTCCAGGGCTGGGTTGTGGAGGCTGGCAGGGCTGACGTCCAGCCAACTGCTCCCCCCAGTTGCCAGGTCGATCCTGAGGGGATCCGGGTCCAGGAGGCCCTGCGGGCCCATTTTGACCAGGCTGCGGGGTGAATGCTGGCAGGGCCAGCTGTGGGTGAGCCACCCACTGCACACCCCCATCCTCCACAACACTCCCTGCCCCCACACCCACACCACAGAGCACCCGAGAGCACACCCCCCCCACTTTTCTTTGAAATAAATGGAAATGTTGTTTCAAACCAAACAGTGCAACCTCTTATTAATAACTTAGAAAAAAAGGGGGGAACTATTTACATGGGGGGGCAGCTAACAAAACAGGGGTCCAAAAAAACTATATAAAAATGGGGGATATGTACAAAGGAGGTATTGTCCAGCACCCGGTGTGGGAGGCCGCGACCTTTGCCTTGGCTGGAGCCCTGGGCGAGGCTGGGTGGGGGCTGGGAGAACTGGCAAATACGGCCGGGTGGCGGTGTCCCCAGGCCCCTGGTCCACCTTGGCGGCAGGCCCCAGGGTGGCTGACGGTGGAGGGATGGCAGGCGGAGCGGCAGGTGGAGCAGCGGGCGGTGCAGCGGGCAGAATGGAGGGCAGCGCAGCAGGGGCGGCCAGGTGTTGCGCTATGCACTCAAAGGTGCGCATGAAGGCCCCCCAAGCCTCCTGGCACCAGGCCAGCGCTCGCTCTTGGAGCTCCAGCCACCACTTCTCCACCCGCAGGCGCCGCTCTGACACCTCCAGCTGACGCCGGAGGGTCACGAGCAGCTGGGGGTCCGTGGCCGTCCTCGGGTGGCTCCGCCGTCGGCCTCGTCCCAGGGTTGGTCAGTGCTCTGCCAAGGGGCTGTCCTGCTGGGATGGTCCCGGTGGGCTCTCTGGGACGACGGACACCTTGCCGGCGCTCTCCAGGCCCTCCGATGGTGCAGCTGTGGAACACAGGGGGGAAGAACAGTGGAGACAGCTGTTAGTGTGGGCCCTGACCCGTGGCCTTTGTCCCCCCACCCCTCTGCTGCTGGTTCCCCATCCCCATCCCCATCCCCGGGAGATGCTGCTGCTGATGATGGGTGTCGTCCCCCCCCGGGGAACCCTAGGTTCTGCTCCCCCCATCCCCAGGGATGGAGCATGGCGCTGTCCTGCTGGGGGGCAGGGGCTGATGCAGTCTTCTGAGGGACATGCCACTGCTGTCCTTGGGGCCATGGTCATCTGGGCATGTGGGGGGCCCTGGTCATGTCTCTTGTCCCCACCTCTTAACCCGGGAGTGTGTACCAGGGGGTACATACCTGACGGTCCGCTCCCACGGTTGGGGGACACCCACTGAGCGGACGCCCTGCTGGAGCTGCGGGATGGGAGGGAGATGTGGATCCCCCCGTCGCTGGAGCAGTCCTCCTCCTCCTCCTCCGGCATCCCAGTGGTGGGCTCCTGGGGGGGCCGCTGGGGTGCAGGGCTTGCCTCTGGGGTGGACTCCATCTCTGGGGCCTGCTGGGGCTCATCAGCTGAGGTGTCAAGAGTGGCCGGCGGGGAGGAGGTGTACCGGAGGCTCAGGATGGCCCTGAGCTCCCTGTAAAAGGGTCAAGTGGTGGGGGCGGCCCCAGATCGGCTGGCCGCATCCCGGGCCCGGGCATAACCCTGCTGCAGCTCCTTAACCTTATTCCTGACGTGTTCCGGAGTGCGGGCAGGGTGACCCCGGGCAACCAGGCCCTCGGCCAGCCGAGCGAACGCATCCGCGTTCTGCCTCTTGCTCCCCATTACCTGGAGCACCTTCTCCTCGCCCCAGAGCCCCAGCAGGTCCCGGATCTCGGCCTCTGTCCAGGAGGGGTCCTGCTACCGCTTCCTGGGCTGGCAGCCAGCCTGGGAGCCCTGGCTCCCCTTGTGGGGGGGTGCCCTGGGGGCGCTTGGGGGGCTGGCTGGCTACCATCGATGCGGGGGTGTTGGGCTGCAGTTGCTGCAGGCCTGCAGGCTGGCTGCATGGCAGTGCTGCCACCTGCAAGTACTCTCAGCTTCCTGCACAGGAATGCAGGGGGCGCGGAGCTTTAAGGGGCTGCTGCACGTGGCTACCATAGAGCTCAGGGGCTGGAGAGAGCTCCTCTCAACCCCTCAGCTGATGGCTGGCATGGCAGACCCCACTCTTTTGATGTTGTGGGATGCGGATCGTCTACACGTGCCCTACTTTGACGTTCAACGTCGAAGTAGGGCGCTATTCCCATCTCCTGATATGGATAGCGACTTCGATGTCTCGCCGCCTTACGTCAGTTTTAACTTCAAAATAGTGCTCGCCACGTGTAGACGTGGCAGGTGCTATTTCAAAGTTGGCACGGCTACTTCAAAGTAGCCGGCTCGTGTAGACGCGGCCTTAGAGACAAGAAAGAAAAGGTACAGGCTGGGGAGACCTTATGGAAATGGACCAGCTGAAAGAGGACTCTGAGGAGAGAACTATAATAAGAGAGCACCATGAAGCATTCACTCTGCTCATCCTATTGAAAGAGAATGAGAAGTGGTGGGGTGGGGGGAAGGGAGCTCAGTGGTTGTGGTTAGAGGTTAGGAATCAGAGCTCAGATGGACAGCTCAGTGGTTTGTGCACTGACCTGCTAAACCCAGGGTTAGATGCTCAGTCACTGAGGGGGCTATTTAGGGATCTGGGGCAAATAGGTCCCTTGAGGTGGCTTGGTCATTCCAACTCACAGCCTGAGTTTGAGAGATGCTGAGTGCTTCAACTCAACTGGGATTGAAGGCACTCACCATCTTTAATGAGTTGCTAGGCAAACACCAGGCTCATACCTTAGGCTGGAGGAGGTTTTGGGAAGGACTTGTGTAATAACTAGCTGAGGTGCAAGAAATGGGAAAGCCAATCCCCAAAGCTGGTGGTTATTATGATATTTACATTTACCAAGGAAGTTCAGAATATTGTCTCCGTTACCTTATCAGTTAATCAGAAGCCCAAGCAACACAGTTCTCTTGAATTACCCAGCCTCAGGTGTCTACCCAGACACCCAAGCCAGATAAAGTTCTTCTAATCCCAAAGGATTGGACACATTACCTTCCAGGTCAGAAAATATTTCAGATCTTAATGAAATACATGCTTAGAGCCAATTCTTATCAACTAAACTAATATATATCTAAAAAAGAAAAGAGGGAGTACTCTTTAAAAGATAAATGTGCATACAGATGTGAATTCAGTTCTTGAGGTTCAGATACATAATAGAGATAGTGATCTTGTACCATCAAAAAGTTCTTTTAAAATTTAGTCCAAAATCCAACATTATATTCAGTGTATTTTCAGCCAACAACTGGGATCAAAACACACAAGGCTTAGGTTTACCCTGTATGAAACCTCAAGCAGATCTGAGACAAGGAAGGATCCTTTCCAAGGGACTTTGTACCTTTGCCTGGAAGAATGCAATAGACTTTGGAAGTAACTTTCAGTCACTCAAACATTGAGGCAATTAGCACAATGTAATTTATCTGTTAAACAGTTTGGCTATGTCTACAGTACGGAGATCTTTCAAAAGAAGCCCTTCTGGAAGATCTCTTCTGAAAGAACTTCTTTCGAAAGAGAGCTTCCCACACAAAAAACAGCAATGAAGGGTCCTGTGGCACCTTATAGACTAACAGAAAAGTTTTGAGCACGAGCTTTCGTGAGCACAGACTCACTTCATCAGATGAAGTGAGTCTGTGCTCATGAAAGCTCATGCTCAAAACTTTTCTGTTAGTCTATAAGGTGCTACAGGACCCTTCGTTGCTGTTACAGGTCCAGACTAACACGGCTACCCCTCCGATGCTCCACACAAAAAAGTGGATCAAAATAGTGATCTGCTCTTTTGAAAGAGAGCAACCACACAGTTCCTGCTTTTTTGAACGAACGATCCCGGGATTGAAAAGTCAGGCCCCATGAGGACTGCTATTTTGTAAAAAAGAGATTGTGGAGTGTCTACACAGTTTTTCTTTCAAAAGAAGCTTTCAAAAGGGGATGCTCTTCCTGAAACAGGAAAGGAAAAGCTACTTTGAAAGGAGTGCCACATTCTTTCGACATACTTACAAAAGAACACTTTTTTTGTGTAGATGCTCCATGGGTGCATCTACACTAGCTGTCTACTTCGAAGTAGCTAGCACAACGTCGAAATAGAGCACATTGCATCTACACGCGCGGTGCACCATTGCAACATTGAAATTGACATTAGGCGGCGAGACGTCAAAATTGCTATTCCTATCCAAAGATGGGAATAGCACCTACATCGACATTCAATGTCAAACTAGGGGATGTGTAGACGATTCGCATCCCGCTACTTCAAAATAGTGGGGTCCTCCATGGCGGCAATCAGCTGAGGGGTTGAGACATGCTGTTCAGCCTCTGCGGGGCTCTATGATCACTGCACACAGCAGCCCTTAAAGCACAATGTACCCAGATTTCCTGCAGCCAGAAGCTGAGAGTGTGCAGGCAGCAGCACACAAACATGCTAGCCCTGCACACTCTCTATGGACCCTGACCTGACCATCCAGCACCATGGCATCTGGCCAGCCCCCTGAGCACCCTCAGGGCTCCCCCCTGATGGGACCAAGGGACCCCCAGCAGCCAAATAGGGGGCCAAAAATCTGTGAGACCCCTGCTGGTCGGAGGCCGAGCTCCGAGACCTGCTGGGGCTCTGGGGTGAGGAGGAGGTGCTCCACATGATGGGGAGCAAGCGGTGGAAGGTAGAAACGTTTGCCCAACTGGCTGAGGGCCTGGCTGCCAGGGGTCACCCTGCCCATGCTCTGGATCACTTCAGTAGCAAGGTGAAGGAGTTGCGGCAGGGTTACTTCCAGGCCCAGGACTTGGCCAGCCGGTCTGGGGCCACCCCTGCCACTTGACCCTATTACAGGGAGCTCAGGGCCATCCTGAGCCCCTGGGACACCTCCTCCCCCCAGGCCACATTGGACATTGCAGCCAAGGAGCCCCAGCAGGCCTTGGAGACAGAGTCTAGCCCGGAGGCCAGCCTGCAGCCCGGGGTCCACCCGAGGAGCCCCCTCCACTCAGGACAGTGGAGGAGGAGGTCCAGCAGCGAGGTGGGGTAGGGCTTCTCATAGACCGCCCCTCCCAGAGCACCAGCTGGGCATCCATCCACCAGGGTTCCCCCGACCGTGGCAGTGGATAGTCAGGTATGTACTCCACAGGGCACACATCTCCAGGCCATGGGAAGGGGCACCAGACATGACTGGGAGCCTCTCCCGCAACTGCCCAGCCACAGCACAGTCCCAGGATGGTGGCATGGTCATCAATGCCTGTCAGCACCCACACCCATGGACAGCACTGCTTCAATGTTGAACATTGACAGCACCAGCCCTGGAGGATGTCTGGATGATACGCTTTGAAGTAGCCTATGTCGATGTTGTTATTTTGAAATAGGCTACTTTGACATAGTGTCCTAGTGTAGACTTAGCCCTTGTGATCTTTCAAAAGAACTTACTAGTGTAGACACAACCTTCATATTCAGTATACCATATCCTTTAAGGAAACAAATAAACAGTAGTACCATGTTAATGAAGTGTCATCATATATGTTAATGTTCCCTTCTGATCTTAAACAAAAGCTAATAAGAAGTGAGCAAACACCTACCATTCTGCTGCTTTAACAATGCGAGTTTCCATTTTAAAGTCCTAGTCTAACCAAATGCAATAGCCCAACTATCACACATCTTCCTAACAACTCTTCAAAGATCCACCTGGGTCAGTTATCCTAAGAGTTGGTTTCCATTTTTGGACATGTGCGAGATTTTAGTCAGATATTTAATATTTCATTCAGATAACATCACAATTTGTGCCCCATTACTCAGGGCATATCAATACTTAAAATGGTGTGGCTGTACCACTTCAGTTCTAGTCTAACCTAATGCACCACTGCATTACCCAAGCTTCCAAATCACGGTCCCTGGTTCTCATGGAGACTTTAATTATCCAGACATTTGTTGGCAGACCAATACAAAAGCACGTAGACAATCCAGGAAGTTTTTGGATAATGTTGGGGATAATTTCCTGGTACAAGTACCGATGAAACTGGCTCGGGGTCATGCACAACTTGACTTCTGCTAACGAACAGGGAAGAACTAATAGGAGAAATAAAAATGGGTAGCAACCTGGGCTGCAGTGATCACGAGATGGTAGATTTAAGGATCTTTACAAAAGAAAGAAATGTTAGCAATAATATACAGACCCTTGATTTCAAAAGAGCTGTCTTCGACACCCTGAGGTTACTGATGAGCAGAATCCCCTGGGAAATGAACATAAAGAGAAAAGGAGTTCAGGATAACAGGCAATATTGCTAAGAAGTCTTCTTGAGGGCACAGGATCAAACAATCCTTCTACATAGCAAAAAACACAAATATGGGCATATTTGCAGAATGAAGGGCAAACGAAAAATCAAGACCCTGGTATCTGGCACAATAGAAGGTTTAAATAGGAAAGACAGACCCCAAAGAGAATGGATAGATGATATAGTCAATTGATGTGGAGCTAGTCTACAGAAACTAAGCTTCTCCACACTGGACAGGGAAAGATGGAACGAAACAGTGAGAGAGGCATCAGACACCAACAGGCCCTGAGCCCATGGTTATTGATGATGATCATGATGAACCAGCTTGGCTTAACAGAGAAATCCTTGGTCAGCTTAAACTCAGAAAGGATGAGTATAAGAACTGGAAACTTGGACAGATGATGAAGGAGGAGTATAAATATACGGCTGGAAAATGTTGGGCAGTAATCAGGACGGGAAAGGCAGAACTGGAACTGCAGCTTGCAAAGGATGTGAAGGGTAACAACAAGGGTTTCTACAGGCATGTTAACAAAAAGAGGATTACCAGGGAAGGGGTGAGGCCGTTATTGGATGAAAGTAGTAATCTAGTGACAGGTGATGTAAGGAAAGCTTAAGTACTCAATTCTTTTTTTTTTTTGCCTCAGTCTTCACAGTAAGGACAGCTCCCACACTAAGGTGTTAGACAATGGCATATGGGAAGGTGGAAGGCAGCCATCTGTGGGGAAGGAACAAGTTAAGAACTGCTTTGAAAAACTAGATGTATCCAAATCCATGGATTTGGAATTAATGCACCCAAGGGTACTGAGGAAATTGGCAGAGGTCATTGCTGAACTTTTGGCCATTATCCTTGAAGACTCTTGGAGATCAGGGGAGATACTTGATGATTGGAAAAATGCAAATGTAGTGCCCATCTTTAAAGAAGGAAAGAAGGACACACCAGGGAACTATACACCTGTCAGCCTTACCTCAATCCCTGGGAAAATAATGGAGGGAATCCTCAAGGAATCCATTTTGGAGCACTTGGAAGAAGGGAAAGTGATCAAAAGTAGCCAACATGGATTCACCAGGGGCAAGTCCTGCCTGACCAGTCTGATTAGCTGATATGACAAGGTAACAAGCTCTGTGGACATGGGGAAGTCAGTGGATGTGATATACCTTGACTTCAGCAAGGCTTTTGACACGGTCTCCCACAACATTCTTGTCCATAAGTTAAGGAAATATGGATTAGATCCTTGGACTATAAGATGAATAGAAAGCTGGCTTGATGGTCGGGCCCAACAGGTAGTGGTCAATGGCTCAATATCTGTATGGCGGTCTGTTTCACGTGGAGTGCCGCAAGGCTCGGTTCTGGGACTGGTGTTATGAAACATCTTTATTAATGACCTGGATGAGGGACTGGATTGCACCCTCAGCAAGTTTACAGATGACACAAAACTAGGGGAAGAGTTAGATACGTTGGAGGGTAGAGAGACAATCCAGAGGGACCTGGATAAATTGGAGGACTGGGCCAAAACAAATCTGATGCAGTTCAATAAGGAGAAGTGTAGAGTCCTGCACCTGGGGCTGAAGAATCCCAAGCATTGTTACAGGCTGGGGACCGAATGGCTCAGCAGCAGTATGATGGAAAGGGACCTAGGGGTTATGGTGGATGAAAGGCTGGATATGAGTAAACAGTGTGCCCTTGTAGCCAAGAAGGCTAAAGGCATACTAGGGTGCATTATGAGGAGCATTTCAAGCAGATCTAGAGAAGTAGTTATTCCTCTTTATTCAGCACTGGTGAGGCCACATCTGGAATATTGTGTCCACTTTTGGGCCCCTCAGTGTAAAAAGGTTGTGGATTTGCTGGAGCAGGTTCAGCGAAGGGCAACAGAAATGATTAAGGGTCTGGAGCACAAGACCTCTGAGGATAGGCTTGGGATTTGGGCTTGTTTAGTTTACAGAAGAGAAGACTTAGAGGTGATTTAATAGCAGCCTTCAACTTCCTGAAGGGGAGCTCTAAAAAGGAGGGTGAGAAACTGTTCTCAGTGGTGTCAGATAGCAGAACAAGGAGTAATGGCCTGAAGTTGAAGAGGGAGAGGTGTAGGTTAGATCTTAGGAAAAACTACTTCACCAGGTGGGTGGTGAAGCATTGGAATGCATTGCCTAGAGAGGTGGTGGATTCTCCATGCCTTGAGGTTTTTAAGTCCCGGCTGGACAAGGTCCCGGCTGGGATGACTTAGTGGGGGTTGATCCTGCTTGAAGCAGGGGGCTGGACTAGATGACCTCCTGAGGTCCCTTCCAGGCCTGTGATTCTGTGATTATGTGTGACCAGTTAGCCTTACGTGAGTCCCTGGGAAAAAGATGGAAGGGATCTTCAAGGAATCCATATTGGAGCACTTGCAAGAGGGGACAGTGATCAAAAGTAGCCAACATGGATTCACCAAGGGCAAGTCCTGCCTAACCAATCTGATTAGCTTCTGTGATGAGGTAACTGGCTCAGTGGACATTGGGAAGTCAGTGGATGTGGTCAATGGCTGAATATCTGGATGGCGGTCAGTTTCAAGTGGAGTGCCCCAAGGCTCTGTTCTGGGGCCGGTGTCGTTCAACATCTTTATTAATGACTTGAATGAGGGACTGGATTGAACCCTCATCAAGTTTGCAGATGACACCAAGTTAGGGCGAGAGGTAGATACGTTGCAGGGTAGCAATAGGATCCAGAGTGACCTGGCTAAATTGGAGGATTGGACCAAAAGAAATCCGATGTGGTTCGACAAGGAGAAATGTATAGTGCTATACCTGGGATGGAAGAATCCCAAGCAATGTTATAGGCTGGGGACCAACTGGCTAAAAAGTACAGTGTTAAGGGATCTTGGGATTATAGTGACTGAAAGGCTGGGTATGAATATACAGTGTGCTCTTGTAGGAAAGAAGGCCAATGGCATATTGGGATGCATTAGGAGGAGCATTTTGAGCAGATCTAGAGAAGTGGTTGTTCCCCTCTATTCGGCACTGGTGAGGCCACATCTGGAGTATTGAGTCCAGTTTTGAGCCCCCCCTCCCCAGTGTAGAAAGGATGTGGATGTGCTGGAGCAGGTTCAGTAGAGGGCAAGAAAAATGATTAAGAAGCTGAAGCACATAACCAGTGAGGAGAGGCTGAGGGTTTTGGGCTTATTTAGTTTGCAGAAGAGAAGACTGAGGGGTGATTTAATAGCAGCCTTCAACTTCCTGAAGGGATGCTCTAAAAGGGATGAAGAAAAACTGTTCTCAGTGGTGACAGATAGCAAGGGATAATGATCTGAGGTCACAGAAGGAGAGAAGTAGTTTGGATATTAGGAAAAACTACTTTCCCAGGAGGGTGGTGAAGCACTGCAATGTGTTGTCTAGACAAGTGGTGGAATCACCATCCCTGGAGGTTTTTAAGTCCTGGCTTGATGTTGTCATGGCCAAGATGACTTAGTTGGGGTTCATACTGATTGGGGAAGGGGGCTGGACTTGATGACCTCTTGAGGTCCCTTCCAGCCCTGTGATTCTATGACTCTATGATTCTAAGGTGGTAGTTATGACAACATGAGAAGCTCTCTCAGTAATTTAAGGCTGTCCACACTGGGGATTAAATTGGAACAACTGCATCACTCAGTGGTGTGGGTTTTTTGCACTCTTGAGAGACATAATTATACCAGTGTAACGTTGCAATTTAAACCTGACCTCACAATTCTTATGACTTCCACATCACAGATCCATAAAGTAGGAAACCAAATTTCTGCTGAAAAAAATATCAGGACTGTATCTGTGGATACTGTAGTGTAAATAAAGAAAATCAGAATCTAATATTGTATATTAGCTTATAAAGAAAAATAACTTAGTCTATCCAGACCACTATGGAGACAATGGCTATGTCTACATTAGAGAGATCTGTAGATAGAAGTTTCTGTCTGAAGATATCTTCTGACCAAACTTCTGTTGACAGGTTGTGACCAGACAGAAAAACAGATTGAAAGAGAGATCCGCTCTGTCAACAGAGAGGAGCCAGACTGCCTGGTCACTCTCTCGACAAAACAGCCAACTAGAAGCACAGCAGACAGGGATTTTCTGGTGTTCCAGAAGCCCTGTCTGTCAACAGAGCCCCTGCAACATCTCAACTGGCTTTCTGTTGACAGAATCTGTCAACAGAGGCGTTCTTCCTCTGGGGGGAGTGGGATGAGGCTGTCAACAAAAGCTCTGGCTTCTGTCAATTTACTGTTAACAGAATGCCTTGGTAATCTGGATGCTCTGTGTGTTTGTCAACAAAATGCCAGTTTTGACAAAATCCTCTAGTGTAGACATAGCCAATATCTAATCAGTGGGAATATTTGTTAACAGCTGTACAAAATGCCTAAAGTCACTGCAGAGTCAATACTGTAAATCCAGTGCATGGTAACCCAAATCACCAAAAGAATCCTCCTGAGTAAGCAAATATACAGCAACAGAGACATAAAAATCACAATAGGTAGACAGGAAACAGAATCAATTCTCATTGCTTCACCCTCATTAAGAAGAAAAAAATATTAGTCTGAGGAAATTCATAGTAATTTTTTCCCATGGATTTCCTGTACTTTAGTGCAAGATATAGCTTTCATGGTTTTGCACACTGACACAGAGAAGGTACATCACACGAGAGTGATCTGAAGTGGGTATGTCCCATGAAAGCTCATCACCTAATAAATTATTTTGTTAGTCTTTAAAGTGCTACTTTACTGCTTTTTTGTTCTGTTCATAGAAGTTACTGTTGGGAGAAATCTTCTGAAAAACTTATGTCAACACATTGCATCCACACACAAAAGCAGATCGAAAAAGCTATCTCCTCTGTGACAGAAAGCAACCAGGATCCCTGGCCACTTTCTCAACAGAACCGGCCCCCAGCAGGCAGGGTCTCATGGACAGCAAGACTGGACCATGTGCAACCTTAAAGAGACTCACCCTACCCATATTCCCTGCCCATGCTGAGGATTGTCTGCATTGATGAAGGACAGCAAAGCTACCACAGGGCACACACACTTTCTGTGAGAGAAATTCTTTGCTCCAATCAGCCATGCTGCCAGAGCAGCCCCCAAGCTTGTGCTGGACCTGGTCCTTGCTGCTCGAGCTGCTGCTTATGCTGCTGACAGCCATCCTTCACTTCTTCTTGGGTGACATGCTCAACACTGGGACCGAGGAGCATGACCTCAGTCCCCTAATTCCCTACCTGTGCTCACCCCCTCAGGTGATCAGGAGGGTCTGGAGGAACAACACTAGTTCCAACTGGTGAGAATGGCTGGTCATGGGGCTGTGGGATCCAGAACTTCTGTATGCAGAAGACCTTCCTGGGGCTCTACACCTGGCTTGCCCCTGCCCTCCACAGACAGGACACCCATTTGCAGCCCACCACCCCCCTTGAGAAGTGGGTAGCCATTGCCCTATGGAGACTTGCCACCTCCAACAGCTCCCTCTTGGTGGGCAACCAAATGGATGTGAGCAAGTCCACTGTCAGGGCCATCCTTATGCAGGTAAGGCACTCTCAGGCTGCAGATCCTGCATGAGGCAAAGGGGAAGGGGAAGGGGAATCCCACCCAAGGGGGACCCTCAGGGAGCACGGACAGGGTGCAAGGGTGGGATGGGGAGAGGGGAAGCCCTATCTCTGGAGTACCATGGCAAGCCAACCTCATGCAGACCTGGGGCTGGAAGCATGGGGAGGTACAGATAGACTAAGTCTGTGGCAATGTTGGGCTCAACGCAGAAAGCAGGGGCATGTCGGGGGGAGCATGGGAGCAGGGAGGCCTGGCATGGCAGCAGGGGCCTGGGGGCAGGAGGTGCAGCCATAACCATCACCTACTGCAGGACCTGCAGGATGCCTTGGGGCATGGCACCAGGAGTGAGGGAGGGAAGGGACAGGGGGATCAATGATGGTGGGGGGAGCAGGGAGAACAGGGTGGCATATGCAAAAGCCTGAGCCAGCAAAACCTGCCATATTGCAGTGGTGGTGTTGAACCTAGCCATAAGCTGGACCCAGGCCTACATCTGCCACTTCCAGTCACGCTCCCACCATTCCCATTCCCACACCCACCACTCCAGGAGGTCAGAGTGCCTCTTGCCATTGGTCTTGTAGGCCCGCAGCACATCCTCCCTGTTCAAATGATGGCTCCTTCATCTTTGGGCCTGCCCCCATGGGGGCGGGTGTGCCAGCTGCTGTAGGTGCTGGTCCTGGGCTGCCTGGCTCTGCGTGAGGGACAGGGCTGGCTGGCCCTGGTGTAGAAGTGGGGCTGGCCTGGCTCTTCAATTGTGCAGCTGTAGGAAGAGAAGGATGAGAGATGGTGAGTCATTCCTGCAGCATAGTCCCTAAGATCCTGCCCCTCATCCTCTGTGGGCAGCAGCCCTCATCCCCAGACTGAAGCATGTTCTGGGAGCACTGACATGTGCGTCATGCATGGCAGGCTCTCCTGCACTGGGACTCTGCAGTACCTTGGGAACAGGGCTCACTGTTGTGGGGGCCCCCTACATTCCACACTTGCACTAAAGGAACTTTTACAGACTGATGAGTCCCATCTAGCACAAACTATTAATGATGATTCTGTAATGGATCTTGTTGAATTATGCCTCAATACCAACTTTGCGTTTGATGGCCAGATATATAAGCAAATTAAAGGGACCCCAATGGGATTGCCGTTCTCAGAGTTAATTGCAGAAGCAGTAATGCAATGCCTGGAATGAACTGTGCTACCAAGAATTAGACCAAGTATTCAGATACGTTGTGTTGACGGTACATTTGTTGTCATTAAATGTACTGATATAGAATGTGCGCATAGTATTTTAAATGAATAAATTAAGGGTATTGTGTTCACTATTGAAAAAGAATACAATCAAAAACTACCATTTTTTGATGTATTATTTAACTGCAGTGAAATGGAGCACTTGAAACATTGATATATATAAAAGAGACACATACGGACAAAATTCTTAACTTTTTTAGCAATCATCCTGTCAACCATAAAAGAAGGTGTGTAAGTACCCTCTTTGGTAGAGTTAATACACATTGTAGTATGAACTTGCTACTTGAAGCAGAAGAGAAGCATCTTAATTATGTATTTAAGTTGAATGGTTATTCAATGAATTTTATTAGAAAGGATTTATATAGAAATCAAAAACCTATAACCATGGAATTTCCAGTTAAAAGAATAGGATTACCATACATTAGAAATGTCTCTGATATGACATTGATGTTATTAGAGACTTTTGGGATTAAAGTCACACACAGACCGACAAATACGTTGAGGAACATCTTATCTAAATCAGAAGACTCGGTTGAACATACTTGTAAAACTACTGTGATTTATAAGATCCAATGCTCAAATTGTTCCAAACATCATGCTGGACAAACTGGAAGGAGGTTAAGTACACGTGTATATGAATATCAAATGGCTGTAAAACAGCATGATCCCTTATCATTGATTTCATTGCATGAAGATAACACCGGTCATAAATTTGGCTTTAATAAGGTGAAGGTGGTAGGACAAGTTGGATCTAGGCAGCGAACAGAATTTTTGGAGGTGTGGTTTTCTGGAAACAATGCAATTAACTGGCGTATTGACTTGGACCCGGTGTTTGAACCTGTGAGATCAAGAGATAATAGAAGAACAACTAGTGAGAATGTGATCATTGGCAATCGGTTTAAATTGGCAGGCATGAGTAACCAATTAAGAACTAATAATTGATTAGGACTATGTAAAAGGACTATATAAAGACTGGTTTTAGAGGATCTCTCACTAGGCACTGATGAAGTTACTTTGTTTAGTAACGAAACATTTGTAACTAAAAGTTGTTAAGCTCGGTGAACATTTGAATATTAAATGGAACTTCCCGAGCTACCTGTTTTTACTTTTATTTTAAAATCAAAAGGAGTGTCCAGCCAGAGAGGTCCCCACATGGGTGGTGGGTGAACCAGGTGCATCAGGATGCCCAGGGCCTCCCCACACATGTATATGGCTCACAGTGCTTTCCGTAGGATTGGGTGCTGACTCTCATCTGCGGGCATGCCCACAATCTGGGAGCTGCAGCCTTCTGTGGTGAGTCTGGAGTCGGGCTGGCCCTCTTCCAGCTGTGGCAGGGGCAGGTAGCCCTTATGCTCTGGGGTGTTCTAAGTGCAGGGTACTTACTGGAGGGTCCCTTGAAGAGGTCTGGGGATGCCCTAGATGTGGCTTGGCTGGAGGATGGTGAGTCCAGGATGATCATGGGGGTCCCATCACAGGGACTGTGGTCCAAGGATGCCTCTGGCAGGGTCCTGGGATGGTTCCCTCTGATTCTGACTCAGGCAGCAGTGCGGGGGGGGAGCTCTTCAGCCGTATCTACAGTGGTGGTGGGCAGGAGCTGTAATTACCCCTCAGGAGGTTGTGGAGTTCCTTGAATTAGGAGCAAGTGGTGGATCCTGACTCTGACCTCCTGGCTGTGTTCTGGGTCCAGGTGTACTCCAACTCTTCTCTTTTTCCTTCATCCAGACCTGTCCATCGTCCAGGTGGGGTGGCTCTGTGCTGCCAGGACAGTTGCAAGATGAGTGTAGGCAGGGACATTCCTTCTCATGGTAGTGGCGTCCAGGAGGAGGGCCTGCTCTGCCCAGAAACCCAGGAGGTCTTGCATTATGTGCCCTGGGGGGCTCCTGGAACCCCTCCAGTGGCTCCCAGGAAGGCCACGGGGATCACAGGGTGGCTGACTTTTGGCCATCTGCATTGCATAGTCAGGACAGTCTATGAGGGTGTAGGGGAGCGCAGATAGTGCCTCTGCTGCTGCCACACTCTCAGCTTTCTGCCATGGTGTTTCTGGGCCTGCCTGCACCTTTAAGAATAGCCTGAGGCACAGAGTAGAGAGCTGTGATTGCAGTGGGCTGGACGTCTCACAGGGCTAGTTGGCTGGCCCCCTGGAGGACATAAGAACATAAGAACATAAGAACATAAGAATGGCCATACTGGGTCAGACCAAAGGTCCATCAAGCCCAGCATCCCATCTGCCGACGGTGGCCAATGCCAGGCGCCCCAGAGAAGGAGAACAGAAGACAAGTGATTTATCTCCTGCCATCCATCTCCTGCCCTTGTTATGAAGGCTAGGGCACCATACTTTATCCCTGGCTAATAGCCATTTATGGACCTGACCTGCAAAAATTTATCAAGCTCTTTTTTAAACCCTAATAGAGTCCTGGCCTTCACAGCCGCCTCGGGCAAGGAGTTCCACAGGTTGACTGTGCGCTGTGTGAAGAAAAATTTCCTTTTATTAGTTTTGAACCCACTACCCATCAATTTCATTTGGTGTCCCCTAGTTCTTGTATTATGGGAAAAGGTAAATAATTTTTCTATATTCACTTTCTCCACACCATTCATGATTTTATATACCTCTATCATATCGCCCCTCAATCGCCTCTTTTCCAAACTGAAAAGTCCCAGTCTCTCTAGCCTCTCCCCATATGGGACCCTTTCCAAGCCCCTAATCATCTTAGTCGCCCTTTTCTGAACCTTTTCTAATGCCAATATATCTTTTTTGAGGTGAGGAGACCACATCTGCACGCAGTACTCGAGATGTGGGCGTACCATAGTTTTATATAGGGGAAGTATGATATCTTTTGTCTTATTATCGATCCCTTTTTTAATAATTCCTAACATCCTATTTGCCTTACTAACTGCCGCTGCACACTGCGTGGATGTCTTCAGAGAACTATCCACTATAACTCCAAGATCCCTTTCCTGATCTGTCGTAGCTAAATTTGACCCCATCATGTAGTACGTGTAATTTGGGTTATTTTTTCCAACATGCATTACCTTACACTTACCCACATTAAATTTCATTTGCCATTTTGCTGCCCAATCACTCAGTTTGCTGAGATCTTTTTGTAGTTCTTCACAATCCCTTTTGCTTTTGACTGTCCTGAACAACTTGGTGTCATCTGCAAACTTTGCCACCTCACTGCTTACCTCATTTTCTAGATCATTGATGAACAAGTTGAACAGGATCGGTCCCAGGACTGAGCCCTGGGGAACACCACTAGTTACCCCCCTCCATTGTGAAAATTTACCATTTATTCCCACCCTTTGTTTTCTGTCTTTTAACCAATTCCCGATCCATGAAAGGACCTTTCCTTCTATCCCATGACCACCTAATTTACATAAAAGCCTTTGGTGTGGGACCGTGTCAAAGGCTTTCTGGAAATCTAGGTATATTATGTCCACTGGGTGCCCCTTGTCCGCATGTTTATTAACCCCTTCAAAGAATTCTAATAGATTAGACAGACACGACTTCCCTCTGCAGAAACCATGCTGACTTTTGCCCAACAATTCGTGCTCTTCTATGTGCCTTGCAATTTTACTCTTTACTAGTGTTTCTACTAATTTACCTGGTACTGATGTTAAACTTATCGGTCTATAATTGCCAGGATCTCCTCTAGAGCCTTTTTTAAATATCGGTGTTATATTGGCCGTCTTCCAGTCATTTGGTACCAAAGTGGATTTAAAGGATAGGTTACAAACCACTGTTAATAACTCCGCAATTTCACATTTGAGTTCTTTCAGAACCCTTGGGTGAATGCCATCTGGTCCTGGAGACTTGTTACTATTCAGCTTATTAATTAATTCCAAAACCTCCTCTAATGTCACTTCAATCTGAGTGAGTTCCTCAGATTTGTCGCCTAAAAAGGCTGGCTCAGATTTAGGAACCTCTGTAACATCTTCAGCCGTGAAGACTGAAGCAAAGAAATCATTTAATCGCTCCGCAATGGCACTGTCTTCCTTGATCGCTCCTTTTATATCTTTATCATCCAAGGGCCCCACTGCTTTTTTAGCAGGCTTCCTGCTTCTAATGTATTTAAAAAACATTTTACTATTGTTTTTTGAATTTTTGGCTAGCTGTTCCTCAAACTCTTTTTTGGCTTTTCTTACTACATTATGACAGTTAATTTGGGAGTGTTTATGTTCCTTTCTATTTTCCTCACTAGGATTTGACTTCCACTTTTTAAAAGCTGCCCTTTTCTCTCTCACTGCCTTTTTAACATGGCTGTTTAGCCATGGTGGTTCTTTGTTAGGTCTCTTACTGTGTTTTTTTATTTGGGGTATACATTTAAGTTGGGCCTCTAGTATGGTGTCTTTAAACAGTTTCCATGCAGCTTCCAGGGATTTTAGTTTAATTACTCTACCTTTTAGTTTCTGTTTAACTAGCTTCCTCATTTTAGTGTAATTCCCCTTTTTGAAATTAAATGCCAGAGTGTTTGACCGCTGCGGTGTTCTTCCCAACACAGGAATATTAAAAGTTATTATATTGTGGTCACTATTTCCAAGCGGTCCAGTAACAGTTACCTCTTGGACCAGATCCTGCGTTCCAGTCAAGACTAGATCGAGAATCGACTCTCCCCTTGTGGGTTCCTGTACTAGCTGCTCCAAGAAGCAGTCATTTAAGGCATCAAGAAATTTAATCTCTGAATCCCGTCCTGAGGTGACATGCACCCAATCAATATGGGGATAATTGAAATCTCCTATTATTACTGTGTTTTTTATTTTGATAGCCTCTCTAATCTCCCTTAACATTTCAGCATCACTATCACTGTCCTGGTTAGGTGGTCGGTAATATATTCCTAATGCCATATTCATATTAGAGGAATGAATTGTTATCCATAATGATTCTATGGAACATTTTGATTCCTTTAGGATTTTTACTTCATTTGATTCTATATTATCCTTCACATATAGTACCACTCCGCCACCCGCACGACCTGTTCTGTCTTTCCGATATAATTTATATCCCGGTATGATAGTGTCCCACTGATTGTCCTCATTCCACCATGTTTCTGAGATGCCTATTATGTCAACTTCCTCCTTTGATATGAGGTACTCCAGTTCACCCATCTTATTAGACAGACTCCTAGCATTAGTGTAAAAGCATGTTAGAAAACTACCACTATTTATATGTCCGCCTTTCACAGACGTGGTGGATTTTTTTATGCACGATTGTTTCACATCTGATCTTGCCCATATATTATTTCCCACGTTCCCTATCTGACTAACTTCTAGGGAATCCCTGTCTATGGAGCCTCGTGTAAGAGAAGTCTCCGTCCGATCCAGGTGCTCCCCCGCACCAATCGGCTTTCCCCCACCTCTTAGTTTAAAAACTGCTCTATGTCCTTTTTAATGTTTAATGCCAGCAGTCTGGATCCACCTTGATTTAGGTGGAGCCCATCCTTCCTGTATAGGCTCCCCCTACCCCAAAAGTGTCCCCAGTTCCTAATAAATCTAAACCCCTCTTCCCTACACCATCGTCTCATCCACGCATTGAGACTCTGAAGTTCTGCCTGTCTATCTGGCCCTGCTCGTGGAACTGGAAGCATTTCAGAGAATGCCACCAAAGATGTTCTGGATTTCAGTCTCTTTCCTAGTAACCTAAATTTGGCCTCCAGAACATCTCTTCTACCCTTCCCTATGTCATTGGTACCAACATGTACCACGACGACCGGCTCCTCCCCAGCACTGCCCATAAGTCTGTCTAGATGCCTCGAGAGATCCGCAACCTTCGCACCAGGCAGGCAAGTCACCATACGGTTCTCCCGGTCATCACAAACCCAACTATCTATATTTCTAATGATCGAATCCCCCACTACTAAAACCTGCTTCTTCCTAACAGCTGGCGCTCCCTCCCCCGGAGAAGTATCCTCGGCACGAGAGGATACAACATCACCCTCTGGAAGGAGGGTCCCAACTACAGGATGGTTTCCCTCTGCTCCCCTTGACTGCTCTCTTTCCCTGAGCCTTTCATCCTCCGTAACAGCCTCAGGACTGTCAGATTGGAGGTGGGACAGCCCTACTATGTCCCGAAAAGTCTCATCCACAAACACCTCTGACTTCCTTAGCTCCTCCAGTTCAGCCACCCTGGCCTCCAAAGCACGCACTCGGTCTCTGAGGGCCAGGAGCTCCTTGCATCGAGCGCACACATACGCCACCCGCCCACAGGGTAGGTAGTCATACATACTGCACTCAACACAATAAACAGGATAGCCCCCACTCTGCTGCTGGGCTTCTGCCTCCATTTCCTACTCTAGTTATATACGAGGGTTAATTAAATGTTTCAGATAGAGGTTGTTATAAAGGATTTAGTTTAAGGACATCTCTGTCAACAAAAGGGCCCTCTGGAGCATTTACATGTTTTTTATTTTTTTGACAGAATCTGTTGACAAAGACATTCTACCTCATGGGGGAGAGGCAGAACACTGTCAATGGAAGTGCCACGTTCTGTTGACTTACTGTCAACAAAACACATTTTGTGTATGGATGCTCGGTCCGTTTTGCTGACAAAACTCCAGTTTTGTGGAAAAAAATCTCTAATGTAGACATAGGCAGAGGGTTCAGTACAAAGAAACTAGTTTCCTACGGCCTGGCTTTCAACCATTTTATCTACAGTTTCAACCTTTCTAGTCTGGCATCCAAGGGACCTGACCTGTGCCAAATAACAGAAATTGCCAGACTATGGTAGGTCATTATTGTCTAACATCATTACCAACACTTCCACTGCCTACTGGGCTCTTAGAAGATATTTGGGGGATAAATTACAGTTAAATAACAGCACAGAACACTGAAAGCCAGGACTGGTGGCCGCAAAAAAAAACTTTATGGGACCTCAGGAAACTTGGGCATACTTAGGATAAGTGATCGTCCAATGAGAGAATGCTGGACTCGAGAGGTTCAGCCTTTACACCAATATATTAAAATGTTATAACCCTCTTAGTGGAGATTCAGTTATTTTGATGTCAGGGTGCCTCATAGCAGTACAGATTTACCTGTAGGAAAGGGGAATAAGCTAATTCAATGTCAGTACATTTATACCAGTATAATTCTGTCTACATTAGGAGTTGTACTGATTCAACTATTTTAGTGGAGGAGATTCACTTCTCTATGGAAAATAGTTATATGAATAAAAAACCAGTTAAGTATGCATTGCCTGTCGTACAGCTACTGTGTACGTATCTCAGCTGTGCAACAACCTTCCTCTGAATTTCAGGTATTCTGATTTGTTTTGTAATGGGCAAATATGGAGGTGGGAGTCTATACATGTATATCATGTATGTAATATTTAGTGGGGCTCACAGCCACTGAGGGCCCTGGGACAAGTTATGTGTGAAAGGAGGCTAGCTCTGTGCTCCAAGAAGGGGTGGGGCCTCGGGCTGAAGGGACCAGGTTGAGTAAAGGCAGCCCTCGGGCCTTCCTGGAGCATGGCACGAGGGTCCTCCTAGTCATCACAACCCTCAGAGTGCCTTGCATGGCTTTTGATCAGTAATTCATTAGAAAGAGAAAAATAGCACTTTGCTGTAGTTAATAAACATCTGCCAGATTTACTGATTAGTCAGAATATTTGTATTGTGCATTTCTAGGTATAATGATAATGTTTTTACTAGAAGCAGGTCTTTACACTAGAAAGATTAACCAACATTATGAATCCAAATGTTCTTAGAGCTCCACAATGCTTTCATAATTCAACACGGAATCAGGCAAGGCAGAAAAATCAAAAAGGTTTGTTGAAATGTTTGACAAAATTTGTGACAGATGTTCACTGAATTCTTTCCTGACTCAGAGAAAAGATAGATCCGGCAAGCTCAGAACACTGTATTCTATTATTAGGGGTTTGTTACAGAATTGTCTGTCTACTATAACGATGATTCAGGAAAAGTACTTTGGCCCATTTTTTTAGATTATTTATCTATTTAAAGATTTACATAAATGCAGGTGAATCATAAAATCATAGAATCCTAGGGCTAGAAGGGACCTCAGGTGGTCATTGAGTCCAGCCTCCTGCCCAAAGCAGGATCAGCCCTAACCAGGACTTTGTCAAGATGGGACTTAAAAACCCCTAGAAATGAAGATTCCACCACTTCTCTAGGTAGTGCATTCAAGTGCTTCTCTATTCTCCTAAGCTGCGTCTACACGTGCACGCTACTTCGAAGTAGCGGCAGTAACTTCGAAATAGCGCCCGTCACGTCTACACGTGTTGGGCGCTATTTCGAAGTTGAAATCGACGTTAGGCGGCGAGACGTCGAAGTCGCTAACCTCATGAGGGGATGGGAATAGCGCCCTACTTCGACGTTCAACATCGAAGTAGGGACGTGTAGACGATCCGCGTCCCGCAACATCGAAATAGCGGGGTCCTCCATGGCGGCCATCAGCTGGGGGGTTGAGAGATACTCTCTCTCCAGCCCTTGCGGGGCTCTGTGGTCACCGTGGGCAGCAGCCCTTAGCCCAGGGCTTCTGGCTGCTGCTGCTGCAGCTGGGGGTCCGTGCTGCATATACAGGGTCTGCAACTAGTTGTTGGCTCTGTGGATCTTGCACTGTTTAATGAAAGTGTGTCTGGGAGGGGCCCTTTAAGGGAGCGACTTGCTGTTGAGTCCGCCCCGTGACCCTGTCTGCAGCTGTGCCTGGCTCCCTTATTTCGATGTGTGCTACTTTGCCGTGTAGACGTTCCCTCGCTGTGCTTATTTCGATGTTGGGCTGAGCAACGTCGAAGTTGAACATCGACGTTGCCAGCCCTGGAGGACGTGTAGACGTTATTTATCGAAATAGCCTATTTCGATGTCGCAACATCGAAATGAGCTATTTCGAAGTTGGGTGCACGTGTAGACGTAGCCCTAGTGAAATTGCTCTTCATAATATCTAACCTCCCCCTCTGTAACTTGAGACCATTGCTTCTTGATTTGTCATCTGTCACTACGGAGAACAATAATCCTCTTTAGAGCCCCCACTCAGGAAGCTGAAGGCTGCTATCAAATCATCCATCACTCTTCTCTTCTGCAAACTAAGTAAGTCCAGTTCCCTCAGCTTCTCTTCATAGGTCATATGCTCCAGCCCCCTAATCATTTTTGTGGCCCTCCACTGGACCCACTCCAATGTATCCACATCTTTTCTATACTGAGGGCCCTGAACTCCAGATGTGGCTTCATCAGTGCTAAATAGAGGGAAATAACTTCTCTAGATCTGCTGGAAATGCTCCCTCTAATGCATCTTAATATGCCATTAGCCTTCTTGTCTGCAAGGGCACACTGTACACTCATATTCAGCCTCTTATCCTCTGTAATCCCTAGGTCCTTTTCTACTACCCTGTTACTTAACCACAGGTCAACTTAACTACTTAAGTCCACAGCCTGTAAAATTAAAGAAAAATTAATGTGTCAGATTCTCACTTGTTTGAAAATCTTTCCAGGTACTTAAATACCTTAAAGCATACATTTAAACCCAACCCTGTAAAGGGTAGCATTTAAGCATGTGCTTAACTTTCAGCGCTGTACTGAATAGGGAACTTTTGCTGAATCTGGTCCTAACAGAACAGGAGCAGCTAACAGGGAGTTTGACTGGGAAAACATTCAAGAGGAGCTCAGATGAGTGTGGCATTTGGGGGGCTGCGTTGTGAGCTGGTGGGTGGAACATCTGTATATCTGAGCATTTGTTGAAGGTGGAGGGTAACCAATGGTGGGCAATGAATGAGTTAACAGCTACCTAGAAAAACTAGAGTACACTAATCCATGGGTCTAGATTTTATGCACCCAAGGGTACTGACAGAATTGGCAGATTTCATTGCTGAGCCTTTGGCCATTGTATTTGAAGACCCTTGGAGATCGGGAGAGATCCCAGATGACTGGAAAAAGGCAAAAGTAGTGACCATCCTGAAAAAAGGAAAGGACAATCCAGGGAACTATAGACCGGTCAGACTTACCTTAATCCCTGGGAAAATAAGGAATTCATTTTGGATCACTGGGAAGAGAAGAAAGTCATCAAGAGTAGTCAACATGGATTCACCAGGGGCAACTCCCAGCCTGACCAATCTGATTAGCTTTTATGATGAGGTAACAGGCTCAGTGTACCTGGAGCAGTCAGTGGAAGTGATATATCTCGATTACAGCAAAGTTTTTGATACAGTCTTCCACAACATTCTTGCCCATAAATTGAGGGAGTATGGATTGGATTGGATCCATGGACTATAAAGCTGCGTCTACACGTGCACGCTACTTCGAAGTAGCGGCAATAACTTCGAAATAGCGCCCGTCACGTCTACACGCGTCGGGCGCTATTTCGAAGTTGAAATCGACGTTAGGCGGCGAGACGTCGAAGTCGCTAACCCCATGACGGGATGGGAATAGCGCCCTACTTCGACGTTCAACATCGAAGTAGGGACGTGTAGACGATCCGCGTCCCGCAACATCGAAATAGCGGGGTCCTCCATGGCGGCCATCAGCTGGGGGGTTGAGAGATACTCTCTCTCCAGCCCTTGCGGGGCTCTGTGGTCACCGTGGGCAGCAGCCCTTAGCCCAGGGCTTCTGGCTGCTGCTGCTGCAGCTGGGGGTCCATGCTGCATATACAGGGTCTGCAACTAGTTGTTGGCTCTGTGGATCTTGCACTGTTTAATGAAAGTGTGTCTGGGAGGGGCCCTTTAAGGGAGCGACTTGCTGTTGAGTCCGCCCCGTGACCCTGTCTGCAGCTGTGCCTGGCTCCCTTATTTCGATGTGTGCTACTTTGGCGTGTAGACGTTCCCTCGCTGTGCCTATTTCGATGTTGGGCTGAGCAACGTCGAAGTTGAACATCGACGTTGCCAGCCCTGGAGGACGTGTAGACGTTATTCATCGAAATAGCCTATTTCGATGTCGCAACATCGAAATAAGCTATTTCGAAGTTGGGTGCACGTGTAGATGTAGCCTAAGATGGATAGAAAGCTGGCTTGATGGTCAGGTCCAATGGGTAGTGGTCAATGGCACAATATTTGGAAGGTGGTCAGTTTCAAGTGGTATGCCCCAAGACTCTGTTCTGGAGCTGGTGTTGTTCAACGTCGTTATTAATGACTAGAATGAAAGACTGTATTGCAACCTCAGCAAGTTTGTAGATGACACTAAGCTAGGGGGAGAGGTAGATATGTTGGAGGGTAGACATAGGATCCAGAGTGACCTGGCTAAATCGGAGGATTGGACCAAAAGAGATCTGATGTGGTTCAACAAGGAGAAGTGTAGAGTCCTGCACTTGGAATGGAAGAACCCAAGCATTGTTACAGGTTAGGGACTGACTGGCTAAGCAGTACGACAGCAGTACAAGCAGCAGTACAACATAAAAGCTGTGTCTACACGTGCACGCTACTTCGAAGTAGCGGCACCAACTTCGAAATAGCGCCCGTCACGTCTACACGCGTCGGGCGCTATTTTGAAGTTAACTTCGACGTTAGGCGGCGAGACGTCGAAGTCGCTAACCTCATGAGGAGATAGGAATAGCGCCCTACTTCGACGTTCAACGTCGAAGTAGGGACAGTGTAGACGATCCGCGTCCCGCAACGTCGAAATTGATGGGTCCTCCATGGCGGCCATCAGCTGGGGGGTTGAGAGACGCTCTCTCCAGCCCCGCAGCTCACTGGTGGCCGCGTGGAGCGGCCCCTTAAAGGGCCCCTCCCCCGCCCTGACTGCAGGAGGCTGAGGCAACGTGCAGGCTCCTGCCTGTACACGCGGCGGCGAGCCTGCACAGCCCTCAGCCCCTGACAGCAGCCATGGCTGCCCAGCAGCCCCCACAGTGCCCCCAGGGGACCGCCCCCAAGAGGAGCCTCAGCAGCCAGAGCAGCCAGGGCAGCCAGAGGACCATGCAGTCTGGGAAGCGGCAGCGGGGCCCCTCTTGGACGGAGGCCGAGATGCGGGACCTGCTGGGGCTCTGGAGCGAGGAGGAGGTGCTCCAGGTAATGGGGAGCAAGAGGCGGAACGCGGATGCGTTCGCTCGGCTGGCTGAGGGCCTGGCTGCCCGGGGTCACCCTGCCCGCACTCCGGACCATGTCCGGAGTAAGGTCAAGGAGCTGCGGCAGGGTTAAGCCCGGGCCCGGGATGCGGCCAACCGATCTGGGGCCACCCCCGTCACTTACCCCTTTTACAGGGAGCTCAGGGACATCCTGGGCTCCCGGCACAACTCCTCCCCTCTGGCCACCCTTGACACCTCGGCTGACGAGCCCCAGCACGCCCTGCAGCCGGGCTCCGCCCCGGAGGTAAGCCCCGCACCCCGGGGGTCCCCCCTGGAGGCCATCCCCGGGACATCGCGGCAGGAGGAGGAGGAGGAGGAGGAGGGGGGCTCCTCCTCCACCGATTCCAGCCTGCAGATCCTCCTCCTGCCATCCCGGAGCAGCAGCAGGGCCTCCGACCCCCGGGGATCTCCGGACCGTGGGAGCGGACCCACAGGTAGGTACCCCTCTCTGGTGGACACCCTGGGGCTTGAGGGGCGGGGGGGAACAGAGATGTGTCCAGGGCCCCCCACACGCTCACATGGCCATGGCCCCAAGGACACCAGGGCCATGGCCCTCACAGCACTGCAGCCATCAGCCCCTGCCCGCCGCCACCCTGCATGACAGTGCCATGCCCCATCCCCGGGCCAGGGGGGAGCGGAACCTCGAGGGGCCCCCGGGCGGAGGGGGTGGGACACCCCGCAGCAGCAGCATGTGATGGAGTGGGGAGAGTGCCAAAGGGAGACTCAGGCTACATATGAGCCACCCGAGCCGAGGAGCTCCCAGGGCCAAAGGAGGATCCTGGCGCTACAGCTGGCAGGTGACACCTCTGCCCTGAACAAACAGGAGGGAGGAGCCGAGCTGGCTTGGAATTGGGGGGCGAGGGCGGGGGCCACAGGAAGAGGCTAGGGGAAGGGAGAGCTGGTAGGCAGCCAGCCAGAGGAGGGGGAAAGCTGCATCCCAGAGGGGCCCCCCTTGGGGTCTTCTCCCCACGACAGGTTGGAAGGACTGTCTCTTCCGACAGCTGGTGCTGTCACTCCTGGGAGAAACTGGGCATCTGTGGCCTAAGAAACCTCTCCTGCTCTCAGACCCTGCGGGGTGAAGTGAGAGTCGCTCCCACCAGGGGACGGGCTGCAGGGCAGGGGGACCCCTGAACCCCATCCATCACAGCAGCATCTCCTGGGGACGGGGATGGGGAACCTGCAGCACAGGGCGGGGGGGAAAAAGTCCACGGCTTGGGGCCCACACTAACGCCTGTCTCCATTCTTCTTTGCCCCCTCCTCTCCTGTGTCCTGCACCTGCACCTGCACCATCCGAAGGACCGGAAGAGAGCGCCGGCGAGGCATCGGTCATCCCAGAGACCCCTCCGGGACCCTCGCTCCAGGGCAGCCCCTCGGCCGAGGAACGACCGGCCCCGCGGAGGGCCAGACGGCGGACCCCGCGCCTGCTACCGGCGGCGGCCACAGACCCCAGCTGCTGGCCATCCACCGCCGGCAGCTGGAGGTGTCGGAGCAGCACCTCCGGCTGCAGAAGCAGGCGCTGGCCTGGCGCAGAGAGGCATGGGGGGCCTTTCTGGATACCATCAATCGGCTGATAGATTCCCTGGCCCCCCATGCCGCGCCGGCCGCGCCACCGCCCGCCATGCCTGCTCCTGCAGCCCCACCAAGGGCTGCTCCAGCCGTCGCCGGGCCGTCCGCCGTCGCCCCACCACCTCCCCACGAGGGCCACCGCGCCGAGGGACCCCTGGAGCCACCCGCGACTCGCCGGCGCCGCTACCTTCCGGTGGAGCCCGCTCCCACCCAGCCGCGCACCAGACTGCAGGCCCGGCGGAGCTCCCGGCCGGGCACGCCCACTGCTGGGCTGTAGGGGCGAGGGGCCCAGGACGTGGCCCCCCCCCTTGTTGGACAGACTTTGGGGACTGGGTGGGTGGTGTGGGTGTTTCCCCTGTTTGCCCCGTCCCCCCCTGTACATAGTTCTCCCCGTTCTCCTCCCTGCCTTTTGTTTTTCTTTTGATGGCGCACAGTGCTTTCATTTTTATTGTTGTACATAGTTTTATTTGTGCCCATCTTGGTTTTGTTGAACGTTTCTCCCTCCTTTTTGGTTTCTGTCTCACATATATATATATTTTTATTTAAAAAAAAAAAAATCGTGAGGACAAAAAAAACATTTACGTTCACCCACAAGTTCGTGCTGTCATTTCTCCTGGACAAGTGGGGGGGGGGCGGTGGGGTGCTCCATGGTGGTGTGGGCGTTGGGGCAGGAGTGTGGGGGAGGAAGGGGCGGGCAGTAGGGGGCCTGGGCACAGTTCACCCCGCGGCCTGGTCGTCGAAGTGGGCCCGCAGGGCCTCCCGGACCCGGGTCCCCTCTGGGTCCACCTGCCGACTGGGGGCAGCAGGTGGCTGGAGGTGTGCCCTGCCGGCCTCGGCGGCCCAGCCCTGAAGAAAGCTCTCCCCCTTGCTCTCCACGAGGTTGTGCAGGGCGCAGCAGGCACCCACAATCTGGGGGATGTTGTTGGGGCTGGCATCGAGGCGGGTGAGGAGACATCGCCATCGTCCCTTGAGGCGGCCGAATGAGCGCTCCACCACCTGGCGCGCACGGTTCAGGCGCCCGTTGAAGCGCTCCTGGCTGGCGGAGTGGTGGCCTGTGTAGGGGCGCATGAGCCACGGCCGGAGGGGGTAGGCCGCATCCGCGATGATGCAGAAGGGCATGGTGGTGTCCCCCAGAGGGATCTCCTGCTGGGGGATGTAGGTCCCCGCCTCCAGCCGGTGGCACAGGCCCGAGATGCGGAACACCCGGGCGTCGTGGGTGCTGCCAGGCCAGCCCACGTAAATGTCCTGGAAACGTCCCCGGCTGTCCACCAAGGCCTGCAGGACGACTGAATGGTAGCCCTTCCGATTGACATATCGGCCTCCACTGTGGTCCGGGGCGCGGATGGGGATGTGAGTCCCATCCAGAGCCCCGAAGCAGTTGGGGAAGCCCAGGGTGGCAAAGGTGGCGACAGTGGCACGTGGGTCCCCCAGCCTCACGAGCCTGTGCAGGAGCATGGAGTTGATGGCACGCACGACCTGCAGAGAAAGCACATGGGACAGCCCCAATGAGGGGTGAGCAGGGTGTGCATGGCCCTGCCCTGCCCTGCCCTGGCCCCCCTGCCCTGCTCTGCCCTGGAACCCCTGCCCTGCTCTGCCCTGCCCTGGCCCCCCTGGCCTGGCTCCCCTGCCCTGGCTCCCCTGCCCTGCCCTGGCTCCCCTGCCCTGCCCTTCTCTGCCCTGGCCCCCCTGCCCTAGCCCCCCTGGCCTTCCCTGCCCTGGCTCCCCTGCCCTGCCCTGCTCTGCCCTGGCCCCCCTGGCCTGCCCTGCCCTGGCCCCCCTGGCCTGCCCTGCCCTGGCTCCCCTGCCCTGCCCTGCCCTGCCCTGGCCCCCCTGGCCTGCCCTGGCCTCCCCCTGTGGGTTCTCTTACCTCCATGAACACAGCCCCGACGGTGGCCTTTCCAACGCTAAACTGCTGCCCCACGGATCGGTAGCTGTCCGGAGTGGCCAGCTTCTAGACAGCGATGCCGACCTGTTTCTCCGCAGGGTGGGCACGCCGCATGGCAGTGTCCCAGTGCCTGAGTGCGGGGCTGAGCCACTGGCACAGCTCCAGGAATGTCTGTCGGGTCATCCTGAAGTGGCGGACCCAGTGGTCGTCGTCCCACTCCCCAAGCACCAGCCGCTCCCACCAGTCGGTGCTGGTGGGGTAGCTCCACTGCCGCCGGCGTGTGAGGCGGGGGGTGGAGCGGGGTGCTGCAAGGGTAGGGGCTGAGCCCTGCTGCCCTGGGAGCATGTCCTCCCCTGGGGCAAGAAGGTGCCCAGCTGCCCCCAACATGACAAGAGCCAGGGCAAGCTCTGCTTCTGCCGGGAGGGCTGGGTGGACATCTAGCTGCTGCTGCTGCTGCTGCTGCTGCTGCTGCTGCTGGGGGTCCATGCCTGCAGCGCTCGGGGTCTGTGTGCCTATATGGCTCGTCAGACCGCGTGCTGTGCAGGCTGAGTGTATGTGGGAGGGGCCCTTTAAGGGAGCGGCTAGCTGTTGCCCCGGAAGCGCTAGTCCGCCCGTTGACCCTGTCTGCAGCTGTGCCTGGCATCCCTATTTCGATGTGTGCTACTTTGACGTGTAGACGTTCCCTCGCTGCGCCTATTTCGATGTTGGGCTGTGCAACTTCGAAGTTGAACATCGACGTTGCCGGCCCTGGAGGACGTGTAGACGTTATTCATCGAAATAGCCTATTTCGATGTCGCAACATCGAAATAAGCTACTTCGATGTAGGGTGCACGTGTAGACGTAGCCAAAGGGACCTAAGGATTATAGTAGATGAAAGGTAGGATATGAGTAAACAGTGTGCCCTTTTAGCCAAGAAGCCTATTGGCATATTAGGGTTCTTTAGGAGGAGACTGCGAACAGATCTAGAGAAGTGGTTCTTCCCCTTTGTTCAGCACTGGTGAGACCACATCTGGAATATTGTGTCCAGTTTTGGGCCCCCAGATATAAAAAGGATGTGAATGTGCTGGAGCAGGTTCAGTGGAGGTCAACAAAAAGATTAAGGGGTGGAGCTCATGACCTATGAGGAGAGACTGAGGGATATGGGCTTATTTAGTTCACAGAAGAGAAGATTTAGGGGTGATTTAATAGCAGTGTTTGACTTCCTGAAGGGGAGCTCTAAAGAGGATAGAGAGTAATTGTTCTTAGTGGTGACAGACAGCAGAACAAGGAGCAATGGCCTGAAGTTACAGAAGAAGAGGAGTAGATTGGATATTAGGAAAAACTACTTCACCTCCAGGAAGTAGTTGTTTGATAGTAGTAATGATAATAATAATTACAAAACTAATCAGTCATATAGCTAAATTCATCAGTTTCATGTAGAATCCAAGGAGTTTCAACAGCATCTGTATTGAGTGTGTATGATACTGAAACTCTGAGCAAACCAGGGAACTGCTAAGTGACATCCAAAGAGAGTAAGATATTGCTGAATGAGTTCAGTGAAATCCATACGAAGGAGAAACATTGGGCATACATTCTACATAGTTCTAGGCACGCTGTAATTCACTCTCTCAACCTGCTGCCTTAGACAACCAAGGTTGCACATCCTGCTTCCCCCTCCCTGCTCTATCTCCCACGATTAGCTCATCTGACACAAATAGGACTTGAAATGTAGGCAGTGTACATTGGTTACGTTTGGAAACTTGTCCCCGTGTATTCTTCATGTTACTATGATGTTAGCTCTGGAGAGTGACAGCAGCATTCACCTCCTGGCTCTAGTGTGCAGTGTTTCTAAACAGTTGTTTTAACACTTTATATGCATTGTGTGGTTTACATATTATCATATATTAAAAATCAATTAAAGCAATATAATGCTAATGAGAAAACATGATTTGCAAAATAATAATTATGGGCAATTTAAACCAGCTGTTCTATTTCTGAAAAATGTGCATTCAGTTCTACAATATTTATATTTTTTGTCTACCAGAATGGTTATATGTTCATAGTTCTGAAGACTAGATTTGTAAATAACTTCAGATTTTGTGACAACATACCTACAGATGTCTGCTCCCATTTTCTTAAGATAATTCACTTCTGTGTAATATAGGTAGCAAGGCAAAGTTCAGACCAAAAAGTGCAGAAATCAGGAATATTGCATGGGTCTCATCTAGTTTTCCTGGGAGATGCCAGTGCCAGCAGCATATAGCATGATGCTGGGGTTAACTCAAATGAGCTAGAGTCTGGTCAGAGCTATTAGTTAAAAGGAAATATATATGACATACATCACAGCTGTCTGAGCATACCAACTAATTTGTTCTCTCTCTCTCTCTCTTTCTTCACCCATCTTTTGTTTAAAAGCCTTGACAAAGGCCACAGATGTCTCATTGCCCAGGGCATGGGCTGGGCCACCACTTTCTGCAGCTCCTATTGACAGGAAATGGCAATCTGCTACAAACAGGAGGTGCAAAAGGCTGTACCCAAGGGCACTCAGGTAAACGAAGAGTCTGTCAGCCCACCAGGGGCTAATCATGGAAAATGTATCCAGCCTGCAGATACATGCAGCCCGTCCCAATCCCATCCCAAACTTCAACTAATCAAACTTGTACTCTGATTTGCAGGAACACATATTGAAAAACAGGATTCTAATAAATTTTAGAAACTTTTTGCCTGCCTTGCCCTAGTACAGCGGTTCTTAACTGGGGTGCACACACCCCTGGAGGTGTGTGATGCCAGATTTTTTTGGAAGGTAAATCATTAAAAATACAAATTAAGCACAGACATGTAAGTACAACTACTTTGTTTCATCAAACCTATGTATTTATTAACAGGATACATTTTAACCATTACTGTAATAGGCAAACAAAAATTATTTTCAAGGTTTTAATCTAATTGTAGTGAAATTATCTGTCTACAAAATACAGCCTACCACCATGTTGCAGGGTATTTCTTGACACATGTGCAGATGACGATGTGGCAGCGCAGCAGCTTTGTTTGAATTCAGTTAGCCACTAACTGTTAGTGTGTCGGTTATAGTTTACTTCCACAGCAAAACTCCTCAACATCTCTGAGAAGCATTTGCATATTTTTGCATCGCTACTGTACTATTATTTGTGGTGAGTAATAACATAAAACTATTTCACATATATTTAATATACATTTGAAAGTGTATAGGCCCCTCCAGCTGATTTTGATTTTTGATGAGAGGTGTGAGAATATATTTAATTTTTGGGAAGGAGTGCGAGAACATATTTTGAGAACCAAGGGGGTACAGGCTGCAGTAGAGATTAAGAACCACTGTTCTAGTAAGTGTGTGAGAGCAACAAGGTGGTGAGGTAATGGTTTTTACTGGCATTATGTTCTGTCGGTCCAAGTGACAATCTGTCAAGCTTACACAGAGCTCTTGCTCAGACTTCTTTCTGTGAGCCTTTGGTCACAAGCAGTCTCTGAATCTCATGCCTCGGTTGTGAAGCTGAATGGATAACACTGTTGGGCCGTGTCTACACGTGCCCCAAACTTCGAAATGGCCATGCAAATGGCCATTTCGAAGTTTAATAACGAAGCGCTGAAATGCATATTCAGCGCTTCATTAGCATGCGGGCGGCAGCGGCGCTTCGAAATTGACACGCCTTGCCGCTGTGCGGCGCGTCCAGACGGGGCTCCTTTTCGAAAGGATGCCACCTTCTTTGAAGTCCCCTTATTCGCATGAGCTCATGGGAATAAGGGGACTTCGAAGTAGGTGGGGCCCTTTCGAAAAGGAGCCCCGTCTGGACGCGCCGCGCGGCGGCAAGGCGCGTCAATTTCGAAGCGCCGCTGCCGCCCGCATGCTAATGAAGCGCTGAATATGCATTTCAGCGCTTCATTAGTAAACTTCAAAATGGCCATTTGCATGGCCATTTCGAAGTTTGGGGCACGTGTAGACGTAGCCTTGAAGTCTTTGGCTGGGTCAACACGTATCGAAAGAGGCATGTTAATGAGCAGGTTCAAAATATGCTAATGAGGTGCTGCAATGAATATGCAGCACCTCATTAGCATAATGGCACGCACAGTGATTTGAAAGAGCGGCTTTTTGAATTGCATGCTGCCCGTGGAGACGGGACCTTCCGAAAGGACTCCCCCAGTTTTCAAAAGCCCTTCTTCCAATCAACAGATAGGAAGAAGGGCTTTCAAAAACTGGGGAGGTCCTTTTGGAAGGTCCCGTCTCCATGCTGTGCGTGATTCGAAAAGCCACACCTTCGAATCGCTGCGGCCACCATTATGCTAATGAGGCGCTGCATATTCATTTCAGTGCCTCATTAGCATCTTTTGAACGCACTCATTAACATGCCCCTTTCGAAAGGAAGGGGCATGTGTAGACATAGGGCTTATGATGGAAAAATAACAAATTATTCAGGATCAGAAAAAAATTTTAAAAATAAACATTAATCAGTCTTTGGAATTGAGGCACACACCACTAGAGCTCCCCCACAGCTCCGGATGGAGGGTTTCCCGGATTCTTTTCCTCTAGCCCCTTCTTCCTTTGCCTGTCTCAGCTTCATGCTGTCTCTGTAGCCCAGCCCGGCAGCCAGTCTATCTTCTTCTGACATTAACAGAAATAAGAGATAAGAAACCAACAACTGAGTGGCATGTCAGCCTGACCCTCAGCCCACATCTGGAACTTTGAGTTCCCAACACCTTTCATGTTTGTCCCTCTCCCCTTTGGTGTTTTGAAGAGAGTCTCACTCTCCTCTAGGTTCTAATTCCCAAATCCTATTTTGAGTGGTCAGTGACTGGTTTTTTGTCGCTTCCTTGGGCTGCTTCTGCCTTTGGTCTGCTTGTTAGCATCCATGCCGTGTTTGTGGACACCTCACCTTGGATTTGTGGTGCCTCAGAGCTTATACATGTGATTAATTTATCATTGAAGAAGATGAAGAAAAGCTAGCAAGAATGGTGCAGGTGCTAAACTAGGAAGGGAAGTGGTATGGACTGATTATGAACATCGGTAAAACAAAAACAATGGTATTTGGAGATAGGGAAATAGGAAGGAAGATCAGTACAGATGGGGTAGAACTAGAAGACAGAGAATTTCATATATCTGGGAAGCAACATAACATGTGATCTAGACAGTGGGAAGGAAATAGCGACTAGAATAGTGAAAGCATCAGCGAGTTTGAAGGTGATGGATAAGATCTGAGAAAGCAAAGCAATTAGCTTAGAAACAAAGCTGAGGATCTTGAAAATGTGTATTCAGCAGCCTGTTGTACGGATGTGTATTATGGGAGATAAAGAAACATTTGAAAAGAAGGATATTGATGTTTGAAAGGAGTAGTTATAGAAAGATCCTGGCAATAGGATGGATGCAGAAGGTCACCAACAAGGAATTATACAGGAAGATACAGCTGAAAGAGAACCTACTGAAGAAGTATATACAATGGAAGCTACGGCTATTCAGGCATATCTGCAGAATGAATGACAAACAAAAAATCAAGGCCCTGGTATTCAGCATAATGGATGGTTTGAATGGGAGAGGCAGACCCCACAGAGAATGAGAAGATGATATAGTAGAGTGGTGTGGAGCTAGTCTGCAGAAACAAAGCCACTCCGCAGTGGACAGGGAAAGACGGAAGGAAATAGTGAAGGAGGTGCTGAGCCCATGGTTGTTGATGATGATGAGAGCTTCTTCTTATCCAGTAATAGAGGTGCTCCCTGAAGCTGCTTCCATGCCCTGTCTCAGTAACTGGGATGTATGCCAAACACTCCCCTTCCTTCTGCCACCCTTAGGACAGTTCACGTGTCCTTCCTTCAGATAGGTGGAGCTGGGGTGTTGGTGTATGCGTTTTAATCAACCCTCAGGGAAGAAGGTCCCAGTTCTCCATTTTCCAAATTATCCTCTACACCCTCAGTCCTATTTAGAGGTTTCAGCAATCCAGAATTCTCTCTGACAACCTGTCTTGTTATGAGGGAAGAAGTAATATATATGCTGGTTCCCCTCTGGAAACTCATCCCAATTGGTGGGGAAGCACTGCCCTGCCCACTTGACAAGAGGGCCCGGTCCTAGACCGTTAAACAGAATAGCAGGATTCCTTCCAAACACAACCTATTCCCAGGACCATTTCCTTTCTTCCAATGCTACTACAATTTTTATCTGTCATACTCCGATATCTCAAAGGAGACATGCCATAGAGATGGCTGACCCCTAAGCAAAGTCACCTTTACAGGGAAAGATCAACTCATTGCAAGGGCCATGAATTTACCAATGTTCTTTTAGAAAATAATGTCATGAAAGCCATTCCCCCCATCTCTTTCTCTCTCTCTCTCTCTCTCTCTTTCTCTGAGTTGCTTTCTTTTTGATTTTGTTAGAGCAATCTAGACTCAATGGCCATGTCTACACTAGTAAGTTCTTTCAGAAAATCAGATCCTTTTTTGGAGGAATACATGGAGCATCCACACACAAAATGCACTTTTTAAATCCGAAATTGAAAGAAAGCAGCTCTTCTTCTAGAAGCCCTTTTCTGCTCCCAGATCAGGAAATAGCATATTCTTTTAAAAGCTTCTTTTGTGAAAAAGAATGTGTAGATGTTCTGTGGGCCCATTTTTCAAAAATCAGTCCTCGTGGTGCTTGATTTTTCAATCCCTGGCACATTGTTTCAAAAGAGCCGGGGGGCGGGTAGGCGTGTGGACGTGCTCTTTCGAAAAAACATCTCGAAAGACCACTGTAGTTTACATGTGGCTGACCTGTTTTTATATGTTTCAAGGCTTATTCTATTTTAGACTTGACTACTGACCAGACTTCAGCTTTGGTTCCTATCACACAAGGAAGGGAAAAGTGGAGTTGACAAGTACTGAAAGACACTATGGACCCAATTTGCCATTAGAGAGAACATTTGGGGAATAAGAAGTTTTCCAAGGCTGTGGCTACACTAGCCCCGCCCTCCTTCAAAAGGGGGATGCTAATGAGCTACTTTAGCAGAGGCTAATGAGGTGCTGCCCTGCATATGTGGCTCCTCATTAGCATAATGGCAGCTGCGCGTGTTTTGAAAATGCCGCTTTCGAAAATGCACACTACTTGTGTATTCAGGGGCCTTTTGAAAGGACCCCCTGGATTTTGAAAGTCCTTTCCTCACAAAACCAAATGGAAAGAAGGGGTTTGGAAGTCCATGGGGCCTTCTGAAAGGTCCTTGTCTACACCGGCACTGTGTGTTTCAAAAGCAGCACTTTTGAAATTTGTGCAGCCACTATTATGCATGCAGATGCACCACCTCATTAGCATCTGCTGAAGTGGCTCATTAGTATCCCCCTTTCAAAAGGGGGGTGCTAGTGTAGCCACGGCCCAGGTGGATGACCAGAGATGAGTGATTTTCTGTTCTTCATCAACAGATTTCCAGCTCACTTAATAAGACTGCCTTTCTTAGTGTTACCTAGGCCTGGTTAGGATTCCCTGACCATCCATGTCTTATATCAGATTGAGATAAATGATTAAATAGAAGGTTGTGCAGTATAGCAGTTTCTTGAACTTGAGCTGAAGCTTTAAGAACGTTTAATTGACACCACTGAATCAAAGTACTTCTGCTGGTGTTAACTGACATCTGAAAAAGTGTATGCATTACTTGATGAAGGATGAACAGAAGGATTAAATGGCATTTGGAATGCATACAAAAGTTTTTATTACTATGTCTATCAGCTTTGTAATGTTATGGGTCTTTCAAAGGCAAAGAAATTCAAAGCTCAGATTTAAGATCATTCATTCTGTGCTGATTTCATTCAGTTATGCTGAGATTATACAAAGAGCCCCCAAGAATAGATTAATTTACATGTTCACTCTACTCCCACAGCTACAGTAGGTCATGACTAAAGAAAACATATCAGCTTCATATTATTTAACTTGCACGCACACCATACTAAGAACAGATCCCTTTCATTAACTGTGGGAATGCTTTATTTTTCTTTCCTAGTTCCACATGACCTGCACAAACTTGCTACATCTGTCAGTGCCATTGTGAAGATCTAAAATCTCTGTCTTATTGGTCACTGGGAAACAGCACTACACTATTGAATCTTCTTCAAGAGCTTGTCTGCTGCTTGCTCCACTGGTAGGCTCTGTTGCTGGAAAATGCCAGACCTCAGAGTCTGCTGTCAGCAGCAGTACATGGAATGACAGGACACAGCAGTCTTTCCACTAGAGATGGTTAGGAATTTTCCAACCAAACATTTTTTTCACCAGGAAGAAAAAACAAAATAAATGAAAGTGAAACATTTTGTGGAAGCATGCCAGTTCTCATGACTTTCCATTAACAGACTGACAACACACATTTTGATAATCTTTCTGTTTCCACATTTTGAAGTTCAGAACAACTTTTCAGTTTGACTTTTATTTCTTTTATGTAATAGTAGAAGTTTCACCTCACATAGCTTCAGGGTAGGGGTCTAGGAGTGTGGGCAGTGCAGGAGTCAGGGCAGAGTCTTGGGGGCTCAGGGTGTGTGGTGTGTTGGAGTGAGGGTTGGGGAAGAGAGGAACTCAGAACGGCGTTGGGTGTGGGGTGTGCAGAGGTCATGGTTGGGTGGTGAGGAGGGACGCAGGCAGGGCATGGGGTGCAGGAGTAAGGTCAGGGGCTTGACAGTGTGGGAGGTTGAGGGAAAGGTTGGGGAGGTGCAGGAATCAGGGCAGCATGATGGGAGATATGGGGGGAGCTCAGGGGAAGGTGTGGGGGTGGAGGATGGGCTCTCTGGGACCAGCTGGGGTGGCTGGGACTGGTCCTGTGGTTGCTGCACTTGCTGGTCCCTGTGGTCATTCTGGAGTAGCACTGTCCCTGCTTTCCAAGTGCTCCCTTTCCATATGATGAGAAACAATTGTATTCCAGGTGCATCCCATTTTCCTGACACAATCAAACCCTGGCCTTGCTTTAAGTGATAAGAGGAAGCTGAATACCAAATTTGGTGGTCATAGTTGTTACCGTTTAGGAGGAGTTCTTCAACAGATTCACAGACGGACACAGAAACTCACTAAAATATATAGTACAATATATATAAATATATAAAGTTGAAATTGGAACAAAGCATTTCAACTGGGTGAGACTAAAACACACTTGGAACCTCTTTAATCTGGCAAATTTGGAAAACAGGGTATGCCAGATTAAAGATTTTGCCAGGCTTGAAGTGGGCACTGTGAGATCTTGGAAGGGATATGGGTGGGTTACCTCCTTGGTGCCCCACTCCCAGGTGTACACAAGGCTCTGTGTCCCTACTGCTTCCAGGCACCACTTCCTACTCTTATAGAGGGGTGGGAAAAAGCTTCAACGGAAGCAGATCTACATGGTGATGTTATTCCAGCTGTGAGAAAGGGATAGAGACAGCGCACAGAGATGCTTCCTCCTGCATAATATGGCTGTTCCCAGATTAGGGATATCTAGAGTATAGACGTTCACATGTATTTCAATCAACCTAAAGATCATTTTCTCCCCCTGGCCCCAACTTTCATTTCCTGAAACATGAAATTTGTTTTCACAAAATTCTGTAATGTGAACAATGTTCTAATTTGGAATTTCCTGTGAAACAAAATGTTTCCCACCCATTCTACACTCCTCTAATCACCAACATTCTGCCTGTTGCAAGCTTGCTGCACTCTTTTCTGGTTGTCTTGGAATATTTGCCAATGCTTATGAAAGCGACCGGGTGCGTGCTAACAGGAGGGAGTTTTGAGAGGCTCTCCTGGAGGAGGAGAAGGAAGGAGCAAACTAAAGCACCTTGGGGTAAGTGGCTGCTTATATTTGGAGGTTTTGGGCTTGTGTGTGTTTGTTTGTTTGTTTGTTTGGAGTTTGGAGTGCTGAGCTGAGTGTTTGTTTGAAAGGCCGTGTGCTCAGGCAGGCAGTTGGAAGCTGAGAGTCTTGATTAGGTTTGAATTGAAACACCGTGTGCTGATTGGCTGAGCTGTAGGCAGAGGGAGGAGCTATCAGGGAGGCCGAGCACTTAAACCCCGCTAGTAAGCGACCAGGGAGCTTTGCGACCGGGTGCTCGCGAACAGGGTGCGTGCTAACAGGAGGGAGTTTTGAGAGGGGAGTTTAGAGGGGGAGCTTGGAGGGAGCCAGTGACTTCTATTGCCCTTAAACTAAATCCTTTATAACAACCTCTATCTGAAACATTTAATTAACCCTCATATATAATTAGAGTAGGAAATGGAGGCAGAAGCCCAGCAGCAGAGTGGGGGCTATCCTGTTTATTGTGTCGAGTGCAGTATGTATGACTACCTACCCTGTGGGTGGGTGGCGTATGTGTGCGCTCGATGCAAGGAGCTCCTGGCCCTCAGAGACCGAGTGCATGCTTTGGAGGCCAGGGTGGCTGAACTGGAGGAGCTAAGGAAGGCAGAGGTGTTTGTTGATGAGACTTTCCGGGACATAGTAGGGCTGTCCCACCTCCAATCTGACAGTCCTGATGCTGTTAAGGAGGATGAAAGGCTCAGGGAAAGAGAGCAGTCAATGGGAGCAGAGGGAAACCATCCCATATTTGGGACCCTCCTTCCAGAGGGTGATGTTGTATCCTCTCGTGCCGAGGATACTTCTCCGGGGGAGGGAGCGCCAGCTGTTAGGAAGAAGCAGGTGTTAGTAGTGGGGGATTCGATCATTAGAAATATAGATAGTTGGGTTTGTGATGACCGGGAGAACCGTATGGTGACTTGCCTGCCTGGTGCGAAGGTTGCGGATCTCTCGAGGCATCTAGACAGACTTATGGGCAGTGCTGGGGAGGAGCCGGTCGTCGTGGTACATGTTGGTACCAATGACATAGGGAAGGGTAGAAGAGATGTTCTGGAGGCCAAATTTAGGTTACTAGGAAAGAGACTGAAATCCAGAACATCTTTGGTGGCATTCTCTGAAATGCTTCCAGTTCCACGCGCAGGGCCAGATAGACAGGCAGAACTTCAGAGTCTCAATGTGTGGATGAGACGATGGTGTAGGGAAGAGGGGTTTAGATTTATTAGGAACTGGGGACACTTTTGGGGTAGGGGGAGCCTATACAGGAATGATGGGCTCCACCTAAATCAAGGTGGATTCAGACTGCTGGCATTAAACATGAAAAAGGTCATAGAGCAGTTTTTAAACTAAGAGGTGGGGGAAAGCCGATTGGTGCGGGGGAGCACCTGGATCGGACGGAGACTTCTCTTACACGAGGCTCCATAGATAGGGATTCCCTAGAATTTAGTCAGATAGGGAACGTGGGAAATAATATATGGGCAAGATCAGATGTGAAACAATCGCATATAAAAAAATCCAACGCGTCTGTGAAAGGCGGACATATAAATAGTGGTAGTTTTCTAACATGCTTTTACACTAATGCTAGGAGTCTGTCTAATAAGATGGGTGAACTGGAGTACCTCATATCAAAGGAGGAAGTTGACATAATAGGCATCTCATAAACATGGTGGAATGAGGACAATCAGTGGGATACTATCATACCGGGATATAAATTATATCGGAAAGACAGAACAGGTCGTGCGGGTGGCGGAGTGGTACTATATGTGAAGGATAATATAGAATCAAATGAAGTAAAAATCCTAAAGGAATCAAAATGTTCCATAGAATCATTATGGATAACAATTCATTCCTCTAATATGAATATGGCATTAGGAATATATTACCGACCACCTAACCAGGACAGTGATAGTGATGCTGAAATGATAAGGGAGATTAGAGAGGCTATCAAAATAAAAAACACAGTAATAATAGGAGATTTCAATTATCCCCATATTGATTGGGTGCATGTCACCTCAGGACAGGAATCAGAGATTAAATTTCTTGATGCCTTAAATGACTGCTTCTTGGAGCAGCTAGTACAGGAACCCACAAGGGGAGAGTCGATTCTCGATCTAGTCTTGACTGGAACGCAGGATCTGGTCCAAGAGGTAACTATTACTGGACCGCTTGGAAATAGTGACCACAATATAATAACTTTTAATATTCCTGTGTTGGGAAGAACACCGCAGCGGTCAAACACTCTGGCATTTAATTTCAGAAAGGGGAATTACACTAAAATGAGGAAGCTAGTTAAACAGAAACTAAAAGGTAGAGTAATTAAACTAAAATCCCTGGAAGCTGCATGGAAACTGTTTAAAGACACCATACTAGAGGCCCAACTTAAATGTATACCCCAAATAAAAAAACACAGTAAGAGACCTAACAAAGAACCACCATGGCTAAACAGCCATGTTAAAAAGGCAGTGAGAGAGAAAAGGGCAGCTTTTAAAAAGTGGAAGTCAAATCCTAGTGAGGAAAATAGAAAGGAACATAAACACTCCCAAATTAAGTGTCATAATGTAGTAAGAAAAGCCAAAAAAGATTTTGAGGAACAGCTAGTCAAAAATTCAAAAAACGATAGTAAAATGTTTTTTAAATACATTAGAAGCAGGAAGCCCGCTAAAAAAGCAGTGGGGCCCTTGGATGATAAAGATATAAAAGGAGCGATCAAGGAAGACAGTGCCATTGCGGAGCGATTAAATGATTTCTTTGCTTCAGTCTTCACGGCTGAGGGTGTTACAGAGGTTCCTAAATCTGAGCCAGCCTTTTTAGGTGACAAATCTGAGGAACTCACTCAGATTGAAGTGACATTAGAGGAGGTTTTGGAATTAATTGATAAGCTGAATAGTAACAAGTCTCCAGGACCAGACGGCATTCACCCAAGGGTTCTGAAAGAACTCAAATGTGAAATTGCGGAGTTATTAACAGTGGTTTGTAACCTATCCTTTAAATCCACTTTGGTACCAAATGAATGGAAGACGGCCAATATAACACCAATATTTAAAAAAGGCTCTAGAGGAGATCCTGGCAATTATAGACCGATAAGTTTAACATCAGTACCAGGCAAATTAGTAGAAACACTAGTAAAGAGTAAAATTGCAAGGCACATAGAAGAGCACGAATTGTTGGGCAAAAGTCAGCATGGTTTCTGCAGAGGGAAGTCGTGTCTAACTAATCTATAAGAATTCTTTGAAGGGGTTAATAAACATGCGGACAAGGGGCACCCAGTGGACATAATATACCTAGATTTCCAGAAAGCCTTTGACACGGTCCCACACCAAAGGCTTTTATGTAAATTAGGTGGTCATGGGATAGAAGGAAAGGTCCTTTCATGGATCGGGAATTGGTTAAAAGACAGAAAACAAAGGGTGGGAATAAATGGTAAATTTTCACAATGGAGGAGGGTAACTAGTGGTGTTCCCCAGGGGTCAGTCCTGGGACCGATCCTGGTCAACTTGTTCATCAATGATCTAGAAAATGAGGTAAGCAGTGAGGTGGCAAAGTTTGCAAATGACACCAAGTTGTTCAGGACAGTCAAAAGCAAAAGGGATTGTGAAGAACTACAAAAAGATCTCAGCAAACTGAGTGATTGGGCAGCAAAATGGCAAATGAAATTTAATGTGGGTAAGTGTAAGGTAATGCATGTTGGAAAAAATAACCCAAATTACACGTACTACATGATGGGGTCAAATTTAGCTACGACAGATCAGGAAAGGGATCTTGGAGTTATAGTGGATAGTTCTCTGAAGACATCCACGCAGTGTGCAGCGGCAGTTAGTAAGGCAAATAGGATGTTAGGAATTATTAAAAAAGGGATCGATAATAAGACAAAAGATATCATACTTCCCCTATATAAAACTATGGTACGCCCACATCTTGAGTACTGCGTGCAGATGTGGTCTCCTCACCTCAAAAAAGATATATTGGCATTAGAAAAGGTTCAGAAAAGGGCGACTAAGATGATTAGGGGCTTGGAAAGGGTCCCATATGGGGAGAGGCTAGAGAGACTGGGACTTTTCAGTTTGGAAAAGAGGCGATTGAGGGGCGATATGATAGAGGTATATAAAATCATGAATGGTGTGGAGAAAGTGAATATAGAAAAATTATTTACCTTTTCCCGTAATACAAGAACTAGGGGACACCAAATGAAATTGATGGGTAGTAGGTTCAAAACTAATAAAAGGAAATTTTTCTTCACACAGCGCACAGTCAACCTGTGGAACTCCTTGCCCGAGGAGGCTGTGAAGGCCAGGACTCTATTAGGGTTTAAAAAAGAGCTTGATAAATTTTTGCAGGTTAGGTCCATAAATGGCTATTAGCCAGGGATAAAGTATGGTGCCCTAGCCTTCATAACAAGGGCAGGAGATGGATGGCAGGAGATAAATCACTTGATCATTGTCTTCTGTTCTCCTTCTCTGGGGCACCTGGCATTGGCCACCGTCGGCAGATGGGATGCTGGGCTCGATGGACCTTTGGTCTGACCCAGTATGGCCATTCTTATGTTCTTATGTTCTTATGTTTTTCAAGAAAGGGGAAGGAAAAGGCCAACCCACAGAAGAACCTTGAATTGGAGGGTAATAACCTGACCACCCTGCTCCATGAAAAAGCATCTTCTGACAAACAAAAGGAAACAAATTATTGAATGGAAATCAAATGAGAACTGAAATTCAGGTTTTGCTCATGCTCAGGTTCTGCTCAACTGATGTTATCAAATAGGATTCAAACTACTTCATATTTTCTCCAGATCAATCCAGTTGTCCCAAATGATCTATTCGTCACCAGATCCACTATCTCAGGTTGCAGGAAGCCTCACTCTTGTTGGCCATGTGTACACTAGCCCAAATCTTCGAAATGGCCAAGCAAATGTCCATTTCAAAGATTACTAATGAGGTGTTGATATGCATATTCAGAGCCTCATTAGCATGCCGGCGGCTGCAGTGCTTTGAAATTGCCTCTTTTTTCTGCCACGTGGCTCATCCAGAGGGAGGTCCTTATGAAAAGGACCTCTCCAACTGTGAAATCCCCTAATTCCTATCAGCAGATTCCTATCAGAGAATAGGACCCCTGTCAGGACGAGCCGCGCGGCAGTGAAAAGCAGAAATTTTGAAGAACCGTGGCTGCTGGCATGTTAATGAGGTGCTGGCTTTGGAGACCAGGGTGGCTGAACTGGAGGAAATAAGGGAGGCAGAGAGCTATGTTAATGAGGCTTTCTGGGATGTAGTAGGGCTGTCCCACCTCCAATCTGACAGCCCCGATGCTGTTAAGGAGGATGAAAGGCTCAGGGAAGGAGAGCAGTCAATGGTGGCAGAGGGAAACCATCCCATAGTTGGGACCCTCCTTCCAGAGGGTGCTATGGTATCCTCTCGCTCCGAGGATACCTCTCCAGGGCAGGGAACACCAGTTGTTAGGAAGAGGCAGGTGTTAGTAGTGGGTGATTTGATCATTAGAAATATAGATAGTTGGGTTTGTGATGACTGGGAGAACAGTATGGTGACTTGCCTGCCTGGTGCAAAGGTTGAGGATCTTTCGAGGCATCTAGACAGACTTATATGCAGTAGTGGAGAGGAGCCAGAGGTCGTGGTACATGTAGGTACCAATGACATAGGGAAGGGTAGGAGAGAGGTCCTGGAGGCCAAATTTAGGTTGCTAGGAAGGAGACTGAAATCCAGGACCTCTATGGTGGCATTCTCAGAAATGCTTCCAGTTCCACGCGCAGGGCCAGGTAGGCAGGCAGAACTTCAGACTCTCAATGCGTGGATGAGAAGATGGTGTAGGGAAGAAGGGTTTAGATTTATTAGGAACTGGGGACACTTTTGGGGTAGGGGGAGCCTATACAGGAAAGATGGGCTCCACCTA